>NC_090937.1:906115559-906418589 GCF_040938575.1 Ambystoma mexicanum | reverse complement strand
GCGTTCACTCAGCATTTTTCCTGTTTAATGTATACTATGGGCGTCATTACAAGTCGGTCCACTAAAAATGCAAGATAAAATGCTGGTAAATCTGACTCCGATACTTTTACTGATGCGTCTTACAGGCAGGTTACAGACAAACTCAAAATGAGGCCTTATGTGTTTATGTAAACTATTGGAAATGCTTGCTTTGATATTCTACATGTGTGACACTTACATGTGCAGTCACACCTTGCTCATGTGTTGCAAATGGACTATTATGTTAGTATTTTCTTCGATAAGCAAATAACAAATAAAAAATCCGTACCATGAAAAGGAACAACAAGAAGCTCAAACTGGAATGGAGGAAAGAATACGACCAGGTAAAAAATATCACAATTTCAAAGACAAATCCGATCACATAAAAAGGAAATTCAAAAGGCCAAAATGAAATACTATGACAGCAGAATGACCAAAGTCGCCAACACCCAAAAAGAACTGTTGAACATCATAAACATAATGAGGAACCCACGGGATGCAACAACACTCTGGTACTTTCCCAGAAACTATGAAACGACCTTCGGGACCAATTCAAAAATAAAATCAGCAACATCCATCGAATCATTCAAAGCAGACCATTCAACCAAAACACACAACCCACCCTGCCAACCGTGGAACCACAGAATAAACTCCAAAGCTTCCCACAAATATCAGTAGAGACATTCGTGGAGCTTGTGAGACATAAAAATAAAGCAGGCTCCCCCATGTACCCCTCTCCTCCAGACATCTACAAATCAATCCTCACACAGGGTGCACCACTGGAATGCTACATAAACCTCTTTAACCTATCACTCGCAACATGGAAAGTATTGTGGTCATTCAAATCGGTACACATCAAACCACTCCCCAAGGACACAGCAGGCGACGTGGAAGACCTCTCTAACTACAGACCTATTTCAAACATTCCCTACCCAGCAAAACTGCTAGAAACCTATGTATATGAACTAACACATGAACACGTAAAATAAATACCAGTTGCTGGACCAGGCACAAGTCATCTTTAGTCCCACTGGTGGAACGGAATGTTACTCTTGTCTATCTGGGATGACCTAAAGACAAACACAGACTCCAACACAAATTCTGCCCTGATACTACTCAATCTCTCCGCAGTGTTCGACACAGTCAGCTATGACATCCTCATCAAGTGAGTAGAAGAAATAGGAATAACCAACCTAGCCCTGCTTTGGATTAAATCATTCCTAGCGAATAGAACAGAAACTGTCTGGATAAATCCACTCCACGGGACACCGACTGTGGAGTACCACAAGAATCCTTCCTATCCCCACTGCTCTTCAATATCTACCTGACTCTGTTAATCAAGCTCATCAAAAGAAACAACCTTACGTGCTACAAATACACAGATGACACACAAATCATCTATAAAGTTGAAGATGCCCAAGAAGAGAACACAACGCTGGAAGAATGTCTCAAAGAACTCTACGACTGCATGAACACAAACAGCCTCAAACTCAACCCAGGCAAGACAGAAATCGTGGTTATATCCAAAAACCTGGCAAATAACCTTTATATCCCTTGGCCCACAGAACTAGGAACAGCACCCACACCATCGAAAATAGTCAAAAACCTTGAGTCTTAATGGACAACGCGCTAAAATTAGAACCACAACTAAACCACAACTAAACACAATAATCAAGAAATGCTTCTTCCTCCTACACTCAATAAAAATAAATCCTACCATTACTGTCCTTCACTCATAAAACACTGAAAATAATCGCTCTCATCATGTCCAGAGTTGACTATGCAAACCGTCTTTACCTCAAAATGCCGGAACACCTGCTGAAGAAACTGCAACATATCCAAAATGCAGGGGCCAGACTTCTCCTTAAACTATCACGAATGGACCACATCACCCAGCTCTAAAAATGTTACACTGGCTGCCAATCAAAATGAATCATGTTCAAAACGAGTAATCATTGGCCAAAGAGCCGAATTCCTGCAAAAGAAAATAATCATTTTCTAACTGACAAGAACACACAGATCAAGCAACAACATCCACCTGGAACCAAAACCATACACAAGAAAACAACTTGGGAATCCTCATTCTCTCACCTGGCAGCAAAAACTTGGAACACAATTACAAAAGAAATACGCAATACAAAGGATCACCTAAAACTTTTGGCTCTTCACCTTAGGACCAGAAGGAAACAACTAGAAAAACACAGACACCTATGGAATATACGCACCACAAACAAAGGCACGTGGCAGGAAGTATCTGGGGAAGGAGTAAGAATTCAAACAGTCCTGAGCCAAACCCCTACAAAAGGTAAAACCTAAGGGACAGGCACCCTAGCTACAAACGAGGGAGCTTTAACCAATAACTAGCACCCAACAGGACAGGGAGCGCCTGGATTTGGAGACAACGGACCCCACTGAAGGAGCTCAGGGAGGTAATGGCAGGCACACCTCACTGCTGACCTAAGAGTCACCCACAACCTTACCGATCTCGAACCAAGGGTGGGGGAGGCCCTCACACCTTCCTGCCCACAGATCACTAGACAGTTACAGAGACATACCACTGCCTCGCATAGAACCTGGTAAGTGACCCACCACAGATCGCTCCAACCGACAGCAAGGGCAGAGACACCTAACACAGATGCCTGAAGCAACAAGGTACCCCACTAACCCATCTGCTAAAAGCTCAACTCTCTACATACACCTCTCAAACGTTGAACAAACACAACCACCTCTTTGCACTTCACTAAACTGCAACAACAAAACAAACCACACATAGTCTCGCACAGCATTACATGGGAGTCTACCGATCCGTAAACTGCACCCTTGCTCAGCGAACAGTGTTAACTGAACTGAAGCTGTCAACAGGATGTCACAACTCTTGCTCTACTTTTGTACCGCTATGTCCTACTAACCCATTTAATCCTACCCTCTTACCTCTCAGATCCACCAGAGTGCCAGGGGACCACTCCGGTGGTGATAGCGCGCAGTATAGATTTCCTTTAACATTAACATTACCAGTTGGAGGGGGTTGGGCAAGGAGGGAATAATGCAGGCTCGCTCCATGGACTTCTTGCTGATGCTGATATTCATCATCAGCATGAAGAAGAGCCCATGTGCCATTGCCACCACCCCCAATCCCCTCAACAGTCTCAGGAGGATACTAAGGGGTAGAAAAGTGTGTCTGTGCATGCTCAGTGACTAAATAACGGGATATGACTTTTTGACAGCATGAATTTATGTTTAACTTAGTCTGGTCCCGTGCTGTTGTGTTTTGTACTTTATGTTAATTTAAGTGATTTCACAGCCCAACAGAGAAATGAGCAGGCTGCAAGAGGAAGGAACAAGAATGTTCCTGTATTGATCTTTTGCAAGGATGTCGTTTCAGCAGTGTGGAACAGAGGGGAGCTCAGATCCTAATCAGAGTGCTAGTAAACATTGTTGCACAGTCTGAACAGGCTTCTTAATATGCTCATATTTAATGATGTTCTAATAGGAGTGCAAATGATCAGTGCCAGACATGTGATAGAAGATACTGCTTTAAGCAGTGTTCATGTTCTTTTATGTTTAACAAATACTGACCTGCTATGTTAGTGGGCCTAATGAGTGTGGATGAATGAGAGTCATTCCTATGAGGTGGAAGGTCATGGTTAGGACTGAAAGCATTAATACAACTCATCATTCATGTATTCTTACAGACCAGGGGAGTATTCTAAATGTCTGCACCAGAGCAGGGAAGGATCACCAGCCTCATCTCCCTATCTCGACCCCAGAAGGAACGTAGCAAGCCCCTGGAGTAAGACACCAGAACATACAGCCCTTACACCCGAGGTATGGGTTGGCAGCACAGATGGAATACACTGAACCAATACAGAGTGCACACAGGAAGTAAACCAGGTATATACAGTGCAGTGACAGAACAGGGAACATTTACAAATAATCTATTAATGAAGGAACTAGCAAAATGGTCCTAATTTAGCAGTAATAACATGTTCTGAGAGCTTCAACGGCCAGTAATGCCCCGGGGTCCAAGTTATATGCCAGAGCGAACTGAGGGCCTTAACGTCGGTCCCCTGTGCTGTTGTTAGGCAGGTGAAGCCCACAGAACACGTTATTATTGCTCTTAGCACCTTGTGGGTTTGCCTTAGGGTACTAATATCAATCAGAAATAAAACCTGGCTGCTCTGATTTGTTTGCAGCAGTGTCCTGGAAGAGTTCGGATTGCCATGGGAATGCTCCGAGCCCCTTTGCCATTTCAATGGCTTGAGGAAGACAAGTGGATGGTGCAGCCTGGGCGGAAGATCCCTTTTAAGTTGGATGGGACAGGGGTTGTTCAGGGGCTAGATGTTGGGGGTGGGAGGCAGGGGAGAAGGGAAAACAGACGGTTTAGAGAGAACAAATGGAGTGTTACAAGAAAGAGAGTACACAGAACATTCAAAGCATATTGCAGAAGCACACAGTGAATGCCACAGATTACAACACACTGTGTGTAGGGTGAATAAAAGTAACTTGCTGCATAAACTGGTGATCAGCAAGGAGGATGCAGAAGTGAAAGCAAGAACTGACAAATGGAGGCTCATTAGGAGGGAGAGGGTTATTGATTAAGGTAAAGGATGTGGGAGGACAGCATGGGTATTGTATGGTAGGTACGGGATGGTGGAGTCCATGTACAGATATGTTTACAAAGAGGAATTGCACAGGGGAAGGAAGGATTTTGCATGACAATCACATCACAAGAGGCTAAATTAATGGGGAGGCTTGTAATATAGACTTTATATGGCTGCCAGACGTCAGACACCAGTAAACCCAATATCGTTAGCATGGGTTGAGGTAATACAAAGCAAGCAAGACCCAGAGGAGGGAGGAGTGCCTGTAGTCCTATATTAAGAAAGACAAGAATCGTAAGGATGTTCTAATCTGCGTAAGAGGAACATCATGTTATAAAATAATGAAAGCCACATAGAGATAAATAAGGTACAGTGCGCTGTTGGTTTTTGACCTATTTTCATTACTGTGATGACATTGTTTTGACCGTATGCACACATTTTTTAAATCATGCACCTGGGCAATTTCTTCACAGCATGATAAACTTTGGAACAATAGTTGGAGATGTTTACAACTTCCTAAGCCACAAAGTCTTCCCAGTTGGGTTTACAGCCTTACAAAGGTTAACCCTCAAACGTTAGGCATCAAAATATTATTTGAATGGTGGGTATATTTGCATGTTTAATTTGTGACAATCAAAGTCCAGTGTGAGTTGCAATTTTGCGTTCACTCAGCATTTTTCCTGTTTAATGTATACTATGGGCGTCATTACAAGTCGGTCCACTAAAAATGCAAGATAAAATGCTGGTAAATCTGACTCCGATACTTTTACTGATGCGTCTTACAGGCAGGTTACAGACAAACTCAAAATGAGGCCTTATGTGTTTATGTAAACTATTGGAAATGCTTGCTTTGATATTCTACATGTGTGACACTTACATGTGCAGTCACACCTTGCTCATGTGTTGCAAATGGACTATTATGTTAGTATTTTCTTCGATAAGCAAATAACAAATAAAAAATCCTTAAAGTAGCCAGTAATATATGTTTTCACAAAGCTAAGTGTACTGTACAAAAGAAACCAACACCTGACATCTGTTTATTAGTATTTTTATTAGGCTGGAGAAAAACAGGTAACTGTATCCGTATCTTAACATTGTTTTGGCTAGGATAACTTCAGTACATTTAAGTCTGCCATGGAAAACCTAAAATGTTTTTTTTTGTAGACTTTAGTTTGAAATTGAAGCCAAAATCCCACTTTAAAAAAGATAGTGAAGGTAGAAAATGAACTCAAGTAATTGAATGATGCACATTGGCCCTCTTTACGAGTCCAGCAGTGGCCTCGCCGGTAAAACCGTCCGGCTGCCGCCGGACCCATGATGAATTACAGGCACCGGACTTGCTGGATTTTCCATGGCATTACAATCCCGGTGGTCCGGTAAATCCGGCACGGCAATTCTGTTAATCCCCATTCCCGTGGAGTCCTATAGGGAATGGGGACCGCGGAAACACCGGCACCATGTCGTGATGGTGACAGTGTTTCCGTGCATATCTGTGGCCGGATGCGGTTCTGCCTGGCACCCACCCACAGAACGCATAGTTTGCCAGTCCGGAAAACTGTGCCGGTACAGTTTTACCGGCAATATTAATTCCGGACCGGCAAACATGTAATGAGGGCCAATGTCTTAGTTCATGGCACCAACAAAATCCTTCTTTGTTGTCTTTTCTGCCATTGCATTAATAACCTGTTACTTTCGCAATTAGATGGAAGTCTGTATCGTACAACAAAAGGCAAGACGCAGGAAGTCATGACTAGCCTGACAGAAGCCATTTCAGTTTTTAGAGAAGTTTGTGCTTTAGGTTCTGGTGGCCACACTTTCATAGTGAAAACGAGAAACGCCTTGGCATCTCAATTTTACTAGCCAAGCATGTCCAAACATATAGTTGAATGGGTAAGTATGTTGTTAATAATATTTGATCCTCACATGTATATATACACAGAATTCAACATGTAAGTCTGACACTTACAGAGCTATTCTTGTAGTGATTCGTGGATTGTCCCTCGTGCTGATGTTTTTGTTACTCATTTGGCCAGTATCTAGTGTAAAAACCTACCTTAATGTGCTAGAACATATACTAAAGGAAATTTCACGTTTGCACCGATTGCAAAGTAGTACAGAAACAGAGAAAGTTTAAGTAAAGAGGCAACATTTGGACTATGTTTGCCATCCATATCTCTTTAGTGGACATGTAATTTTTCCCTTTCATCCCAGGTATCTACTTGTGAAGAATGCCAGAAATGTAGTGAGATATTAAATGTTGATCCTGCCCTGAACAGTATAAAGGTAAAATCATGTCATAAATATGGATTAATTCCAAAGAAGTACTTTTTAACAATAATAGTAGTAGTGGTAGCTATTTGTATAGCACATTTATTCCTTTAAAAATATGGCCTCAATGAGCTTGTGGTTGGAATGCCCTTCGGGGGACCAAAGTCCAAGGTGTGGGAAGTAGTGTGAAGGTTATAGTGCGTGTGCATTTGGGCAGGAGGAGGAGTTAGAATGGGTGGGCAGGGTCTGTAAAACTACAAATGAAATCAGGCACATGGATCGGTGCTGAGTGGAGAGGGATATGTGTGATAGCCAGAAAGATACCTTACGTGTCCAGTTAGACTGATTTTAGTTGTAGGCGGTTGCTGCATTCATTTGGAAGATGTGGTGTGCACTGTTTAAGCCTGGAGGAGCGTTATGTGCCCAGCTATACCAGAATTGTTGTCCTAGGTTATCACTTTATTCTAATGTGTGTGGGTGGATAGCCGTGCCTGTGGCCAAAGTTCACTGAGGAGGTGCATGCATACGTACCTTGAGGCTCAGACAGAGCGTTGTCTTTGTAGAGGTTGAGAGCTGAGGTCAAATCTAAAAAAGGTCATGTTATCTCTAGGGGCCATATAATCTCCTGGCTGAATGCATCTTTCAAGCACAATAGTCAGCCTGATGTCCTGAAAATTATGATTACAATTCCAAGTATCTTCTGCGTGCAATTGTCAGCAACCCCTATGAATATTTCGACTGCAGACATGTTAACCACATGGGACTTCTGGGTGTGGATTCAGGGCATAGTGCCATACACCGTAGAATCCAGTACTTATTTGAGCGATGGGCAGGCTATCATAAAAACGTTTCATGTGTAATTTAATGACCAACCTCAGACTGTTAGAGGCTATATACAGGATGCAGGAATGGGCAAGGCTGAGAGTGGGGGCCAGACGGGCTGCCCCCCCCAAACCAAGCAATTCTGGATCGTTGGGTATAAGGAGATAGGGGCGGGAGAGTTTCAAACATGTGACCACCCTGCCTTACTGCATTTAATAGGAAAAATGTGCATGATTTTCATTAACAGAGTTTTACCTTAGTACAGATTAGCAAACATCTCCCAATAAATAACACTACACAAAGAAAGAATCCTACGCTTGTTGTGTTAGCTGTATGATGAAATCTGCTGATTGCATTTATGTTTTTACCAAATGTAGGTTTCCAAAACCTGGGAACTAGTTGGGATTGATCTGCTTGGCCCCCTCACATGTACGCCTGAAGGCTATCGGTTAATCTTGACTGCCATCGTTTATTCTTCTAAATGGGTCTACGCATATCCTTTGAGATCGAAATCTGCGGTGGACGTAGCAACACATCTTACTACCATGATATATGAGCATATGCCTAGCAAGAATTTTCATCTGATCAAGGATCAGAATTTGTAATTCAGGTAAGTAGTTTAAAAACCAGTTTGGTAGTACTAGATAGAAATATTGTATCTTTCACTTAATGTTCTGTCTAGCTATTTAATGTGTGTCCCTTTGGATAGGTTTTGTCAATGGTAGTCTGTACAATCCTCAGTAAATAGCAACATAGAAAAAAACATATTTGTGAAATATGAGTCCAGGCCGTGTATACAAAAATATACATTTCTCAATTTTGCATTTGCTTAATATATTTTATGTCACAAACATCTGCAATATTTATTTGTTGTTCAATTGCGCACAGTTCAACCAAACATAGCACTTATTAATAACTAGGCCATGGTCCTCTTTTTGCATTGCAGTTAACTATGGACTTATGTAGAGGTCTAGGCATAGAACACAGCGTTTCAGCAGCCTATCACCCCCAGACCAATGGTTTGGATGAAAAAACCAACCATAACATCAGAAGGTAATCTCTGGTCTATTTGGAATGTGTTCAATATTCGTCATTGACATAATGGCATGTACATTTTAAAAATGCAGTTTGTTCAGTAAGCTCTTACACAGGGAAGTGAGAGCGAAAGAGGAGGAGCGGGAGCTGGCGGCGAGGCCCAAGGTGCCTATTACGAGTGACAATTGGACGTCTGAATTTCTAATATACGCTAGCATCTGCTGTGAGAAATACATCGAGAGGTGTATGGCATTGTTTAAATACATGGATGTTATTAGGAAAGCGTTTGTTAGTTTTGGAGGATTCGCCTGGGTAAGGTACAATGAGGAGTTCAGGGCAAGAATATGGTTGGTCCAGATGGCAGTGTGGGGCGAGATTGATATAGACCTGTGATTGTACTGGATGGGTAGTTACTGTGGCAGTGTTTCGCTAATTTTCTTCCACTGATGATCTTCAGTCTAAACAACATTTGGTCTCCCCCGCTGGGGATACCTGAGCCTGTAAGCTTTTCTTTAGTGCTCATCAAACATGACATGGACTTAACATTTTTCAATACATAATTCTTGTACTGCAAGGTTTAAATGTAGTGATCAATACTGCATGATGTTTAATACAACAATAAAAAAATGTCAAATAAAATAATCATGTTAAAATCTTTTTATTCATTTTCACTGAAGGGCTCTCCTGAAGGTTGTTAATGAGAAGTAGGATAATTGGACCCAGTTTCTGTTACCTATCCTGTTTTCTCTGAGAAACAACAAGCCCAGCACAACCAACTTGCACACCATTCCAACACATAGATGGGCGTGAAGCAGTGTTTACATGTGAATTGCCTTTAACATACGCGGTAAATTGATCCATGTTGTGTGTGAAATGCATTGAGTAAATACTTGTACTGTGTCCTGCTAAGATGACAATCACCTGAAACCTGATGGCGATGTAATGGTACTAAACAGACATAGGTAAAAGATATAACGTATTAGTCTGCTATAAAATCACTCTCTTCCTGGGTTCACCAAGAGTCATTTATCAGTAGTTAAGGTCGGTTGGTGATTCAAATTTTGAGGCCTGTTAACATTGGCTACACCAATTAATAACTGCATATAAAGACTGACATTAAAGCTTTAATTTAGCAAATGCAGTTTGTTATTTTGAACTGCAATGCACCAATCAGTTGGCACCCAATCATGTGGTTATATTGGAGGAAGACATCAAAATTGACTTCTCAAACTAAAATGACATGGGTGTCATTCATGAATAAAAGCACAGTCAAAAATGTTTAGTAGGGCATCGGGGTTAAAGCATTGTTGTTGCATTTGTTGATTTGTTGGCTGTGAACCCCCTCTTATGGGGTGCTATGTATCACCTTTTACTTTACACAGAGAAAGTTCATTATATGTTCAGTAGGTCAAAATTAGGCTCACAGAGGTAGTCTTCATGGCTGCACCGGGAGCACATATATTGAACTCGTTGTACTATTGCTGCAGTGAGTCAAGGCTGTGCAGCACATTTGCTTTGATTTGGCTTCAGTGAGACTGCTTATTTCACTGTACTCCTCCGAAGCAGTGAGCCTAATCTGGCCCGTTGCATTGATGAGCCAAGACATTTTTATTACCTTTCTTAACATGTCTTTATAATACTTCATTAACTATTGACAGAAAGTACAAAATAAGTTGTGTAACACTTATTTTAAGCTGGATCAAATTTTAATGGCAGAAGAAAGTGATTATGTAAAAGCAAAAGAAGAACAAGATATAGAAAGAAAGAAAACTAGATCAAGAGTAACAAAGAATGTTGCTTGATGTCCAATGTGTTCAACAGAACACTTATTTAAAAAGAGTTTTAAAGAAGAGCAGAAATATGTCTGTGAACGTTGGTGACAATGTGCTTTTATTGAACATCAGGAAGAAAGGTTGCCAAGGCGGTCCACTGGAACCTAAGGGTTATATGTGATTTTACTGACCACAATTACGGAGTGGTACATTTAATTGTGGACAAAACACTGAAAAACTAAGTTTTTTTTCTCAATTTGGCCTCTCCCCCCAAATCCCCTCTTTTTCTACCCTTTTAATGCCACCACAATCCCATCCCGACCCATTTTAACCCTTTACACCACTACCCTTTATTTATTTAAACTTTTCTGTGTTTTTCAATGTTATTGTCCACTCTGTTAGGTACCACTCTGTTTTGTTTCCGATAAAATGACTGGATACTGAACCTTAGTACCTGGGACCTTACATAATTAGGTCTTTTGAGGGAAAGAAAGTGTATTTAAAACATTTGAAGGACAAGACATGCGGAAAATGATCAGTATTAATCATAAAAAGCTGTTTAGAGACGATGTGAAGGATCGCACAGCTGCACACCAACAGGAAATGCAAGTCACACTCAATACAGACGACAGCAAGAGAGCTGAGGGCATGCAGAGAAGAAAGGATGAGACAGAATCATTGAGGACCGACATTAGAGTGGTAGAACATGCAGGGGTAAGTTTACATTTTCTAGGTGCATTTGTTTAGATGAGTATATTTAAGAAAATATAAACACCCGAGTTATAGAATTAAGCAGTGAGTCACACAAAGTAACAGGCAACATTGACGACTATTCAATGGCTTGTAACCTCATTGAATCATTAGGTTTGGCTGAAGCAATGGTCAGTTGTAGTTTTTACCCCATATACACCATCCATATATTTATCAAACTTCAGATTGCGAACTTACGGCAGTCATTGGTGTAGAAAGTGTCACTTGTGCAAGTACAGAAAGGCCAGACGTTTGCAGATAATGATGTCAAGTAATTACAAATCTATAGGTGATTAATGATAATCAATTCATGTGTGTAACTTGAAAGTACGCTTTGGTTTTGGTTTCTGGCCGCCTCTCCCCTTTCTCCACCGTTCTCTTCTTTCACACCTGACGATGTCTCTAGACAAGTCCGATCTATGAAAGTGGTGTCCAAACAGGTGCTCCCATGCTCCTCCAGAACCATCAAAGACCACATTGACACCCTCGCTCCAGCCTTGGCTGATTTCAGCAATCACTCTTTCGCTACTGGATCTTTCCCCTCTTTCCTCAAGCACCCCCTCCTTAAAAAGCCTTCTGATGATCCTACTTGTCCGGCAAACTATCGCCAGATCTCTATCACTCCTTTGCTGGGCAAACTCCTGGAAAAGCTGGCCATCTCCCAGCTTACTCTCCACACTGAATCTGTTGGTTGTCTCTATGACCATCAGTCTGGCTTCACTGCTCTCCTGAACACCCACGAAGATCAGCTCTCTAATCTTGACTCCAGCCTTCCTTCTGTCCTCATCCTCCTTGACCTTTCCTCTGCTTTTGATATGATCAATCACGCCATCCTGATCAATCGACTCAGTGAGAACCTGGGTGTCATGAATCAGGCCTTGGATTGGTTGACCTCCTTCCTCCTGGACCAGCCCTTGCAGGTCCAACTTGGGTTCTACCTCTCCACCACCTCCCTCTCCACATGTTTTGTTCCCCAGGGCTCTATTCTCTCATCCTGGCTCTCCAATATCTACTTGGCCCCCTTGGCCCACCTGATCTCTACCTTCTCCTCTAACTTTCAGTGTTATGCAGATGACACCCAGCTCTCTTTCTGGCTCCCCACAGCCTCCTCTCTTACTCATTCCTGACTGTCTGTCCGCGATTCAGGATTGGTGTGCCTCCAACAATCTTTACCTTAAAGCCAGTAATACAGAGATCCTTCTAATTGCAACCCCTGCGCCCGCTTTCCCTCTCTCACACTGGTCGCTGTGAGAAACCTGAGGGTATTCTCCCAGGTATACCTCGAGAATCCCTTATTCAGGTGGCCAGGGAAAGGCTGGTGCTCTCAGATCCCAACCCTGGAGATGGACGAGCGAGGGAAGATCATCTGGGTTGGGGAGACTGGGGTTGTGCTCAGGAAAATGCTGCAGGTGAGATGCAGTATTATACTGGGGAAGACGGTGAGGAGGACGGGGTCCGTGAGGCTTTTCTAGGCTGCACCACATCTGCCTCCCTTCCTCCCATGGAATCTCCTTTAACCAAATCCAATGACCCATCCTCCTATAACAAATCCCCTAGGATCTCAAACCCCGTTGAATTCAGAAACCATCTCTCCCAGAATCCCTGTTTTCCTGGTCCCTACCCGAATACTCCCAACCATTCCTCTCCACATCCCTATGATTACTCTTTCCCGAACACCAAGTCTACTTTCACAAAACACTACCATTCCCACAATCCTCCCTGTTCCTTTCATGACAATAATCCTGGTCAGTCCTGTGCATTTCACAAACCCTACCAAACCCATCCTTCTAAGATTACCAACCCTCCCAGCACAAGGGTTATAATTCTCTACAACACCAGTAGGACATTCAGAAACACTGGCCCCCCTTTCCATCATGAACACTTTCGCTCACCACGAAAGACAATGGACTAACTCTAGAGCTGTTTACCTGACATGTCCCGACAGAAGGGTCAGGCAGAGTCAGACAATTGACTAGAATCACACACACCTGACAGCCCTTTCTCTTCCCCACAGGGATAAAAGGTGGAGCACGAGAGCACAGTACGAGCAATGCAGACCGCACGACAAGAGAGCTATCCAAGCACTGCAGTTCAAGAGGAGGAGAAAGGCGGCAAGTATCAAAGGGATGACAAGGAGAGAAGCGACCTTGCCCTTTCCGACCGAGACCCGCAAAGCCTCCGCAGAAAGAAACATAAGGCTGCAAACAATATCTCAAGAGTGTTGTAGCAGATGTCAATGGGACACAGAGTGTGCCTACACTGATAAGTAGGACAGAGGGAGACGCCTGCTACCGTGGTACCGGCCTTGACTCCAAATATAGTGAAAAGCCAAGCGGTTCATCACAGCCGGTGAGTCGAAAGGGAAACGATAAAGAAACCGTACTGTGTTGGATGAAAATCACAAAGTGGCACATATGGAAAGTTCAAAGAACCGTAAATTGTTTAGGGAAGACCAGCTGCGGTGTGATCCGACACCAAGTGGGTGCTGACTCGAGAGACTCTGGTTAATCCTATGTTTGAAAGAGCCACGATGATAGGTCAAAGTGGTCATACAGGGGTCTTACAAAATCCCTGTACAGTCGAAAGTCTTTGACCGACAATTGAGAATGAAAGGGAAGGGAATCCTGCATCAAAAGAAAGTAAAAGGAATTGTGAAATGGCAAGAGTGAACCCGGCATAGGGAAGCCAATAAAGAGGGGCAGAGTCTAAAGTCCCAAGAAACAGTGCGTTGACAAAAGTGAACCCGGCAGAGGGATGTCCACAGAGAACTGTTTGAAAAGACATTAAGATTTGTGACTGCCATGGAGAAAATTGCAGACGTCATAGTGAATCCGACGGAGGAAGGTTGAGATTCGTGAGGGGTCAGCGCCCGGAAGATGGGGACCCAAGGGTGAAGTCATCACCCAACGTACATGTGGAATAGAACTGTGAAAGCAAAAGCGGAAATCCTGTGAATGAGAGCCAGAGTCAACCTGACGGAGGGAGGCCAATATTCGAGAAGGGTCTGAGCCCGACAGAGTGGATGTAGGGGGTGGAAAACCATCACCCCATCGACACATGATGGCAAGAATAAGAAATCTTTATAATATAAGACAGATTGAACCCGACGGGAGGGAGGCTGAGATTCGAGAAGTGTCTGGGACCGGCAGAGGGGGATACAGTGGTGAAGAGCCGATCATCCCAACGACATGTGAATGCAACCGAGAAAGCGTTGTGAATATAAGCCAGAGTGAACCCGACGGGAGGGAGGCTGATATTCGAGAGGGGTCTGCGCCAAGAAGAGGGGGATCCAGGGGTGAAGAATCATCACCTCAAGCGCAATCCAAAATAACTTTTTGTTATTTGAACCATATCAGAGCCTCGGAAGCAAGAGAGACAACCTCTGAAGGTCCTAAAATTGATAAGAACTGTTTGAGGGGTCTGCACATGGAAGAGGGGGACTGAGGATTGAAACCATTACTGAACATACATTTGGAACAGAACTTCTTTTGTTTGTTATTTTTGGAAGCCATCAGGTCCATGGGGAAAGAGACTTTTTGTAGAAAGGAAACTTAACCACCGAAGATCCTGATACGTGAACCAGAACTGTTGTCTCGTGCTGGGAAAGCTCAAGAGTGTGCTGCACTCAGGACTCCTGCCTTGTCCCGTGCTCAAAACGTGGGGAAGAAAGACCCCCGGCTAACACATCGTGACTTATTATTTGTGAACACTTCTTTCTTGTGAACCCTATCCCACACTCTTTTTGTATTTAGCGTAAGGATTGGCAATAGTTTTTTCTTAGTACAGGCCCTTTTATTTGACAAAATGCCGCTACGACTACCTTATTATTATTTGATGGTCGTAGCTTTCTCCCATCTTAGATTTAGGTTTAGATTAGGTGTTTTTCCAACCTACCTATACAGTTTAAAAAACACCCTTGAACTGTGATCACTTGTGTCTGTCTATGCTTGATACCATGTCATCCTTACACCTGTGAGCCAAACAAGCTTGATGTCATCTTCGACTGCCCTCTCCCTTTCTCTGCTCACATAACAGACCTTGCCAAGAAGGCCCATTTCCAACTGCATCTCCTCAGATGTATTCTTCCCTTTCTGACTTTCCTCCAGAAGCTCACTGTCTCCAGAGCCCTGGTTATCTCTAGGCCGAATTACTGCAACAGTGTCTTTCTCAATCTTCCTTCCTCGACTCTCCGCCCTCTGCAACTAATCCAGGATAGGACTGCAAGTCTTATCCTTGGCCTCAACCACAGGGACCGTATCTCTCCAGCCCTGAAATCCCTCCACTGGCTTCCGGTGGCTGCAAGGATGAAGTTAAAGATCCTCTGCATCATCCACAAGGCTTTCTGGGGCGGGAGCCCACACTACATCCAACTCTCTGTTCCAAGATACCTTCCTTCTCGAGCCCTTCGGTCAGCTACCTCTAACTCTCTGATGGTCAGATGCTTCCGCAGGCAGAGAGTAGGGGGTAGATCTCTCTCCTCTGCAGGTGCCTCCCTCTGGAATGGCCTCCTTGAGCCAGACCACCTGAAGTTCCAGAAGCAGCTCAAGGCCTTCCTCTTATCCTCTGCTTTCTCTCTATCGCTCCCTTGCTGACCTGCCGACTGGTTTCTGGCTCCCTCACTGGGTTCCTGACTCCTCCTGATCAGTCTCCCCCGCACTGCTTCCGGGCACACCGCACACTTAGGGGCTGTAACTGTAACCTCTACAGACACCTATCTCCTTTGCACTTACCTTGAGCTGGGCCGCCCTGGCTAAACGTACTCAGAGCATTCTGCCCTGATTGCACTTTCCCACTCCCCCTCCATGGCACTCCCCCCTTTCCCTGCACTTTGCTTGTAGAACAATCTGAATGAAACAAAGCCTAGTAAGATTGTGTGTCTTGTCCTCCTTTTGTCTTCCCTGCCTTGTCTTGTCGCGCCTAGAAACACTTATCACCAGTCTATCAGTGGACTGAAATACAAACTGAAACTTAGATTGCCATTTCTGTAATTCATTGTGAACCTGAAGGTACAGAATGGCCTCAAACATCAGAGGGCAGCCGCGAGGCGGATGAACTCGACCGTGAGCCAGAATCAAGGAGCGGCTGCAGTTCGAAACGCGACCGCGAGTCGGACTTGGGCCACGAGTCTGATACACCCAAGGGAGGCCAACCTACGCAATACGGCCACAGGGACGTGGGTATGGATGGATAGCATGGACGCCAAACAAGATTCAGTCACGATACCCGCTCCCCGCTCGTGCTTGAACTTGACAATCTCACCTGAAATCCATTCAGGCAGCAGTCAGGGCCAGGCAGACGGGATGGAAGAAAATACAGCATGGCAAATCACGAACAGAGAGAGAAGGGGCGGAGTTTGGGGGAATATTTATAGAGATGGCAACAAAGTCGCTTCTGATTGGTTAACCAGTCTCTGGTCCCTATATAAGGGTGAAACTGCCAAAGGACTGTGTGTTTTTTCCATTCTCTTTCAGAACATTCGACGTGAGGGGGAGAGAGCCACACCAGGGATGCTCTGGGCCTATGAAGACTAACCGGAGGAATCTGAAGGTGGATCCATTCCTAAGAAGGAACAGAAGACTGAATTAAGTTCTTCTTGAAAGATATATTTTTTTCTTCTTCACCTGAATAAAGGATTTTTAATTTCTTTATTCCTGCCTCCCTACCTCATCCTTACATTCATAATCAACTTTTATTTTTATGTTAATGATTTTGGATTTCAATGCTCGTACGACCACTCTTGATTTTCATATGTTTGCTTTACCAGGTACAATGTGAACAATGCAAAAGATGGGCACATTTCGATTGTCTTCCTTCAACAACTAACACGAAACACCTTCAGTTGCAAGAAGTCCACTTTGTTTATTGGAAGTGTACAGAAGTCCAATGACATTTTAAGTGACATGTACATTTTAATATGTAAACTACTGTTACAACATGTGAACAATTATCATACTGGGTTGTGGTAGGAACAATGGGCCTCATTACAAGCATGGCGGTCCGGGAACTACGGTACCGGTAAGCATGCTGGTACCGTAGTTCCTGGACCGCCATACTACGAGCTGTGCTTGCAGGTGTCTGTCAGCCCGCCAGGTTTTTCCTGGCGGGCTGACCGGCACCCGCGAGCACAGCACGTTGGATGCACCGGCAGCACTCTGAATGCGCCGGTGCATCTGACGTCCCCATTCCCATTCAGCCCTATGGGCCCGAATGGGGTTGGGGAGTCCCTTGTTTCCGGCACCCTCAAATGGGCAATTACCGGGTTCGCCGAACTCAGCATGACCCGGTTCTTGCCCATTCACGTGTGCCGGAAAAAATGCAACTCCGGCAGGAGCGTGCCGGTTTTACCGGCACGGCTACCGCCATAGTTGTAATGAGGCCCAATGTCAATATTGTAGTACGATTAGTGACATTTGATATGAATTGATAAACATTAGACCGATGATTTAGTTTGGTATTTAATAGCCCTTTCTGGCACTCGCCTTAGTGCTATTCAAATGCCAACAGGCCCACTTGGGCCTCCGCCATCACTCAGAACCTCTACCATCTAGCCTATCCTACAATGGGGTACTTAATGCTATTCGCACCCTCAGTTATCTATTGGGCTGTGAACAGTGTTCGATTTTTCATGTGAAACTGACTTTGCTCTACAAGTGCAGTGCTTTACCATGAAAATGATCACAACACAAAAGTGGTGGCCTGGAAATAGCAAAGTGACAATGTGCGATTAGCAGCAGGTGCACAGAGCCACTCCAGAGTAGGAGTCAGAGACAGAGAGAGGTAGTGGTATGATTTTGAAGTTGCATGTGGAATTCTGGGGGGTGGGTATAGCAGCGGCATAAAGGGGGAGAGCCGGTCCAGGTTAATGACCGACACAGAAAATGGATACCCACGGAAGACATTAAGGTAGCTGTGAGACAGCCATGGTATCAAGAGATGACACATACAACTGCAATGTAGTTCAAAAACCTTAATTTTACTGGTCAGTATGGTGTAATGCATAACTTGCCCTAGCTCTAAGGTGGGAATGTTCCCTACCTGAAAGTAAACTAAGGGAAGTCGAAGTCTATCAGTCCAAAATAAAAAACTTCCTGTGTCAAACTCTATGCTTGCCCTCACTTCTATAAAATAACAATGGGTGGGGCACTTGATAAACTCAATAGTGTTCAAAGTAAAATATGTTTGGCACTGGAGCTCCTCTATAACTCCCTTCCCCAAGTTCATGACACTCAGGTTCACAAGGTTCAGCAGGCTCGTCAGGATTCACTTGTCAAAAGTTCACACTACCTTATTTCTCACAAGTTCTGTTTGTTTCCTTAGGGGTTCCCTTCCCCACATTCAATGGTTCCTCTTGACTTGTACACTTTTAGATTTCGCACAATTCACATGTTCAGCAGGGTCTACCCTGGTCTTGGCGCAGACTGCACGGTCCACCCATTACAGGTCGGGCAACCAGGTATCCACGGCTTTTGATGTGCCCTACTCTTGTAATTCCATTTCACAAACTATGGGCCTCATTACGAGTCTGGCGGCAACCAGCCGGTTTTTCTGGCTCAGTTACCGCCGGACTCGTATTACCATTCCGGCTCCGCGACTCCCGGAATTACCAGCGCATTACGACCCTGGTGTCCCGGGAATTCCGGAGGCGGAATTTGGTAAATCCCCATTCCCATCAGAGGACTCAATGGGAATGGGGAAGTGGAAACACCGGCACCATCTCGTGATGGTGCTGGTGTTTCCACGTCTGCCTGCAGGTGGGCGGTGTTAAACCCGCAAGGTCAGACCTGGCAGGAGCGCCACCTCCCACTCGAGATCGGGCGGTCCGAAATTAACAGTGGCGGCGGGCTCACCGCCACTTTTATTTCCGGACCGCCCAACCCGTAATGAGGCTCTATATCTCTTCTTTACATATTTCTTTCGTTAGCTTTAAGAATTCTCATCATCTTTATCTTTAAACATTATTGCCTTCTTTAAATTTCACTTTCTTTAGCCATTTCCCTCTTTACCTGGCTTCGTTGGGGTTTTGCTCACACTTTGTCTCTTCGCATAGCTCCACTTCTGCTGTTTCACAATAACAGCTTTTCTCAATTTGTCTCCACTTATAAATTTGGATACTTTTCAGTTTTCCATCAATATCAGAGACTTTCGAGAATGCTTTTTCTTAAGCACAGCCACTCTGATACAGGGTTACCACTCTGATACAAGGTTTCACTATCTCATTGTCTGCATCTCATTTCGCTTTAACTCAGAGCTTTCTATTAAAATGCCACCTGCCCGCATTCACATTGACACAATGTAGTTCAGCAACTTTCACTCGCATACTGGAATTCTTCATGTGATTGAAATTCACTGGTTATGCTGTTGCATGGGTTGGCTTCTGCTTCTCACTACTGCGGTCGGGGTCTCATCCTCTTCCCCTAAGACACTCCTAGGCTCTTCCTCTCTGCCAAGGGGAACAAGCAACTTCTTAGGCTCACAAAATCAATTGCGGCACCTTTGAGCTCTGTGAGGGAGGCATGGTGTCAAGGGAAAGACACAGACACAAGGAATCAAGTTCAAAAACATTCTTAACTTGAAATGGGGTTGGAGACTTCCTAACTGGCCCTATCTCTAATGGGAGTAGTCTTGACCATTAACTCAAAATCAAATCTCAGTCAGTCAAAATACTAAAGATGTCTGTGTCAAACCTATGCTTGCCCTCACTTTCTCTAGAACAATAATGTGAACGGGATCGGATCAAAGTAAATGGTGCGTCAAAGCAATATCAGAATGGCACTGGAGCTAGCCACGACCTCCACTTCCCCAAGCTTCAGCTACTCGGGATCCAACAAAGTTCCTTAAGTTCAAATAGTTCACACAAAGTTCCTTTAGGCTTCCCAGGGCTTTATTTCTCCACAGACTCAAAAGCCCTTTTTCAATTATTTTAACTTTCACAATGTTTCACTTTCACAAGACTCTCTTGCTCTGGTTTAAACAGGGGTTCCCTTCCCCAACAGTTTCAACAACTTGACAGTTCAATAACTTCTCTTCATGCTAGATTCTCTTGTTTCAAATGGGGTTCCCTTGCCCAACATTTCAACAACGTTTCATATCAGAGACTTTTGACAATGCACAGCTTTTACTCAGCCCTGTGCAGGACCACTCTGATTCTTTGGCCTTCATAGGTGTGTGCCCCCGGCACTCTGTAACTTTTCAACAGTTCAACAAACAGGATCATGCCCCTGGCACTGTTTAACTATAGGATCGTACTCCAAGCACTCTTTAACTTCTTTACACAAGTTTTCTTGGGGTTTCAGCTCGCTCTTCCTTTCTTGCACAACTCCCCGCTCATGCTTTCTGCTTTGCTCTCACTTTGAGCCTCGCACAGCTCCCCTTCACTTTCAGAGAATGATTCTATTTCAACAGTCTTTTGACAACGTGTAAACGTACACGCGACCACTCCATTACTTTGTTTCCTTGTTTTTCTGAATTATCGCTTTCATGTTACACTTCACAACAGACAATTGAAGCTTTCTCTTCAGTGCGCCTTTCATTCTGCACCTGTCCATGCCCTGCAACAAATTGTCCCTCGCGTATCACGTCTTTCACAAACCGGGCTCCTTTCTCACTTTGAACTCACCTGTTGTGATTTCAAGCGTAGCTTTTGCGGTTTCTTATGTCAAGTTCAGGAGACCCTTGCCACAATTTCTTCTACCTTTCCAAACTACAGCCCTCATCGTGTCGGCGCTCCGTTCTCCGATTGCAGGTCTCGGGTTGCACAGGCATCGCAACTTGCCTGTCAGCTCGGTCTCTGACCTGGGTTCCTTCTCGGGCTCCTACTCGTTCATTCTGCTTCCTGCAGCTACTCTTTTTATATTCCTGTGCAGTAGTAACAGGCTGGAGCCGGGCACGATCAACTTCAAGTGCCTGACTTTGTTAAGGGGACATCTCCATTGAGCATAATGGTGTGCCTCTTTATGCATCTTCTTTATCCTAGTACCATAGTGGTATTTCACATAGGAAGCTTGCATTGCTCCCAGCTCCCTCTTCCTTGTCTCAGTCCTTGAGTGGTACTGTGAGGAATAGGTGTTCTGGGACTTGTAGTATCCCATGAAGGCTGAAGGGGCTCGGGTAGGTAAATGTGTCATTGAAGATAAATGTGTGATGTATCTAATCCTCTCTTCCTCGCCTCCATCCTATATTGATGTTCTCTGCAGGAAGTTTGCCTTGCTTTTGATATCTTTTCCCTCTTCAGTTATTAGTGGAACTTGGACAGGCATTGTAGGATGAGGCTGGTATTATCCTCAAAAGACTAAGGGAGAGTAGGGTGAGCCAGTACTAGTGAATGGAGGGCATCATGTTTTATTTTGGTACTTCTGTTTTCTAGGTTGGGGAGGTCCCTGGACATTTCCTAAGTTAATGGGACAGGAGTAACAATATCCCATAAACATCTCAGGGATGTTAGATTCTCCCGGTAAGGAGAATGTGTTATACTGTGTCTCACCCAAGAACCTTTCCCCTTCTACTCCCAAGGACCATATACTCAGGTGATCCTCCCTCGCTTGTCCACCCCCAGCGTTGGAATCCAAAAGCGATGGTCCTTCCCATGCCACCCGAGTAAAGAATCCCTGGGAAGTAAATGTGAGAACGTCCTCAGGTTTCTCACAAAGCTCAGATGAAACACATACATGTATATACTGACAGACATATACCACTCTCCTGATTACTTGATTGGCCATTGCCTCTTCCATGGATGCTAAATGGGTACATAGAATCGGCTCACAGACTCCAAATATTGCACTAGCACCTGGGACAGAGAACATGGAGAAAAGACCCTGAGAACTGTGGGAAACAGGGTGCTGGAACACCTCAGGAGAACATACCCCAAGAACTATGAGAATAGGCTCAAAATGTATTGTATGCTTTGCCGGGGGACACCTGGCCCTGAACTTGCATGCCATTATGCTAACTACGATGACATGTATGTTGTAGTTTTGAATGTCACAGGTATATATGCGCCTTGAAATACCATTTGCTGTATCTTTAGCTGGCTATTGTATGCATCCCACCTTTGTTGAGCCTTATGTTTTTCCTCTCTTTACAGTTAGAGAGGAGAAGTCATCCTCAGTGGAGCATTCAGCTTTGGCTTGTGTGGGTGACCTCATTTTCGCCCCAACCTGCTTATGAGTGCTACTGTTTTAGAGTTGTCACAAAAAATAAATGTTGTTGGCTACTTTTGCAATTTTCTTGTGTTAGTACATCTTTAATTTTAAAGAATAAAAAAAACAGCGTAAAACTTGATTACTTCTCTAATACTTTGCTTCTTTGTGTTAACATTGATAAAATCAGCGTAACTTCTCCTGCTACAAATGGCCTTCAACCATACAGAATGTGGGCCAATAAAGCAAATGGGGTCTTGCTCATCTATGTTTGCTGACAGGAATAACTGAGTGGGAAGGAACATCACAGACTGTTCAGTTGGAACTATCTTGCTGTGCCTTGCAGCTTCAGCCTTGAGAACTCCTAAGTAGTACTAAAGAAGATATAATTCATAAGCTATACAGTATATATATTTTAAATCTGTTCTATTACACTCAACATGTTTGACTGGGGTGTATTTCTAGGCAAACAGCCTGACACTATTGTGCCCCTATTCCACTCTTAGCCCAAATGCAAGGGCTCTCCTAATTGGCTAAAAGTCACCAATGATCCAAAAACCCAATCAGATGGTTTTGCTAGCCAACTATGAAGGCCACTTGCCTGAGGAACTAATACAATTGTGGCCTGTTGGCAGCTTTTAATGATTGTCAGGTAAAGGCGGAGTGCTTCAGTCGGAAAGGGTTGTGAGTACAGAGGTAGTCAGGCACATACAATGTGTTGCCTTGAGGGATGCAAGGATGCAGTGAGGACTTCCATAGGGAATTTCTTGAAAATTGTCCAGATAGCTGTGGTTTTGCGAAATGGGATGTGTAGAGTGGGTACGATGTCCTATCGTTTTTTTTCTCGAAAAAAAACATCACATTTTTTAGAAAATGGGGGGGCGGGAGGGCCCCCCCCCAAAAAAAGTGATGGTTTTTAAAAAAAGAAATCCCGGTAAAAAACCTCACGAAAAAACCTCCCGCAATGAAATGACATGGAACCGTAGTGCGCTGTCAGTTGTAGCGTTGGTTTCAGCATGAGTGCAATTCTTTCAGTGGTGGGAGGCTGGGCAGGACTTCTCGTCAATGGTGTGACACTTGCATGGGAGGGAAGTAGCACTTCTCACCAGGCGTGTGTCACTTAGCAGCACTACAGAAGCTGGGGTCCCATCCAGTCCACAGGCGGTGCTTGAGCACGAGTGCAGAGAACCCACAACTGGCCATCTGCACGAAGGCTTAAGATATATGTAACCCCTACCCTTCTTCAGGTACTCCCCCCCCTGAACCCGCAACACCCCACCCGACACCTCCTCCCCAAACCACCAACACTATACCCAGACAAAACACTTAACACAAGTGGTGTTTGGGAGAGAAACACCTGCGTCGTGCTTTATATGGCAAGAGTTAATTTACGGGTGCTCTGTGTACATGACAGCACAGTGACAGGATACTGCTCCGCACTGGCATCTTGGCTGTGCCAGTTAAGAAATTCTTTGCCTCCTCATCCAGTCACCCAGGCAAACGGCGAGAATGCGCTTCCTGACAGCATCTTCTCTGTGCAGTCCGCGCACAGTGACAGTGTTAACGACAGCCTGTTTCTCCTCTCTCATGACTGCAAAGATATTATTATTCATAGTGGCTAATCCTTATAATACTGCAAGCAGAATGCTGCACAGAGCCGGAACTGCTGACCAACCCCTTCCCTCACTGAAATCTGTACCTCGTAACTCCCCTCCCTCCGTTCCCACCCCAGCCCCTCTTTCCCATTTTCTTTATTTGGCCCTCGCCCATTTCAGAATACATACTTACCTGTTGACTGCCAGCTTAGTCCCACAGGCAAAGCTGTCACTTGTCGCAGTTCCCACTTCCCCTCCCCACATGTACCCCCCACCCCCCATTTTGCTGTAGGTAGTAATTTCTGATGGGTTGGAAGAACTTACAAGACCTTTGCTGTTAGATTTTCTTACCCTGTCAAATTTACCTACCTGTGCATTTATTTACATTTTCCTGTAGGTATTTAATTCTGATGGGTAGGAAAAACTGACAAGACCTTTGCTGATGCAGATCAAGACGGAAGTGGGATGGCGAAAAACACAACTAACGGGGCATGTCGGTGAAAGCGCGGCCGGAGACAGGAAATCGAGGATCAAAGCAGCTGGAATGGGCGACTTTCCAGCAGAGAAAATGCACGAATCGGCGCCGCTACGGAAAAAGTTTGTTGAGGACTCAGAGGATGAAGAAGACATAATTGCAGAGGAACAGAGCGAGACGGTTGAGCTATCTAATAAGAAGGTGAGAACAAGCGAGAGTGCGACTGTAGAAGGAGAACAAGAAGCCGGAGGAGATTGTGAAACCGGAAAACGTACAGACGGGAAAAAGAAGAATACTAAAGATAAAAAAGAAGCACGCATGGTGGAAATGTGGGCTTTGCTTTCGAATGCAAAACTCAGCAAGAAGATTTTCTAAATGCTAAATTCAACAGAATAGAAAGGATAATGACAGAACTGGTGGAAAATAAGAACTCTGGTGCAGAGGCAATCATTATGGAATCATCTGGGGTCTGAGCCAAGGGGCATTTGAGAGCATGGGGTGAAGGGACAGGCCCGACGCAGGGATCGGCAGGCAACCCACCCATTATAGGACCACTAGCAACAACGATAAAAGGCAACACGCCTTTGGCACAAGAAAATCAGCAAGACATTTCCAGCATAAACAGGGCAAGCACAACGGGGGGAGGGGGGCAGGCCAACACAATTAATAGCACTAACCGGCCCCCAGAACCCAGCACAAATCCCACCTCAACAAATCCGGGGAGAATAGCACGGAGAGAGTGGCACAAAAAAGATGCAAGAAAACAATAGCCTGGAACATAGACCAAAAAGCAAAAGAGAAAATCTCGAAAAGAAAATGTATAGAAATATTCTCTTTATTGGAAGCCAAAAAGAAAGGGTACGATGTGTTCAGGGATGATAAAAAGGAGGAGGAAAAGAACGCAGCAAGGAGAGTGCAGGTAGAACATAACTACGGGAATTGGTCAAAGCTTTTAATATATTGCAACAATAACACTATAAGCGGTCTGTGGCAGTCCATGAAAAGCAACTAAGGAGGCACTGTATCGACCTTTACACTAGTGGCACAAGGTAAGACTAGCACATTGAATATGCAAAGTGCCAACACCCCCACTGTCGGGATCTGTTATGGCCAATGCCGTCCCCAGTGACGTTCTCCCCCCTCACCTCCCGTGAATTCCAATTCTATCCCCTCCTATGAGGTTGCTTTCAAGGCTCATAGGGAGTTGATAGCCCGGGAAGGAGAGACTCAGGAGTTACTGGGGAAGCTGCACTCTATTGGAGTGCCTAGCCACACTTACAGACAGCACTCAGTCCCTTATACTAATGACAGGAGCACAATCTTAGCCCCAAAGGAGGAACCTAACTTGGCTACCCCCGGGAATAACATCAGGGAGGGTGACAAACTTCTATCATGCACACTAAAAAATAATGTTGCTAAACACTAGACCGCTTATTAAGCATGCTTCAGAGGTAGCCACACACATTGAGGAAGGCCACTTAGACATTCGCGCACTCACGGAAACGTGGAGCCACGAGGCGGCTGCCGCCTCTCTAGATTTGGCTATTTCCACTCGCTACAGCATCCTAAGATGTGATGGAAGGGAGGGTAGGGGTGGAGGTGTCGCCTTGGTTTTTAAATCAGATTTGACTATCTGGGAGACCAAAGATGATGACATACCAGACTCGGAAATAAAGGTGGTAAAAATTGGTATTGGGCCTGAAATCACTCTTCACCTGTTGCTGATTTATAGAGCTTCTGGTGCAGCACCCGACTTCCCTGACCAGCTTGGCAGTCGCTTTGAACCCATAGGCCCTTTAAGCGAGGTAGCGCCATCTGGGATGGATGGGGATGCAGAATTTACTCTGGCATCAATAATAAGACCGACTCAGGAAGTTGGCAAAACTGTTTTACTTGCAATTGGCTAAAACGGGGAGTACAACGAACATTAACGGACATTCGCTCAAGTCTCTCCAACTTACTCAACGCATTTGATAAAAAAACATAGGGCCTCATTACACGGTAGGCGGAGGACCAAGGTGCTATTAGCACCTTGGTCCATGCCGGTAAAATACCGGCACCGCCTTGGTGGAAAGGGGAATTACCACCCTATTCCAAGGTTGGCGGGGCGGTAATTCCCCCTTCCCCCATTGCCCTTCCCCATTCCCATTTTTGCCCCATAGGGCTCTATGGGAATGGGGAAGGCGCTAATTACGGTGCCGCAAATTGCGGTACCGTAACTAGCACCCTGGTCCCTTTGCGGGTTCGTTTTTAACACCTGCTAAACAGCAGGCGTTAAAGTACCTACCCGCAAAGGGACCTCGTAGTAAGGCAGTAAGGGTTAACGGTCACCGGTACCATTACCGGTGACAGTTAACCCTTACCGCCTTCCGTGTAATGAGGCCCATAGACTTTATACTAAAGATTTGTCATATGTGACGTCACCCTACGTGGCAAAATAAGAAAACCTAACTAGGATTATGGTTGGTCTACAGGGAACATCTACATATACTTTCTATGGGGAATAGGATCATGATTGGGTCTCTCTAATCAGGTGAACAACTATGCCCACCCCTAGTGCAAGTCATTGTCGCTGTCATAAAATACACAACGTTTCATTGGCTTTCAAACTATAGGGCTTCTTGCTACGTGCCCCTCTACAGTTGGTTGGCACGCTTGTATCCTTCTGGAATATTACACTTGCTAACAACACGCAACCTGGTACCGCAGGTGCTGGAGGGTTGGCTTAACCATGCCTCCCCACCCAATTAGCCCACTATCCATCATCACTCCTACTGTCTGCCATTTGACTTGCCTTTGAACTCTGCCTTGCAAAGTATCACTGTGCCTGAGAATAGAAGGGAGTGTGAGCACAGCCTTATCTTCAAGTCTCGATGTAGCTTCCCCAAAGTCTATTTCCATCTAGATCATGTGACAGGAGACCGTGTTTGAGCTGTTTCTTTCATATTTAATACTATTCAATTAATAAAGCTTGGCACTCATAGCGTTTTTCCATCGCACCTCAACAGGAGCTTGTCTCGCTTCTCACGTTCATTTTTCTTCTTGAATAGATAACCAGTTTCTTGGCTGCCCCAACCCTTGACACTGGGCCAGACAAGCCTTGTTGATTCTACCTTGATTGTCAGCTGTTTTATTCTACTGCGCCACACTTTCAGCCCTTTGTCTTTCATGGGGTCCTAAAACACGACGTGGAACATCCAGATTATATACACATATATTTAATGGCGGCACCGCCTGCAGTCTATTCACTACGTATAGCCAGCCTTCATGATTACTTAGTCTACTTGCGTTTCAGCATCTGTACATTTGTAAAACGGTTTGCATTTTCTTCAGTGTTCTTTACACGTGCAATCTTCATTTGGCACATTAAATTTCACTCAATTCTTTACTTCGTCATCAGAATCTATAAGGTTTATAGACTTTCTTCTTAGGCATCTCTTCTTGGTGCGTCATCTTTGCTTCATGTGACGTCACCAGGCTCTTGCCTTCACTTCTTAACACTTTTCCTTCTGGGATTTCTCCTAAGAAACCATCAGCTCTTTGAGGATACATGAAGAAAGGCTTTCTCAATGGATACCTCTTCTCAAAGGCTTTCCGTGTTATAGGCATCATTGCTGGCATTGCTCTTGTCACAATTTCCGGTTCCCAGCATATAGGTAAAATAGGGGCGAGACTTCCGGTAGAGGCACTTGGCTTCTCCTCTACACTCCCCCTTCTGGTTGATTTATCGACCACTCTCTCATCAGCCTTGACATCCAGGCATCCTCGTCTGAAAAAGTGCTTCTTTGGAGGACTAAATTATCCGTTCGGACTGCAGTAGAACCATCTTCCAACATACTTCTTGTGGTTACTTGGATACAGGAACTTTGTTCCCTCAGGTGCATGAATACTGGCCTTCACGTAGTCTATGATTTCTTAATTTGTCAGCTCTTTGGGTCCAAACCGTGACTCGATATCGATCATGATCTTCATTCCTACTGCTTTCTTTGCTGTCTTCTTACACTGTGTGATTATTATTCTGATCACACAGAATCTAAACATGATCATCACCAGTAGTGCTTCAAGACATTTGAAAATATTTGCCATCCATTGTGGAACCCATGAGAAGATTGATGCGAACCAGCTGTCATCTGCAATATCTTCTGTTTAATCTTCCATCTTGATGTGCAAGTTCATCAGCAATGCTATGGCCTCTGTCAAGGTCCCATTCTAGTCATCATGAGAAGGTATGAATGTGCAATATGATTCTCCAATTTTGGCACAAACACCTCCCTCCATTGCTGTGATCATGTCCAGGGCATACCTGTTCTGCAGAGTCATCAGTTTTATGGCTTTCAACTCCTCTTTGATCGCATTGAATCCTTTTATGGTACTGTTGATCACCTGCAGGAGCTCCCATCTGGTTATCTGGAACAATTTGGCATTCACCATCGTCTGGATACCTGGCATGAAGATAGTTGTGAATATCGCTGAGGTCTAATTGAACAATCTATGTACATACGGAATGTCG
This sequence comes from Ambystoma mexicanum, assembly GCF_040938575.1. Lineage (NCBI taxonomy): Eukaryota > Metazoa > Chordata > Amphibia > Caudata > Ambystomatidae > Ambystoma > Ambystoma mexicanum. Next base: position 906,389,608 of record NC_090937.1, on the reverse strand, counting down.
TTAAAGGCTTCTATCAATTTTGCCGAAAAGTCATTCTCCCTTTTCGTTCGGTTGAGAAATCCAACTGATCTCCTCTTCCTCAGATAATCATATGCTTTTGGAAATTCGCCAATGTTCAGGTCACTCTTTGGAATCACCAATACTGGGACATGAGTGATCACTATAGAACATAGCTTTCCCCAGTCTTTGGGCAACTTCATATAAGCTCTGGATCCACAGGCCCAGTAGTGGTTGTTTCTGAAGCATAGCTCTGCACTAGCCAGAGGCACTATCTCCAACTGACTTCCTTTGTCATCAACCCATGTCAGCAACTTTGCAATCTTCGGCCAAAGATGTTTGCATCCATTCTCCACTCTATCTAGAACTGGTTCCTAATATTCTGTTATTGGTACTGCTCTGCACACAACCAGGCCTTCCTCCCACCCGTCTGTGGAGAGTACTGTTCCCTTGATTTGCAGCTGACCTTTCCAATTAGGACAGCATCTCCAATAAAAAGTCTAGGTAGGGGTAATAATTCTTCATCGTGTCCTGAGACTGACACCCCTTGCACTTGAGTTGATCTGAAATGACAGAGATACTAGCGGTCATACATGTCAGATAAGCACGTAACTCATTTGCCAACATGTCTGCAGTCTTCTGGGCATCACTTCTGCTCCTCGATGCAGGACCTAAAGGCATTCACATTCGTCTCCCTGTCACTAGCTCGTGGGGTGTGAGGGGGTAGGTCGACCCAGGCAGATTTCTTAATGCTTATAATGCAAGGGGCAGGCAATATAGCCATCCCTTCTTCAATGTCAATTTTAACGTTGCAATTCGTTGAGTCTCTCACATATCCCATTCATTGCAGAAGAAACCAGAAGCAGAAGAAAACTTGTGTTTTATACACAACAAAAGGCTAATATGTTCAAATACATTTCAACAAAATGGGGCCAATTGTCGGATCTCAGCACCTTACATAGTACCCATCTAGGAAAGACTTCTCGGTCTAAAGGTTTGCTGTGCAAGAGGCATTAGGATGTGCACAAGGACCGGCTTCGATCCACCTGGAAAAGGGTCACGTTACCACTATTATATACATGTATCCACTACATACTTGCAGCATATCAACATAGTCGATATGTAAATGTTGAAAAGGACCATTCGGTCGAGGAATCACTCCTCTATTCGTTTGCAGTGTGTGCCCAGCAGTAAACCTTTGACAGATGATGCAATTTACTATATAAAATGCAACGTGTTCTAACAGGTTTGGTACAAACCAGTCCTCCGCAATAGCTGCTGTGAGGCTTTCCCTAGTTACATGCGCAGGATAGTGCAGCCGTTCAAGCACTACATTTAACAAGGCTACAGGTATCACTGGCTTTCCAGTGCTGTCCTGTCACCACAATGCTTCAGAGGGGGATAAAGAACACCCTTTGCGTGTCCACAATTCCTGCTCTTCCTGCGGTGCACTGCCTTGACCTCCATCAAATTTGTTCTCGATAAATTATTAAACCCTTAATTTACTGTCATGATAGTGACTACTTTTTCCTTAACATCTGGAGTATCAAAACTTAAGGTTTCTGATGAATATGCAACCCTTTTGGCCTCTTCACCTTCGTTCCCACTAGAGATAAAGTCAGTTCGCATTTAACTATTGCAATTGTTACTGGGAGTTGTAGTGCCTTAATAAGCCTGTCCAATAATGCTGCGTGTTGCACTGGAGTGCCATCCGCTCGGAGGTAGCCCCTCCTTTCCCAACATGCAGCCCTGCATGCACGGTTGATGTCACATAGGCTGAATCACTGTACACCGTCACTTCCTGCCCTGCTTATTGTTTCCCGAGCGCAACAATAAGCACCACTAATTCTGCTGCTTGTGCTGAAAAGTGAGACTGTAGTCTTGCCCTTGCTACAACCTCAAATTCACTGATTGCTCTATGTCTCACCACGGCAGCACCTGAATACCTTTCCCCATCAGTTTGATACATGTTTGAAGACCCATCAATGAAGAGAACCTTCCCCCCGCTAACACATTCTCTTTTGCGCGTGGGATATTATCATAAAACTCCTCATAATTAGCGCAATCATGCACATGCCCTCCCTCTGCCACAGGCTCAGCTACAAACGTGGCAGGGTTCACTATTTTACACCAGACTATTTTGATGGCTGGATTCAATATAACTACCTAATATGCAGAAGCTCTCTGAGATGTCAATGTTGCCGTAGCAATATGGCAAATAAAGCATGCTCAGCAAACTATGTAATGGGAATACCCCATCACGATACTGGTAGACTTCTCTATCACGAACACGGCTACTGCCAGCAACTGTTCGCAAGGAAAGTGCTCTCTCATAACTGGATCTAGAATGCCACTATAATACGCCAGAGGCTTGTATCCCAATGTAGTTTTCTGTGTGAGTACTGTTGTCATGACTGTCCCATTCGTGTGCAAACACAAAAATAACTCCTCAGCATAGTTGGGATTTCTAAAACTGGAGCCGTAAAAATTGCTTTCTTTAACTCTTTAAATCCTTCCTCCATTTCCTCAGTCCATTCTATCTTTTCCTTATTCATCTGTGCTTTCTTTAAAGCCTGCAAAAGGGGTCTGGTATATGAACCGTAATCAGACACCAACGCTCTCACATAGTTGCATAATCCCAAAAACGGCTGCATTTGCTTTATCGTGTGTGTGGTTTTGCTGTTTTCATAATCGCCTCAGCTATGTCAGGTGTGACTTTGTTCCCCTCATGTGAAATCAACTGGCCTATATACAACACTTCTTCCTGACAATATTGCAATTTCTCTTTGTCAACTTTGTATCTTTTTTCTGGTAGGATAGTCATTAACCACTTAAGTGCCAAGGATGAGCTAACTCATCCTTGGCATTACGGTCCTGTTGCCAAGGACGAGACAGCTTGTCCTTTCTGGCACTCTGTTTTGTGCTATCCCTTCAAAGCAGGGATTGCACAAAACCTAAATCCAACCCCTGGGCTATGTGAGGGGAGGTTCCGCCTCATGGCTCGGGGGTTGGATTTCTTTCAGTTTGCACGCCGACGTGAAACTAAAGAAATGTTCACTGCGGCAGGCGAAATGGCTGCCGCAGTGAAAATGAAAGGTGAGTCTCCACATTTCTTCCCCTTGATCTGCGGCACTATTGTGCCGTTCAGATTGATGGGGGTGTCGTTGGAAAGGGGAGACTCTCCCTTTTCCAACAACACCTTTTGTGAAGCATTGCTGGGCACAGATTGGCGGAGAACGCTTGATCCATGCCCAGCAATGCCCACTAGACCACCAGGGATATGTTTCTGATGTGGGGGGGAGGGACAGCTTACAATGTAAGTGGCCCTCTCCCCTTCAGCCCCCAAAGAATGGGGCCAAAACCCTGGGGGCATATGGGTGATCATCTGCCCCCAGGGGAGGGGGAAAACAAAAAAAACAAAAAAACAAAATAAAATGGAGGTTTTGGGTAGGGGTGGGTACCACTAGGCCACAAGGAATGTTCAGCCTAATGAAAGGGGGGTTGCCCTCTCACCCCCAACCTAGGTGGATGAGGGGCAACTCATCCATCCATTTGGGGTGGGGGAGAAGCCACCATAAATATTGACACAGGCCGCCCCAAGCCTGGGGCAGTATGTTTTGCCCATCTGCCCCTAGTGAAGGGGCAAAATAAATGTATTTTGCCTTTTCCCTTTTGCGCCTAGGTAGGTGCACCCACACTGTGAGGTATTGTTTTCGTCAGGACACCTGTGGGAACACGGGAAGGTAGGACATGTGCTGTTGGCGGTGTGTTTCAGCGGGTGGCCAGAGTGAAATGTCTGAAAAATGAGTTTTTCTGGGCCAAATTTTCTGACTTTGCCAGGGATTGTGGGTAATAAATTCTGGGGCGATTTGCATAAGTCAGACCTCTGTGGATTCCCACGGGTGACTTATTTTCTGAAATGCATGGGGTTCCCTGTTTTCTTTGGAGGCTGCGACACCCCAGTCCCAAATCTATAGGTTTTCCACATGAGCAGAATCTCGCAAAATCTACTCTGCTGAAAGACTTGGGGTTACCAGTGGTTTAGCCTTTTCCCTTTGCGCCCAGGTAGGTGCACCCACACATGTGAGGTACCGTTTTTGTTGGGACACCTGTGGGAATGTGGGATGGTAGGACATGTGGTGTTGGCGGAGTGTTTCGGTGGGTAGCCAGAGTGAAATGTCTGAAAACAGTGTTTTTTTTGGCCACATTTAAGACTTTGTCGGGGATTGTGGGTAATAAATTCTGCGCCGATTCGCGCAAGTCAGACCTCTTGGATTCCCACGCGTGTCTTATTTTTGGAAATACATGGGGTTCCCTGTTTTCCTTGGTGGCTGCGACACCCCAGGGACAAATCTGTAGGTTTTCCACAAGAGCAAAATTCCGCAAAATCTGCTCTGCTGAAAGAGTTGGGGTTACCAGTGGTTAAGCCTTTTCCCTTTGCGCCCAGGTAGGTGCAACCACACAAGTGAGGTGCCGTTTTTGTCGGGGCACCTGGAGGAACGGTGGAAAGTAGGACATTTGTTGTTTTAGCATGGTTTTCATACCATTTCGACACATTTGCTGCACACTTTGTCGCACAACCCTTTCATTTCCCAAATGTGACCTACATTTAGTGGCTGCTTTAGGCACTATACACTTTTGTAACCTGCACAAGTCACCTACCCTTCAAAAGGTCTGCCTGTTATCTTTCTAAAAATGTATGCTTGCCCTTCCTCACCAATTTATTTTCCTTATTTACACATGCTAAGTACGTCTGTTTAGGCTGTAAGCATAAAAATCCTGTGTACCATAGCTCTGTTTTTGGCTTGTGGCATTGCTTGTTTTGTGAAACATTACAAAAACTGTGTGATTTCCTAACTGGAAGAGTTGGGGGAATGTAGCGGAGCATTGCTTTTCCCAAAATTCACAGAAGCCATTGCCGTACTGGGCCAACCATGTCCACCACATACCTTTTTTTCCTGTCATATTCCCGAATTTTTCCCAAACTATGGAATTCTTTCCTACACAGTTGTTGCCTGACCAGTGCAAATCACCCCTTCCTAAACTTGGAATTTTGTCTACTTTTCAGAAATGTATGCCTTTCTGGCTTCAGATTCAGCTTTCCTACCCTTCTCTTCCATTCCGTCCACACATGTCCTATTGGACAAAAAAGGCCAAAATCACCTACATCTCACAAAATGGCTCGTAACCAGATCAAAATATGTTTTGTGGTTTTCACTCAACCTGTTCTTGAAAGCCTGGAAAATGACGAATTCAGCACACCAAACCATTTGTTCCTAGCTCTTACAAGGAAAAAACCACAGGCTTCTTTGTACATCATTTTATTGGCATTTTCTGGAAAAAAACAAATTCTCTCACTTTTTGGTTATTTTCTCTCACCCCCTACATCAAACTAGGATTGCTTGGTGACGTTACAACTGCCTACATGTGGGGAAAAGGGGCCAAATTTGGCCGAGATATCTCATGTAACAAAAAAGTTACAAAGGATTGAATAATGACATACCAAAATCACCAAAAAAGGCCTTGGCACTGAGGGTGGGGGCCCACGGCAGTTAAGGGGTTAACTGAACCAAATCCGGCCTGCACTCATCTTCTGTTGTGCTACAAACTAAAATACCATCTACGTACTGTATCACAACACTCTTCAAATCAATATTGCCTAGGTCCATGTGGAGGACCCTGTTAAAGATCGATGGTGACTCACAATACCTTCTTTCCCCCCTCTTAGTCCATAGGTATCAGTGGTCTGAATAAAAATGAATCAGGTATCACCATAGCCTTTCCCACTAATCCAGTTAACCATGCGTACCCCATGATGAAAACCTATGGCTCTAATGGTATTTCTCGTAGAGCCATTTGCCCTGTAAAAGCCAATGTAAACTCACCCACATTCATATAATGTATCCCTGGAGTAGAACACCTTCATCAGTGAAAGAAATCGTCATATTAAGCTTCGTCATTAAATCTCGTCCTACAATGTTGACTGGTGTCTGTCTCGAATACAATAATGGGACAGACATGTCACACTCTCCTATAGAGACTGGCAATTCATCAGTAAAAGGAACTTGTAGCTCCAGAGAATCCTTGTGCATTCATGGCATTTCCCGACATTGGATATTTGCCCTCTTGTATACATGAACAAGTAGCCCCAGTGTCTACTAAAAAAGAAAATGATTTGCCTCCTATTGTTACATCAACCCTCAGTTCCTCTTGGGGGTCTGGTGTTACCGATAGTACTGAACACATTAAGTCGCCCTGTGAGCTGTCCTATTGTGGATACATGCTTATCCCTGTTGCTGTAAATGGACTTGCTCCCATCACAGTGACACCCCCTACTCTAGGTGTCAATAATTATCATGTGTTTGTGTTCTGCTGTATCTGCATGGGTGTGCGCTGTGACTGCCTTTGTGGTGGATTCAAGGGTGCTTACTGTGGCTGCAAAGCCTGATGCATTTGCAGCGCTTGTGCTTGATACACTGTTTGATCTTGGACAAACATGTCCCTAGCCTGTAAGCTATATGCTGGAGGATAAGCTGTCCCCCCTCTGGAGAATTGCCCACTCTGTACATACCTTTGGCTCCCACGTGTTTGCACAATATGTCCTGTCATTCCACATGTCCAACATACAGGAGGAACTCTTCTGATTTGTCCCCCTTGCATATTCTGATTATCGTTCTGCATATTTTGAAAACCACCTTGGTTATTTTGAAAAACAGCCCTTCCTCTAAAGCCCATACCTCTACTTTGCGACATAAACCCATTTCCTCCTTGATCCATTTATCGCTGATTGTTCGCCTGTGATTCACCCACTGCTTGCTGCATTCCAAATCCTTCTCTGCTTGTCAATACTGCCCCTACTATGGCATATTTTGACAATTTCTTCTTAACTAACTTGGCTTCTTCAAGTTTTCTAGCTTCTTCCTTCTTCTTGTTTTTCTCTTGCAGCAGCCGACAGTGATGCACTATGATCAACTGTATTTCTGCCCATGGCTTCGTGCTCATCCCCACTAATTTCTTAAATTGCCTTTGTACCTGTTCAGGTAGTCCCTGACATAAAATTTGGTAAAATACTGCCACTGTCTTTCCCCAAGGCTCTCGCGTTTGAAGGGTCCACCATTCCTGAATGCTTTGAATATAAGCAAGCTGATCTTCATCTTCTCTCATTTTACGTGCATAATTCCACCCATATGAGCGCCCTCCAGACAATTGCTCTACAATTATTAAATGGCCTCCATCGTGCGCTGTGTTCTGTGCCATGACGCTTGAATATCCTGCCCTCGTCCAAATGCCATCAGCCCATTCCCCAAGAATAGCTCCTGGAGACCCTTAATGTCCCCTATTGCTAAGGTATTTCCTCCTGTCATTTTCTCTAGTTCATAAATCCATTTTCCCGCACCCGTCGTTAAACTGGGAAGTTTGCATCTCAAATTATCCTTGTCCACGTGGGGCCACAGAATATAATGCATTTGGCCTCTCCTTTCTCTAATAAAGGGAACTGCATGAACCCAAATCCACAATCGGCTCCCATTGTCTGCCTATCCATAGTGGGGACAATGGTCCCTGATCGCCTCTACCTGGCATTGACCTCAGTCTGCTCACATATGGTGGTGGCTCTCCCTTCCCACTATGCAATCATACTTTAGGTAGCTCTGGATATTCTATTGGATCTGGTATCCTATCTTTAGGCTGCTCTAGATCAGACCATCGTACTTCCTTGTCTGTCTGCAGACTACATGCACTTCTTCCCTCCTCCCCACGGAAGGTTTCTCTCTCTCTTCATCTGGCATGTCTAGTCCCCAATTAGTATAACCCTCTTCTCTTTCGCCCTTGTATAAGGTTAACTTTTTCTACATAGTTCAAATATATTACACAAAAGTGACATGTAGTTTTAAGAGATTGTGCGATTTTTATGGTACATTTATTCTTGGATAAGATATTTCATACATGCAGCAATTTTTGAAAGAGAGGATTTTTATTGTTCATAACACTTAAAAATTGGCAGACGGAAAAACTGCAACATCTGGAGTTGACACTATTGTCAAAGCCAACGGGTCATTAACTATTGGTGACATCGCACTGGTGGAATCACCTACTCGACGTGCTGGCAATTTTCATAGACATAACACATGAGCCCCAAGCATTTTTTATTTTTGTGGTGCTCATGCAATTTCCAATACACATCAGCCACATCATTTTCGGAAACTTGCACCACATTTTTTATCATAATTAATGTTCCCAAGCTTTAAAATAGAACATTAGAAGGGCCACTCTTCACACATATGAAAGAACTATAAAGCTCCTTTAAGAAACATATTTTTTGCAACACATACTTATGTCTGTTGTTATCAACAGTGCATGACGGGGACGGAAATCATCATTCAATTGCCTACATCATAAGGCTCCACCATGACCCCAGCCGAACCACAGCACCCCTATTATTCATTGCACCTACCCTTCATCCTAGTTCAGTGTCCACAATACCATAATAATGTAGCCAATGGCGAGTGCCGGGTTGCAGCCATGGTCAGTCTTCAAATTCATGGGGCACAGGCATTAGCCATGCTGTATTCCCCAGTAAACAAATCAGAGTACACATTTCTGTTTGCCGAGGGCCAGGCCCACTACCCAGACACCAAATGTATATCACTAGTTTTTCTACTTTCATTCTTACACTTTGAAAAAATAAAACACAAGACATATTTCCAAAACATGCCTGCAGGTCCTTGCTAATGCTTGTTGCGCAAGTTTGTTGTAATCTAGTCCACCAATTCAGGCTGTAACCGCAAGCAGAATATTTTTTCCCATTCAAACCTACCGCTTCGGCCATGCCGCATCCCAAAAAAGCAAATTACAGTACACATTTCTCCTTGTTGATGGCCAGGCCCATTGCCCAATCACCATAGTTATATCACTGTGTTGTGTACTTACTATTTATACTTTTAAATAAAACAGGAAATATTTGCAAAACCATGCTTTGCAGTTCTTGCTGACCCTCCTTGTGCATATTTTCTGAATTCCCATCCAGCACTTCAACCTGTTCTCACAAGCTCATTTTTCTTCCCTTTCAAACCTATCCCAATTTCTAAAAACCTTACCACATAGCCGGTCTCTGATGGACATGGCTACTTTAACCACATTGGTCATCCTTTGTGGTCATGGCCAGTAGCAAGGTTGTGTCCAGGTCATGACCTTATGCCATGACCCGGACAATCTGGCCACTGCCTATGGCCACAGGCTATATACCTCAGTCACCAAAGGTATATCACAATTTTTTGTACATACATTATGACACTAAAATAAAACACAGACACATTTGCAAAACCATGCTTTCAGGTCCTTGCCAATGCTCTTTACACGAGATTCCTGAAAATCCACCCATGTTTTATTTTTTCAAAAGTGTCAAAATGTATGCACATACAATCGTCATATAACTTAGCCCCCACTTGACAAAATCCATTTAGACTTTGCACAAACATTCAAGGTCGGGTCCTTAATCTTTCCGAAAACGTTTGTCCACATTCGTCAAATGGCAACAAAGTTACAAGCCATCTAAAAATGTTGAGACCACTTTCTAATTTTGCCCTCTCTTGACGGAATCCCACCGAACTTTGCAAAAACATTGGTATCTAGATCTAAAATCTTTTTGGAAGAAACATTTGTGCAGATTCGTGAAATGGAACCACATTTATAAGCCTTTACAATATTTTGGGACATATTTTTCATGAACTTAAACACTATGTTTCACAAAACAACAAACAAATACACACTGTATTTTCTCTTATGCATACATAACCACATAGTAACACACTTCAGCACACCAAATCCTTTTTAAAACTCACATTTTAAAATCACACACCAGCAAAGAAACTTTTTTTTTTAAACAAACACATTTTTATATCACCCCAGAAATCACTTTAACACACACCATAAGTGATTAAAAAAGCATTGTAGATAAATCAAATTTCTACTGCTCTGTGATAAATCTTTTATTTTGAAAACAACAAGCATACTTCATAATTTGATATCATGCACATCACTAAAATTCAATTTCTTTCCTAATAAACAACTTTCAATAATTATTCCCACCCATTTTCTACATATACAGCAGGACCACTTCATTGTTAACAAATACAGTAAAAAATCAAACAAAAAAACATAGAGGCCCATTATAAACATTATCAAATCAAACTTTCAACAAAACAATGACAAACAACTCATTAATGCCAATCATATTTTATCACAGGTCACATGAACTGCACACTGTGAGTTCTGCAGTCAAAATGAGAAAAGTAGACAAAATGGGGTGTTTCATACTTTCCAAAATCCAAACCACAAGAAGAGGACTATATTGTAAGAAAACTAATAAAATGGCTGACATATTCACTGCAACCTATCACAATGAAGTACACATTAACAACATTAACACTACGCAATTAGAAACACCAAAACACATTAAAAAACCTGCCCAGCATCAAAAGTAGCAGCAGATATTTAACGCAGCTACAACGTTTACTTGTAGCCGTGGGTACATGTACATTTTTCTGCAAGCCCCAAATGAAACTAAATTGGCCTTCAAACCTTCCAATCAAGTGAACAACCAAGTACCTAAAATAACACACACAAATAAAATTCTGTACTGCATCATCCACATAAAAGAATGATTACTGCACTGAAAATGTATATTTATAGATGCTAATTTAAATATACCCACGGATCCAGCCACAACAATGAAAAAACGCAGAATAATGTTGACGCGCTTACGCACGTGCTATTCATAGATGCGGTTATACAAAAAGCCCCTCCTGTGTTTGCTGATAACCGTGGCTAATCGCAAAAACTACGGATTCAAAATTGCATTTCCACTCCACCAAACTCCAAAAACTGTCCTCATCATGCCTACCAGCCCCCTCTCCACTCCTCATAATCCTCCTCCACTCCCCTAGTCTCTTACAATCCCTCACTCTATTCATATAAGATGCCACACGACCCAAAATTTCAGATAGCCGCGACTACGACACGTCCACAAACATACGATGTGTCATTTGCCAGGATATAGCCACGGCTGCAGGGGGGGTGGGGTTGGTCTCTACCCACAAATAGCAATGCTGCATTCTGTGTGGCTGCTATATAGCCACAAATACTATTAACAGCACCATCAACAATTAGAAACTACAACACACACACACATCGTACAAACCCTGCTCATACAATCTACTAGAAATTCAAACTAGGAATCATTTTCCTGGAAACAGGGAAAGACTGCAGATATCATGGCTGGTTTGAAAACTGTGTGGCTGATTGGAGACAGTTGGCTGTTTTGTTTGCTGGCTTTTTGTGAGAAATGAAATATTAATATGGACCTAGGTTTGAGAGATTTTACAATTAAATGGTTTGGATTGCAGTGAATGCATTGGTTCCAAGTCTTTCCAAAATTGTTAAGTCTGAAAAGTAGAGGGCACCCAGACGTCATATTAATTCATTGTGGAGGCAATGATTTGGGGAATGTACAATGGGTGTCCCTTATTTAATGATAAAACAAGACATGGGAAAACTAATGGAACTATTTCCTCACACCATCTTTATCGTTTCCAAACTCACTCAAAGGCAAAAATGGAGATGGACCACCAGATTAATGGTAAAATTGAGAAATCCTGGAGAAATGTAAATAAAGCCATTTCAGCATTCATTATAGACCACAACCAATTATGGATTTCGAACAACAACATGCAGTTCAACTTGGCCAATTTTTGTAGACATGACAGAGTACACCTAACCGATGAAGGAAATGCAGTGTTCCGGCATAACATCAAAACAGTACTCCTGATGTGCTAAAGTTCTAAACTCAGTGTACCTCAAAACAAGGACTACTCATCATACATAAATACACAAATACAATAAATAATAACAAAATACATTTTGATTACACCTACAGTTACAGTTCATTGACTTTGACCATAACCACGGTTACAAAAAGTCAGTTAAAAGGTGAACTGACTTCAATTTTATACTACAATCCAGTTTAAATAATCAATACATTACAACACTACTCATGCACTTATGTAAAGTCAAAGAAAAATAAGAAAGCACAGAAAAATAGATAACAATAAACTGGATACGCAAATATTTCACAGTCACACAATATAATACCATAAGTGAGAATTTACAACCTAAAACACATTCCAGGGCGCATCTAGAACTAGACTACAATTGCTCATTTTTATATTAATTTTGTTAAACTATTTTCTTCTAATTTTCTCCAAAGTCTCACATGCTCAAAAGTCTGAAAACACACATCCAAAATAAAAAATACTCTGTTATACCTACCAGGTCACTCACTGGCCAGTAATTTTCCACCCCCATCATCACTATACCTATACAAATAACTTTCCAAAATAAATGAAACACAGACAGACCCAAAAATATAGCTGCGAATACAGAACTACTTCCTACAGGTATCCATAGTCCTTTGTAGCCTCAGGTATAGGCGCACATATCGGCAAAATGACCGAAAAATAAAATTCATCCATGACCCCTAGGCCATCACCAAGTGCCCCCATCATCTGTGCCAGCTCCCCCCATTCTCCAGAGAGCCTCCTCGCCTCCCCTGCCCTCTCCCTTTCACCCCAGAACACACGCTGTTTCTGTGACGTAGTTTGCTTTCAGATGTCGGCTATTTGCGGCTATAGCCAAGGCTACAGAAAGTTTTGTGTTGCAAACTCAGTCCCTGGACCCCTTCCAACACCCAAATTTCACTCAGTGCCCTCTAATCATCCCCCTACCTCTACCCAGATGCCATTTGTGTGTTTTTTGACCTGCCTATCACTTTTTACTGTGTTTCATTTTCCTCGGTTATAGCTGCAAATATCTCTTGCATCGGGAGAAAAACAAGATGGTGGTCGTTTCATTTCTGAAAACCATGATCCTGCAATGCACCATGGGAGATATCTCTATTTTCTGGGTGGCAGGGGGCACCTCCTTCTTCGTCAAATATTTAAATAACTACTGCACAGAATAACCCCAAACCATACATGGTTTGTGAGCCAACACTTCATGCCCAAGTTGTTTCAGACTTGGTCCAAATCCGTCCAGAGGTTTGGGCTGTGCACTTTGGCAAAAATGGACCTTTTTGTCTAGGGGAAAATGAATGGGAAGAAGGCCACACTTTTGGAAACAAAATGTTTTAACGCTTAATAACTTTTATATTTATTAACAAATCTTTTACGAAACTTTGTAGTATGGGGAGCCCACAGACTTTTAATCACTTTCAAAATTTCGGTCGAATCTGTTACTCGATTCAAAAGTTATTAACAATCGAATTTTGAGGGGTTCCTATGTGTCTCTGACTCACGTTAACTATAGGGCGGCTATCGCCCCCCTACGATCTATATTTCTTTTGTACATATTTAATGGAATAAAGACTGTTTTGATAAATAAGTGATTTGAGTGCATATAAGAAATAGAAACCTAAGGTGACATATCTATGGTAGGTCATATATATATATATGAGTGTCATCGAAGTTCTGGGTATACATACCATGGTCCTGTTCATCTCGGTCTCCTCTTTTTGTAATATTGTTCTGTTTTCAGTGCACCATTACTTTCCCTTTCTGAGATTCCATGATGTTATGTTATCTTGCATTTGTATAGTGCCTATTGCCATACTTCATGGCATTGAAGTGCATTTGCCTGTCAGAGAGGCAAAAGAGGAGTATGGTAGAACATTCAGTAGTGGTAGGGAGGAGCAAGGTCTGGTACATAGTTTGGAAAAGGCAAAGGATAGACAAGGTGCTCAGGAAGGCATGAGATAGAAAAGGTAGAAGAACTATGTGTACAATTGGACCAAATTTATAGTGGGATTAAACTTTATTCTGTGGGGGGCAGCACCGAAAGGAGAGAAAGCTGGAGAAGAGGTGTTTGTTTTGTCAGGGGGTGTCTTGAATTCACTCACTGCATGGTGAACTGGGCTATGTTGAAGCCATGCCCAAGAAAACACAAGCGGTAAAGCCCATCTACTTACTTCCCTAGTCCCCTAACCTTTGGCAGGAGTTGTACGACAGACATCCAGATATGCCCATTTTTGCAACAGGTCCCTGGAATGTGAGCAGAAAAACCTCACATTTTTTTGTTTCCTCATTTATTTATGTCATGGTTACCAAAACCCTAGGCTTGTGTGCAAAGTGCTTAAGAACAGCAAGTCTATCTATTGCGTAGTCGTGGTTGGACATCTGAGCTTCCCACAGTGTCATGGTGGGCCAAGGCATATAGAAACCATGCCCAAGAAAACACAATGTGCAAAGCCCCTCTATTCACTCCCCTGAGCCATGAATGGACCAGTTCTTCTTCTTCTTCTTAATTATTGGATGCATGGGCGGACCCACGCAGGCGCTTCCCCATCCTAAAGGATGATGTGCACCAGACCCACCAATCAATACTTAGCTTACATAAACTCACAACTCCTCCCACCGCCCCGTTTGCCTCACAAAATCCAATGTCACGCCAGAATGGACAAGTTCTATCGATGGCAAAGCTGGAAGGAAATAAGGGCACATTTAAGCGAGGGTGGGATTTCAACCACGACTTCCTTGTGAGTAGAAGCCCCAGTTCGGCATTCCTGGAGGTTCATGAGTCCTGCTATGGCCTTTAAGGTAATGGTTATATTGGTGTGTGAGGCAGGAATCCTCTTAGGCTAAGGCTGGGTGCTTATGGGAGTTAATTTAAATAACCCTGACTATGACTAGCCTGCTCACCCTGGGCTGCAGTCACTGTGTCCTCTTAATAGAGGGCATCATGCAAACTTTTGGTCAAAACAGGGGTGTATGATCTAGTTAACAGATTAGATTTCCTAATCTACCCCTTGTTTCTTTTTTTGCTTTTTTGTTGCGTGTTTAGGGGGTTGCTACCTGCTTTCATATGGCAGCTTGAAAGGGGCTTGAAAATTACACAGTTAAAGCATAGCATTATAATGAAACCTCAAGATAATATACCATGTCCTATCCGGCTAGCATAAAGGAAAACCAACATCATATTCTCCCCCACCCCTAATCTTCTGAAAGGAATGAATGAGTAAATGAGTAAATACAGT
Source organism: Ambystoma mexicanum (assembly GCF_040938575.1). Lineage (NCBI taxonomy): Eukaryota > Metazoa > Chordata > Amphibia > Caudata > Ambystomatidae > Ambystoma > Ambystoma mexicanum. The sequence continues at coordinate 906,374,529 of NC_090937.1, read as the reverse complement.
AGTACTCAGGTACATTCTAGTTAGCGTGCATTTCGCTTTGGAAAAGAACACAGTGATCCCAACAGAACAAGACATTACAGAGCATGTTTCTACAGCTTAAAACATGACCTGGCATAGCATAACATAGTGTAGCATACCAAATCTGACTGAGCATAGCACTTCAAACATAGATAATGTACCTCAGTGCAGGCATAAAGCAAAATATGCCTTTGCTAGGCATCCCAAACAAATAATGATGCAACCTAGAAGAAACAGCACTAAAAAAGGTAGCGTGGCACAAACACAAACGCACCCGTGCACACAGACCTACACATACACACACACACATAAACACGCACACACACAGAAACACACACACACTCTGCTCCAGACTCACCTTTATGGGTTTGAAGTCTTTTGCTGCTTTTGGGGACTAACTGATTTGAAGATGCTCTTTTGTAGGCCAGGACCTGGGTCTTGAAAGATAAGGCACTCCACCCCTCACACCCTTCCGTCACTCTGCCCTAGGACAAAGTACAATTCCTTCGTTAACAATTGGATCATTTTGGTGGGAGAGTGATGGCTCGTCCTTTGAAACAACTGGTGGCTTCCAATAAATGGAGTATCTTTCAAAAATAAATGTTATTTATTTATTTTACTTGACCAAATACTGGGACTGCGCTTCTGTGGAAAGTGCTTAGGGACACAAAGCATGTCATTGGCTCTGCATTTGTCAGAATTGTGGGTCTGCCACGGTTCATTGGTGTACCTAAGCATGTTGTAGCCCTACAAGGAAAACACAGATGGCAAGGTCCTTCTGTTTACTTCCCAAGGGTCCCAAACAACATTTGAGAGGGGTTGTGTGCCAGAAATCGGAAATTTGCCAGGTTTGCAACACGTCCCTCCCTGAAAAGCAAGCAAAAGAGCTGAAATTTATTTGGGGGTAGAGGGGGGTTTCTTCGGTAAGACCATGGTTACCGATAAAATGATCCCTAATTTAATAAATAATTGACAGCTTTTAAACATCACTGTGTCTGATGTCCTTTCCATACAGTCCTCTTTTTATTTAACTTTATTTATATTATGATAACTACATCTTTACTTGCATCTTAACCTTACCAACCGTATATTTTGATACCACACGGTAAATGCTCACTAGGATAAGAATAATTGCTTAACAGAGCTATATAATCCATCAAGAAATTCAACAAGGTTAGAAGCCAGCATTCGAGTGAGCAAAAGAGGTGCGCATGCGGGACCAAGATACGGGTAATAATCACGTTAGTAAATTGACTGCTCGCATTTTTGTAATGTTTGTCCTATACGTTGTTGCCACGGTGGGTGTTAGGCACACTTGCTGAACTTCTATTTCCAGTACTTTTACCAGTAAAATGGCTGTACTGTTCCCTCAGGGAGCTTGGGCTTCTAGCAACTTGTATTAACACGAACAAGTACTTGCACCACCGCTGCTGTGGAACCACTGGCGCCTCTTATGTGATTGGAATGCGGGCGGTGCAGTTATCTGCTGTGCCATGAAATTGACGTGGGTTCTTTGAGTGGGAGACTGCCACAGAATGTCCCCTCAAGTCCTCAGACCTTCCACCACCCCCACCAGTACTTCCCAACAGTGAGGAGGTACTCTGGGATAGTGAGTACATGCATGTCTGTATTTACATTTCAAGCACCGCCAAAATGTGCCATTGGGTCGATTATTGGGAATACAGTACGACTGGCTTAATGCACTGAGAGTACATGAACCGAGAGTACTTTTAACCACACTGAGAATAATGCGACTTGTAACAGAAATTATTTATTTATTTATTGGTTATTTATAATGCGCCTATACACAATGGGCCTCATTACACGGTAGGCGGTAGCCATGACGCTATTAGCGCCATGGCTACCCCCTACCGCCGTTGGAGTCCGGGTTCCCGGAATAGGTACATACCGTTCTATTCCGATCTTTGCGGGACCAGTAAATCCCCATTCCGGGAACCATTCCCCATTCCCATTGAGCCCCCAGAGGGCTCAATGAGAATGGGGAAGGAGCTAATTTGCGGTACCGTTATTAGCTCTGAGGTCCCTCAGCGGGAACCGTCCATAACGCCTGGGAAAACTACACATTAAGGACGGGGCCCGCTGAGGGACCTCGTAGTAGGGCGGTAGGGGATTACCGGCACCAGCGCTCTTACCGCCTACTGTGTAATGAGGCTCAATGTGTTTCAAGGCGCAACAAGACAAGGGGGGGTGGGGAATAGGGATGACAAAACAAAAATGGTCCTACTAGGACTTGTGACATTCGGATCGTGCAAGTGCAGTAACAAGAAGTATGGGGGAGAGAGGAAGGGGAGAGTGCCGGTCGTGGCGGAAGGTCCTGTGGGATCAGTGAGTGCCAGGGGAGGCCAGGTGGCTAGAGCCAGAGGAATACAGAGAGTGCAGGGGAGGAAGGCCCACGTGCTAAGTGCGAAGTAAGAGGCTGGAAGGGATCAAGGGGTGCAGGCCCAGCCAAGGAAGGGGGCTTGGAAGGGCAAGTGCAGGTTGAGGGGTGGCAGGGGAGACCAAGTGCAGGGGGGACAGGGGAGACCAAGTGCAGGGGTAGACGGGACGAGGAGGGCCTGGTGTCTTGTAAAAATCTGAAGGAACCAGGCAGTCAGTCAAGAGGCTGATGGGGACATTAGCAGGGGAGGGGGAGAGGAAAGGAGGAAGAGAAAAGGAAGGTCTTGAGAAGCATCCGGAACTTAAGGAGATCCGGCTCAAGTCTGAGAGGGGCAGGGATGACATTCCAGAGGGAAGCACTTGCGGAGGAGATGGATCCATCCCCCCACCCGCCCCCACTCTCTGCTTTGAAAAGCATCTGATCTGCAGACAGTTGATAGACCAAAGGGCTCTAGCAGGAAGGTATTTATGGAGAGAGAGTTGGATGTAGCAGGACCTCGGGCCCCAGAAAGCCTTGTGGATGATGCAGAGGGTCTTGAACTTGATCGTCGCAGCAACCGGGAGCCGGTGGAGAGATTTTAGCGCGGGAGAGATGTGGTCCCTGGGCTTGAGGCCAAGGATAAGTCTCACAGTCCTATTCTGGATTAGTTGAAGGGAGTGAACTGAGGAGTTAGGCAGATTGAGGAAGAGGCTGCTGCTGCTGTCGTCCAGCCTGGAGAGGGCCAGAGCTCTGGAGACATTGAGTTTCTCGGGGAAGGTGAGGAAAGGCATAATGCCTCTCAAGAAGGTTCAGCTGAAAGTGGGCCTTCCTGGCAAGGTCTGTCATTTGATGTGAGAAGGAGAGAGAGGAGTCGAAGATGACACCAACGTTTTGTGTCTCACAGGAGGGTGAGGGGAGGGGGCCCATGGAGGGCGGCCAGAGTTTGGGAGGGAAAGAATGAGCAGGGGTCCCAATGAGAAGGATCTCAGTCTTACTGGCATTAAGGCAGAGAGCCTTAGCAGTGCACTATGCCTGAATAGCAGCCAGGCAGTCAGGAATAAGAGAGGAAGATCCAGAGGAAGAGGAGGGTAGATTGAAGGGGAGCTGGGTGTTATCTGCATACCACTGGAAGTTAGGAGAGAAGGTGGAGATCACGTGGGCTGGAAGGGCCAGATAGATGTTGAAAAGCTAAGGCGAGAGGCTAGAGCCCTGCGGGACACCGCAGGTGGAGAGTGAGATGGGGAGAGAAAAAGAATCCAGTTGAACCTGGGAAGATCAGTTATGGCGAAAGGAGGTCAACCCGTCCAGAGCCAGGTCTGTGATGCCAAGGGTAACACAGAGCCGATTTATAAGGGTGGAATGATTGACCATATCAAAGGCAGAGGAAAGGCCAAGAATGATGAGAACGGAAGGAGAGTTACAACCCAGATTAGAGAGAAATACTTCACGGGTGTTTAGGAGTGCAGTTTCCATGCCTCTGGCAGCTCTGAAGCCAGTCTGGTGATCGTGGAGACAACACTCAGATTCAGTGTGGTGGATAAACTGGGAGATGGCCAGCTTCTCCAAGAGTTTGCCCAGGAGGGGGGTAATGGAGAGGAAGGAAGGGTTGGCAGACAGCTTTTTGAGCAGACGGTGCACAAGGGAGTGCTTGGGGAGTGAGGGGAAGGATCCAGTGGCAAAGGAGTGATTGCAGAAATCAGCCAAGGCTGAAGCAAGGGAGACACTGTTGTCCTTGATATTTCTAGAGGAGTAGCGGAGCACCTGTTTGGATAAAACTTTCATAGATGGGACTTGTCTAGTGATCTCATCCGGTGATATGGGAGAGAAAGAGGAGAGTAGGAGGGAAGGAGGGAGGGGGCCAAGGGATGTCTGAGAGTGGAAGAGGGAGAAGGGGGTGCTGTAGAGGAAAGTGAGGACAGGATGTCCTGAGTTTTAGCGATGAAGTGAGAGGCCAGTGCAGTGTAAAGGGCCAGGGAAGGCAGAGGAGAGATGGAGACTGCAGTAGGATTGGTGAGTTCCTTGCAGATTTTGCAAAGTTCAGCCACGTCGTTAGTGGCTCCAGAGATGCGGGCTTGGATATAGGCCCTCTTCTTCGAGCAAATGGGGAGCCTGTATTGCCTTTGGATCAGGCAGCAGATCAGTTTGTCATAGGACATGCTCAAATCCTGCTAGTTCTGCTGATTAGCTGTGCACTTGCGTTTCAGAGAGGACAGGTCGGAGTCATACCAGGTGTTGCGCTTGGAGGCAGATTTTCTGCGGATCCTCATGACAGGGGCAAGTATGTCGAGAGTGTTACAGATGGAGAGTTGAAGGTTAGTGAGGGCTGTGTCAGAGTGAGAGTCAGAGGAAGTAGATAGGGGGAATGAAGGTGGCGGCAAAAGCAGCAACTGACACTCGCTTCATAGGTCGAATGACTGGGAAGGAGACTGGCAGTGCAGGGGGGGCTTAGTTGGGGGACCAGGTGTCCAGGTGAGAGGACAGGAGAGTATGATGAGGCCAGGAGAGAGAAGTAGAGAGAAGGTTGGAGATGGGGATGTCAGCAGAGGTGAGAGCATCCAAGGTGTATCTGGCTGAGTGCGTCAGACCGGAGGAAAGAATGGAGAGGGAAAGAGTGTCACAGAGGTTGCGGAACAGTTCTGCGGCCGCATCAGGGAAATCAAGATGAATACTGAAGTCTCGGAGGAAGAGCGGCTTGGAGGTGGAGGCCAGGAGCGAAGAGTTGAGGTCAGAAAACTCTGAGAGTAAGAGGGAGACCGGGCCAGGTGGCCTGTAGATGGTGACCAGAGTCAATGAGAGGATGGGAGAGACACCAAGCCTGCAGACGAGGCATTCAAAGGAGGTGTAGGACTGGATGGGCATGATAGTACCAGGGACTCATTCAGGGAAGATCAGGGCCACTGCGTCCCCAAACCAGTTTGGTCTGGGCTTGGAGAGGATCTTGTAGGTCTCAGGGAGGAGAGTGTGAAAACTTGTGACAGAGCTGAATGTCGAGGTCAAGATCATCAGGGAGCGAGAATGTCGAGGTCAAGATCCTCAAGGAGGTGGCAGATGTCAGAGGACTGTTTGACTGAAGAGTGAGAGTTGAGGGTAGATAAGTGGAGCTATAAACACACTCACGGCAACCTTTACAGGACTTTGCTCCCGGCGAATTCAACTTATTAGCTTATCTTTGTTATTAGGGTTTGTTAGCTGTGGCATTGCATCATCACCTAGATTGCCATAGGTAGAGTTAAGCCATTTTCCAAATTATATACATATCCCCTGGCGACTTCCCATTTGATGTTTTGATTCCTTAACGCGAGTGCCAAATACATTTTCTTCACACTGTATTGCTTTTTCAAAATTTTAGTATTTTCATTCCATATACAAACTCCTACTCTTTACACATGTTTCACCCTTGTTCATGTCACAAGGGATCCTCAGGAGAGATATATTGGCAATTTCGTTTACTTTAGGCTTGTTTTGCCACAATTCAACAGTTCAACTTGTGATCAATGCACTTTCTGTGGGTGTAACTTCTGCGCCGGAATAGGAGCCAGGGAGTGACAAGCGGATCACTTCTGAGTAGCTAGATAAGTGGAGCTGTTGCCACTTTTGAAGGTTTCCGAGGAGGGGCACAGGGGCGTGGTACACCCGCCGGTGGTGGCAGAGGGGCCAAAGGGGGGAACGGCAGGGGAAGGGAGGATGTTGACGAGAGACGGAAGATTCCTATAAAGAAGGAGGAGGTTGGGCTGAGAGCCCTGGTCCGTGACAGTGCCATTAAGGTAGACATTAATGATGGCCATACAGGAAAGGAAGTATGCAAAGAGTTCTTCCCAACGGGTGCCACCATTAATGGGAGAGGAAGAGAAAGGGGAGAGCACTGAGACCATAGAGGGAATTCAAAGGTGCAGAGACGGAACAACACAGAGGATGTCAGTGACAGTCTGCCTGGAGGAAGCATTTCCATAGTTGTCAGCGATGGCCAGGCTGGATTGGAGACCAGGAGATCCTTCTTGAACTTTTTCCTTCCAGACTTGGAAAGAGAGATAGGATAGGTGATAGAGTAGCAGTTAGAGAAGATAGGGGAGATTGAAAGTTCCATGCAGGGAGAGGGACAGTGCAGAGAGAAGGGGTTCGGGGGAAGAGATGAGATAATGCAGTGCACGAGACCGAACTACAACACAAAGCAGAGCAGTAATCTCGAATCAAGTGTCCAGGATAACGGAAAAGCCAAGGTTTCAGCAACAACAGAAAAGCAGGAAGCCTAGAAGTGATGTTTTCTGGATAGACGGAAGAAATTGAAGGATAAGCTGAGTTTATGCTATTTCGCCAAAATGCCATTTCCAGACCAAACGTTTACCTCAAAGGGCTTGAGAAATGATGCCCGGTGTTGCCATCTAGCATTCTAAATAGTACTCAATGCTCCGAATTCGGAGATTTCACAATCTCAGTTTAGAAAGCTAATAAGGCGTGTCTGTATAAAGCTAGAAATGTCTCAAACATTTTGCCGAACCTTCAAAATGTGCAGCCAGTGCAAAAACTGTGTAAGCATGTTGTTACTATGGAGCTGGTTGTTCTGACCGTAAATGTCCATCACAGGCATCGATAATTACAGCATTGGCAGCAGGGTCGGATTGGCCCCTCAGCCTTTCGGCCCGTGGCCGGGCCGAAATCTTTCCTGGGGAGTGGGGGCCGGAAAAAAACAAATTGGAAAAAATATATATATTTTTTTCAATTTCTTTTTTTCTTTTTCAATTCAGCCTTTCATCCTTCTTAGGTCGATAAATGAGTACCAACACAGGTTGGGTGATATTGTATGCATATTTGTTCTATAAAAGAGAGCTTAAGCGTAAGTGCAATACAATAACATATTATCATTTGGCCTTGGACGTCTGCTTGGATTCACAGTAATTTAGTGTACTTGGGTATTTGATGCCACTTCCTGTTTTGTAAAGGGGTGAAGGGTTGTGTTTCATCGCTTCCTGTGATGTCACTTTGGGGTGGGGTCAAATGACATCACTTCCGGTGATATCATCAGAGGTTAAGGGTTGTGAGGCGAGGGGTGGGCCACTTTTTTGAGGCTTTCTTTTTGGGTGACCGTGCCTATTTCTTGTCCCAGTCCGACCCTGATTGGCAGTTAAGCGGTATTAAACAGTAGGATGGCGTTCACACACCTGATTTACACTGTGGTTTATTCGGGAGCTGATTGGCTTTTTTGGCTGTGGGCTTCGTTTTCGAGCTTGCAGTCTTGCTTCACTGTGGAAGTTGCCTAGGTTTCCATGGCATTCAATGGCTACGAGTATCTGTGAGCGCCAGACCAAAGCCATTACACTGCGGATGGAAATACATTTGCAGTTCGGTAATGGTTGCCATCACTTGGGGTTTTTGTTGCCGTTTTATCGCAGAATCCTTCCCCACTGCTCACAGAAGTGGCAATGAAAGCTACTTAACAGTGGTTTGGAACGTTTCCTGTCACCTGTATGAATTTTACATTTAGACTTTTAAAAGCCAGAACATTCATAATTGATTAAAAAAAGAGCACAATGAGGCATACAGTGAAAAACATCTAGGAATGTTTGTTGAATGAGAAACAGCTGCACACGCGTAGAGTATGAAGGTCCTGGGGACACTGCAATTTCAGCAATCATTTCCTCACTACATGTTTTACGCAATCTCACACATGGCGGCACACACGGATATAAACAAGTAGACTCTTTCTTCCCCAACGTCTCTGCACTGACATCTCCTCCTCTTCCACCTTGGTGTAGGCCGCTACCTGCACGTTTCGGCGATTGTCTCGCCTCTTTAGCAATGGTCCTTTTATTTATGTATGTGACTCCTTTCTGATTTACATTGACTTTTTTTTTTATTATGCTTATAATTTATATGTGATAAAATCAGCATAGGACACATCAATCAAATCAGCAAGGTGGCTGTGCATTTCCTTCGAACGCAGCTGAGTGGCTGGGCGCTGCAGCGGGACTAAGGAGGAAAGCAACTGCAGCCAAATCAACACTTTTCAAAATATTCCCCTCCACCGCCACGCACACCACTGTGAGCGTCTGTGTGCCCAGAAGCACCACTACAACAAGTAAGACCTGAGCAGCACCCATTGCCAACATGGCTGCATCACCATGTCAATGGCAGAATTGGTTAATGCTAGTTATTGCATTGGTACATATTCGATCAATTTCAGAAAGAATAACTGATGTGCCCCCTGTTGGTCCCCCGAACACGCTATCCGCAGTGCAAGTACAGCACGCATCCAGAACAAACTGTGCTGCTGTAGATGAATAGCGCCCAGCTTCCGCCCTGCCCCTTTCCTGTTCATAAATCTGGTCTCTGGAGGGCAGCCCTGCAGAAAGTCATCCAGGTATGTTAGCTGTGGTAATGTGTGATTTTAATTGTCCTGTCTGCTGCTGCTACCCTCTGCCCGAAAGGGAATGGGGAGGGCAGCAACCACTCATAGTTAAGCAGCCCAAAACCAGCAAGAGGCCCGCCCCAGAGTTCCCATGTTGCTGGCACCCCAGGCACACACTCTACCTGTTCATTGGCCAGTCGCCCCAATGCTGTGGCAGAGTGGAGGAAAGAGAGACAGTTAACAGTTTGGCAAAGCAGAGCTCCTAATTTTGACACTTGGTTGCTCCTTCCATCTGCAGTGTTCATTCTTCTGGCCCTATGGGACTTCCAGTCCCGGTGTAGGCCTTGCACTTTTGATCAGTAGCTCCCAACCTTTGAATACTCATAACATTTTACTTTAGATCTGTGGATGTACATGAGCCTCGTACAGTGCTGGATGGGAGCCATCACTGTGGCAATGAAACAGAAATGGCAGCCATGCTAGGGGAGTTTTGTCGTGAAACGAATAGTGATTGGTTGGCAGGCGCACAAGTGCACAAAAGGCTGTGCAAGAATCAGATAAGCCACAGCCCGAAGCACAGGTATGTCGACCTACACCCCCGCATTATGTCATAAAGCGGATACCGCCCTTTTGCCGACGGTCGTTTTGTCGATATATTTCTTTCTGCAAAAAATCCATCGAATCAATCTCATCGAAGTGTATATGGGGTGTGGGTAAGGTTATAAAAGCGGTTGGGAGGGGTATGGGATCAGGGTAACAATATTTTTTAATGGATTTCTGTCTGCAAAGAATCCATTGAAAAAACGAATGTTGGTAAAATTACATAGAACCGTCATAAAGGTGGGTTTAGCTGGTTGAGAACCCGAACACTACTCATGTGATGGTTGAGTCTGCGGTTGTATGCTACAAGGTTATAGTGGAAAAGTCATACAGATGATGTGGCCTGTCATGTTGGTGGCACGAGCAACATTACATCAAGCTAGGATGGTTCTGTAAAGCCATGACCCCAGGATGAAGCTTTAGGAAGTCCATTGCTCATGCATAAGACTAAATGCATCATACTGACTTTTCTCTGTGAGGCTCATTGTGTAAAACTGAATAAAACCTCTGATGTTTTGGTACTCTGGAACCAATATTTTGGGAAGGGGATAGCATGCTGGTTTCCTGACCATATTCTGTACAGCTATAAGGAAATAAAGATTGTCTCTGCCATTGCTTCATGTTTCCCTATTGGATTATTTATTATATTCATTTTTATTTATTTTTATTATATACATTGTGCCATAAATCAGGCCCATAGGCATAACGGCGCATAAACAATAACATATCCAGAACAATCAATATAGCAATCCAGATTCAAAGCAAAAACAAGAACAATTAACTCATGAAAAAACATGAGTTTTTAAAGACCGTTTAAAGGTGTCCAATGACGGGATGCCCCTCAGATCAGGGGGTAAGGAGTTCCATAGCATGGGAGCAGCAACATAAAAAGCAGCCTTGGTGACCAATGTCAGCCTAGTTCTGGGAATAACTAGGAGCTTGCTATTATTAGAACGAAGTGTCCTTCGATCCGGAAGCATAGAGAGGCTTTCAGATAGATATGCTGGACTATTACCATACAGATATGTATGTAGTATTGTCAGAATCCGATAACAGACCCTAGTAGCCACTGGAAGCCAGTGTAACTCTCTTCTGGCTTGCAACACATGATCTTGCCTGCTCAGACCTACTACAGCACATACAGTGTGGTTTTGTAGTACCTGAAGCCTGTTCAAATTACCTTTACAAATGCCAAAAGGAAGACTACTACAGTAGGCAATATTTGTGACAATTATGGCCCTCGCAATAATAGTGCAATTATGTCTGGTGACAAAAGGCCAAATTTGAGGTAGCATCTTCATATAATAGGCTGTAGAAGAAACTCGATGTTTAACCTTAGCCCTCATATTCATATGCTGTTCGAAGAAAATTCACAAAGGTTTAACGTTTGACAGATTGTTCAATTTGCAGCCTGCATGTCAAAAAACTGATACTCAGGGCCCAGCTTCTTTAATGTACTTGCAGTACCTATATCCATAAGCTTGGTTGTTGAATCATTTAATGCCAGGCCATTTTACATCATCCAGTGCTGTATCACGGAATAGATGGGTTTTTATCAATCACCTCAAGCTCTTTCTGATATATACGAGTCAGAGGGATTAGACACTGCGTATCGTCAGCGTAGTTTGTTTAGCTAATCTCTCAGTCATCTAACCTATGAAACAGAGGCATGGTGTGGACATTATATAAAGTGGGTGATAAACAGAATCCTTGTGGAACACCGTATTTGAGTTTAGCCAGATCTGCTGCCGTTTCATCGCAGTATACTCTTGCTTGGCGATTCACAAGAATGGAATTCACCCATGCTTGGAAAAGAAATTGTTGGAGCACTCCAATCTTCTTGTATTGAAATTTTCCATCTGTACCTATGTAGTTATTCTCAAGGTATTTAAGGTGTGGGCAAGGAAAAGTGGACCTGGCACAGGACCACCAAAACACATATGTAGAAAAGAAAAGAGGATCCAAAATGGGAACCCTCCCGTCCCCTGCACACGATTACTATCCGTCTTAAGACAGTTAACCATACTCTTATTAAAGATAATAGTATCTTTCATAAATTGTAAATGTAAGCAACACATTGGTTATTCATTTGATTTAAAAAAGAAACAGAAATGTAATGTGTGAACAATTTCATCAATGCAGATACAAAGTCCAAAGTAAACGGCTTGTGTGAACGATTTCATCAATGCATATACAAAGTCCAAAGTAAACAGCTGACACGTTTCGAGATCACTATCTCTTCTTGAGCCAAAGTTGAACTGTAAAACAACAATGTAAATGAAAAATCTATAAAACTATTACCTTACAAGTAAGCACTTAGAGGTTAACAAAAGCACAATCTGATATTAGAATCACTAAGTTAGTCACATTTAATCAAAATAAATTGCTAGAGAGCATACACTGGTGTGAGAGATCCATAAGTACAATGCCTATTATAGCATCCTCCAAATTGTGTTCCTATGTATAGTAAAAGCAGGCAAGCTTACATTGTATTGAGCCCAGATTTTATTCCTATATTATGGTCATAGGTATATAGTATTGCTTCGAATCCTGTATTGCTAAGGTAAGCATAACTGTGTCTATATAAATAGAGAAATAGCTTTGCAAAATCATGAGCTTACCTTCACTTAAGTACGTGGAGATTCTTCTCCTCAAAGAATTTAAATTCTGTGTTCACGAAAAAGGGTAATTATCCTGTTGTGGGACGAAGGACCCTACTGAGAATAGAGCATGTAGATGTATATCAGTGAAGAGCTACTTAGATATGCGGGATGTGCGGGATATACACATAATATCAGGAATAAAAATACACATATGCTTGAGCAGATGATGAAAAACCTACTACGTGCTAGAGACTACCAGTAAGAGGAGCATGATCAACTAGATCGAACGCCAGTGAAAGATCTAGCAACATCAACAATACGGCTTGTCCTTTATCCATGCAACGTAAAATATTAGATTTCAAATGTAATAATGCTGATTCAGTACCATGTGCAGATAGAAATCCGAACTGCCTTTTGCCCAAGATATTATTAGTGGTCAAGCAATCCTGGATCTGCAAATAGCAGCCCGGTCCAAAACATTGAGAAGAAAAAGCACATTAGCAATTGGCCTGTAATTAGTTGGCACTGTAGGGTCAAGCTTATGTTTTTTTTTAAAGTGGTGATATCCAGGATTGCTTAATGCAATCAGGGACATTGCATTTATCAAACGGTTGATTAACACACTTGGTTACCAGTGGTATTAAGAATGGCAAACAGCCCTTAACTTCTACTGCTGGACAGACACCCCCCTTTCAACTGGTCAGCTTAAGCTGCAGGATAATATTACGTATTTCTGCCTCCGATATAGATCTGATCTCAAAAGGAATCTGATCCTCCACTGAACGTGGTAAGTCAACTGTCTTTATTGATACAATGTCACTGGGCAATGTATTATCCCGCTCCATATTTTTTTTGCCTTAATGCTCACTCTGATACCATGCAATTTCCTAACTATAGCATCCTGAATGGAAGTACACCACACGTTATTATTTTTTATTATTATTATTATGGTAATCATTGAGCGCGGACCTAGCTTAGAGAAGCAACGGAGCGCTTTACAGAGGTATTGTGAGGAATTCGACCATCCACATGGGGAATGTGCACTCGCCTGGGCTTTTTTTATTTAAAAAAAAATAAAAATGAATGATAGGAGATCAACCTCTGAAAATGAGTGAGGCCATTCTGCACACATTTTCTCTGCTCACCGCATGAAACATGTAGTAAAGAAGACGCAGGTGAGTGAAGGAGCTTCTTTATTGGCAACCAGCCTAAGCCCAGCAGTGCATACAGCTCTTTAGAAATACCAACTGTACATCTTGGAATGTGGAACATTATACAACAGTAAACAATCCAACATAACATCAAGGCATGGGTGGAATTCTAAGCATTAGAATTCCACTCAAGTCGTCATTATAACAAAACACATAGTCACTTGTACTCTGGGAGGACACAGCCTACAGGCGCTGTCCTCCCCTGTCATGTTCAGCTGGAAAGTGACAACCACGGGTACATAAAAAGCATTTCAAGAGGGGGGAAGGCGACACCTTCCTCCGGCCATGGGCAGCCTAATTAAAATATCAAATACTCCATTGATCCGCCCTGTTCTATTGGCTAAGTTCTGTGTGGCGGTGGCGCATACTGATGAGAATTAATTGAAGCAGGCCTGTGAATAGACTTGGTCACAGAACTTAACAATGGGCAGTAAAACGAACACCTCTTTGATATGCAATGTGTCACCTTGAAGCTAGCTCCCACCCCCCTATACGAAGGGCAGTTCATGTCATGTAAGGGACAACTGTTTACAGTAGGCAAACTACCTTTCAGAGGGATGAAGTATGTGATTTGAGGGAGACAGATGTCTCTTGTCACCACAAACTTCAACAGAGACCTGCGTTTTGATCAAGAGCCACAGAGGGCTCAGTTAACCAGAGAGACACTTTGATATAAAACAGACAGGAATATGGGTGGAACTTAGGAATACATGGTGTCACTCTTTACCTTTCCTATTGCAAAGCACTCTGGTCCTGACCTCACACATAACAGATTGTTGGTGGGGACCCTAGATTGGTTCCTTATGGTAGGCTTAGCCTGCACCAATCACTGGCGCCCATTCGGCTTCAAAAGAGGGCTGAGCCCCTCACTTAGCAGATCATCCGACGACTGAAAGGAGTAAGAACAAGGACTCATTTGGACCCTGGCTGAAGGCAGAGTCTGCCTTACATCTTCTGCCAGTGAAGGAAGGCCATGATTGCCAAGAGGGAAGCAAGACCCTCCCCTAAACATCTCCCATGGAACAGAGGGAGATACCAGCCTCAGAGGACCTGTCCAGCAGCTCCAGAACCGGTACCCAGCCAGCACACAGCCTGCTCTGCTAGGTGCTGCCAGCAAGCTTCCTAGGTTGGAATTGCCAGAGAGTCTCTGAACAAAGGACAAGACCGTTGCCTGCAGACACTTTCCTCAGCTTTGGGCTGTTCATCTTAAAGGACGACACAAGCCCTGCAAAGAAGCTAGTAGGGGTGCCACAACAAGTGTCAACCAGCGTCCATCTTTTAGGGACATTTTCGAGGCAGTTGAGCCCTCGAACGGCAAATGGCTGCAACACTGACTGTTGTCACGCTGCAGTCACTAAAGCCGTCCGAGACACCTCGACCAGTGTTCCAGATCCGCCAAACAGCACAGGAATAATGATTCTTGACCCCAAGCCACCATGTAGGCCAGCCTGCAGCCGTCCGTCCAGCCTCGCTTGCCGAACTGCCTGCTGCCTGATACCCGCAGCCGTCTCCCATCTTGAATTCTTTTGCAGGAGCTGCAAAGCTTCCTGGAACCGACTCAACAATGTTGAGCATTAAGAACATATCAAGCACCAGGTACATTGTGGTTCTGTCCCCGTGGTCCTTCTCCAAAGGTCCCTAGTGATATTTACGACCGCTTGCTCCCTTGGTGCTGAAACCAAATATCCTTGAACAGTTAAGACTGATTGCTTTACTGCTTACCCTCCTGTCAGTATCCAGAGTGCATCCCTTTCCTTCGTGAAACTGTCTGTCCTTTGTGTTCCTTTACAGGGTGGGTTGTATTTTGTAGTGTGCTAGAATTGTCTGTTGCAATAATAATAAAGTATATATTTTTATACAACCTTGACTGAACAGTCCCGTTATCTTTGGGTAATAATTGTAGTTTCGCTGTGTTGCAACTAATCAACGATCCATGAACTTGCAGAGATAAGCCTGCCGTTCCGTCCTCATTACCACAATTGGTAGGTTTATAATTGACTTATGTTTCCAATATGTTCGGATCCTTTCTGGTGTACTAGATGTGTGGGGCTGATTGATGGTTTAGAAACCGATATTCATCACTGTACCACTGGTGCCCCAGAATTTGATTCATCATAGGCATACACCAATACAGATACATAAGGGAGCGCTTGACTGAGGTGTAAAACATTACAGATTCATAACAGAGCGCTTTTCAGAGGTGACAACAGAACAGGTGTACAGCGGGGGGTAGGATACAGAGAGGCACAGAGGAGGGGTAGAGCTGTACCGGGTGGAGGGGAGGAGAGGGGCGGGTGGTGTCTAACGAGTCAGGTGGCCTGAGGGGTGACATGATGGACTAGGTGTTGAGGGGGAGAGACCCCTTGAAGAGGTGGGTCTTGAGTTATTTTCTGAATTGTAGGAGCGTGGGGCAAATCTGATGGGGAGGAGGTTCCATAGTTTTGGGGCATAGGCAGCAAAGGCTTGTTTTCTTGTCCTTTCCTTTTTGGAGCAGCAGACTTCAAGTCTGAACGTGTCCTGGCTTCTGCACTGTCCACCAGAGATGCAGAGTTTCTCTGCGAGGTAGCTGGGTGACTTGAGGGCGACTGCCTTATGATGTAGCAAGACTTGAAGGTGATTTGTGCATGCAGTGGGACTCCGTGAAGGTCAATGAGGGCCGGGGTGAAGTGGTTGTATCTGCGTAGACCCTCGATGAGGCATGCAGCCGCGTGTAGGACACTTCTCAGGGGCACAAGGGAGGATGACGGGAGGCATTCGAGGAGTACATTGCTTCCATCCAGGTGGGATAGGACCAGTGCTTGAACAATGGATCTGAAGCTGTCCAGAGGGAGGAAGGGCTTGACTTTTCACAGGAGAGAAACCTGATACCAAACTGCCTGAGTTTTCTTAATTATGTGTGTCTTGAAGGAGAGGTGTTTGTCGATGTGGAACCCAAGGGACTTGGCACAGGGGGTGAGCTTGTGTGTGAAGCCCTCAGAGTTCATGGTTGATAGCCAGACCATGTCTGGGTGTTTGGTGTTGTTGGTCAGAAGTAGGAATTCCTTCTTGGAGGGGTTGAACTTCAAGTATGTACTCGACATCCAAGACTGGATCAGCGAGAGGCAGGTTTTGAGCCTATGGATCTCCTTGATGGAGTCGATCTTGAGGTATAGCTGTGTCTCACTGGTGTTTTGGTGGATGTGGATGTTGTGTGTGGCTAGAAGGGCTCCCAGTGGCTCCATGTATAGATTGAAGATCTCTGGGGAGAGGATGGAACCCTGTGGGACTCCACAGGTGATGGGTAGCATTAGTGATATAGAGGAGTCCCTCTCAACAAACTGCTTGCGGTTGGCAAGGAAGGACTTGAAACAGCGTAGAACAAGGTTGCTGATCCCCATGCGCCAATGTGGGGTATCTGTACTATCCTGGTGGTCTACTGTGCAAAAAGTGCCTGAGAGATCGAGTAGAACTAGGAGGCAGGGTGGTCATCGTCAAGGTTGTTGAGGGTGTTGTGGACCATCTGTATGGTTGCTGTCTCTGTGCTGCATCTGGGTCTGAATCCGGATTGGTAGGTTTGGAGGAGATTGTTGGTGCCGATGTGTTGCTGCAGTTGTGCGGCTACCACTTTCTCAATGATCTTACCTAAAAAGGGAAGATGGGCGATAGAGTGATAGTTTCCTACGTTGCTGGGAACCAGAGTGGGTTTCTTTAGTAGAGGGAGGATTTGTCCTGTTTTTAGGGTCGATGGGAAGGTGCCTTGAGTTAGGAAGCTGTTGATGATCTCCAGGTAGGTAAGGAGAGATTCTGTAGCGAGGGTCTTGAGGATGGATGCTGGGAGGATGTTGTCTGTATACAATGTGGCTTTGAGGGCAGCAAGGGCGTTGTCCTTAAAAATTTTATTTGGCTCACTTGAAAAAGGATTTTCAAGTTCTTTCAGAATTATTTATAACTCCTCAGTGTTAGATCCAGCATTGAAAATTCTAGTGTTATATTCAGATTTTTTTGCATTTAGAATTGTCACTTTATAATTTATAGTCGCTATAGTATAGCTGACTCTGTCTTCGCCTGATCTAGATTTAGACAACTTAATAAAGCATTTCCATTTAATGACCTTCAATTCATGGATCTCAATTGAATACCATACATTCGGCTTTTTATGCAGCAATGATCGAGTTGTCAGAGGGGCAAGAAAATGAACAGCCTTGGAAAGTGTCTCGTTATAACTTTGGGCCAGAATTCAACATATTCTGACCCAGAGAGGAAATGATGGAAGCCATAGCTTCCGGAGTAAGAGGGCAAATATTTCTAATTGCAGTGGTAGTCCTTACTAATGTATTCCTTTTTACCCATACAGCTAACAAGAGGTCAAAATAAACAAAGCTATGGTCTGACCATGGGCAGGATCAGAAGTTAAGATCTCTAATCTGGATATTCATGGGTAAGAGCCAATCTAAGATATTAGCCTTAATATGAGTAAGTTCAAATGCCTGTTGAAAAAACCCAAGAGCAGAGTTCACCTGTAATGCAACACGATCAGTACTTTCCAATAACCATAGATGTTGAGGTGAAGGTTCAATATTTTGTGCTGTCACACCTTTGATTCGAACTGAGACACTAAAGGGAGCAGCTGACTGCTTTCCTTCAAACTGCTGTGCCCACGCATAGGAGAGGTAAGAGTCCCAATTGAAACCCCTAAAGGGCCTTCAGGGAAGAGCTGCACCACGTCACAGTGGGCCCACAACTTCAAGACAAAAGGTGCTATCTCAAACGTGTCACAACCGGAAGGCACCCCAACACCGACGAGGGCATGGAAAGCACTATAGTGACCGTCAATAATCCTGTAGCCCGACTGTGGAAGGTACCCCACAACAAGATTCGTGGCTAGGCAGAGTACAATGCCCAAAGGGGCTGCGCCCAAGGAAGGGAAAGGTGCCATCGAGAAATTTACAACAACAGTTACCAAAGCAAACACCATGAGCAACACCGGCACCGAACAGGCCACGCAATCCACGGCACCTGCCACTCCAGTTACCATGGATCCCGCAGCGGTATTTGCATCAATGCAACATGGCTTTGCTGCCCTGAACGACAGACTTGACGGAATCAATTTGAACGTAACGTCAACCAGCTCGAGAAAGCCACGGCTCTCATCACAGAAGCCGAAGCCCGAATCAGCACGACAGAGGGTGCTGTTACGCTAACCTGATATCCCCGGAGGCGTCTGGAAGGCTCTGAGATCTGGAACCCTGGATGTGTAGTTGCCCAGTGCTGAATATTGAATCTGCAATTACAGAAGGGAGGATTTGTGATAACTGTCTCTAATGGGTGAATCTCCCACCTCTCTCAGACAGATTCCCTTCCCACTGGGTCCTTTTCTCACATTAGTTATTTGTAGGGTGAGCTATCCATCCTGTGTTTCTTGTGCAGGGGCGCTTGACGTTTGTTGGCGAGCTGCCCGAGTTGCTTCACTGGTGCAGTATGCCTTCCTTGGGCCAAGTCCTGCTGTGACCCCGAATCTGCTGGTAGGCAGGTAGGTTTCTTAATTGTAAGTCTTTGTTCTGTTTATGGTGGGAATTTGTTAATGTCTTTATCTCCTTCTTTTCAGGTGCGAAGGTCTTGATGCTGGCGTGCCGGATGGAGAGGCACGTTTCTAGGTAAGAGAAAGTGCGAAGCGCAGCGCCTTTATTGTCTTTTAAAGCTAACCTGTGTTTTCTTCTTCTTCTCCTCACAGGCCGCTGTGGTGCTGCGAGTGGATGAGAGCGCGATGAAAAACAGGCCCCCGGAATCCGTTAAGGTAAGTACAGCTCTGTGCGGTTGTTTAATATTGAAATTGAACCTAAATATGTCTCTTTTCCTTTGCAGATGTTGCTGTGGTGCTTCGGTTGGAAGCGTGGCGTAGCACGATGGAATTCAGGTAAGACTGATGGAATTCAATGTTTTGGAAGCACGCGTTCTAATATTGTTTTTCCCTTTCTCGTTATTGCAGGTCGCAATGTTTGAACAGCAGCTGTGGTAGCGGTTCGCCGGAAGTCTTTAAGCTAGTACTCACAGGTGAGTGATGTTTCTTCTTCTCTCAGTTTCCACAGATTGAAGCCCAGTTGAGATGCTGAGTGCTGGATCGTGTTTTCTCAGGTAAAACAGAATAATCTTGTTCTTGTCTTGCAGGATTACAGGAAGATGCTGAAGACCAGGAGCTGGACACGGTGAGCGTCACGCTGCTGGTTGCAGAATAACACGAAGCGTGTTCTGCAGTCAGGGTGTGGTTTATATAGCCCAGGTAAAGTAGTACCAGGGAAAGTAGTTCCAGGCCTGCCACACCCAAAACACTAGACTGCATGGCTTGGTTCTTAGAACTAGACTGTGTGGGGGCTTCCATGTTGGATTTAAAGGCCCATGTACATAAATGGGACCTAGTTTGAACAGCCCTTCCTTCCTACATATGAGCCTGGTGCCAAAGGTACCAGGACTGGCTCCAAGAGCCCTTTTGCAGTGGTTTTAAGGCCCCCAGGGTTCTGGTGGGAGCCTGCTTGTGGCACAACGTGTGCCCCCTCACAGTGGTCATGACAGCGCTCCCCCCCACAAGGTCCCTCTCATGGTATCCTTCCTGTCCGGTCCGGGTTTGGTGGGGTTATCCAGGTGAAACCTCTTAATCAGATGTGGTGCGTTAATATGTTCACTTGGTTCCCAAGTTCTGCCTTGAGGCCCGTACCCTTTCCAGCCCACTAAATAGTATAGCTTAGATCTGGTACGTTTTGAATCCAGGATGTTTTTAACTTCAAATTCAGGCTCTCCATGAACTAGCACAGGTTTTGGTGGTGTTAAGACTCGGGTTCCTGGTTGTACAGGTTTTACAAGTGACCCATGGAACACCGGATGAATTTGCATGCTTGGTGGTAAGGCTAACTTGACGGCCACCGGATTTATCACCAATTCGATGGTATATGGTCCTAGATATCTTGGACGAAAGGTCCGGGTACCTTTTATGGGCACATGTTTTGATGCCAACCAGACTTTGTCTCCAACTTGGTAATCGGGAGCTTTCTTTCGATGCCGGTCCGAGAATTTTTTGTCTGTCTTTGGCTTGCAGTAAATGTTCATTTGCCCTTTTGAAGGCTTGGGTTATGCTTGTGTGTAGAGTCTTTACCGCTGGTATTTCCAAGGTCGTGGGGGAGTCTAGTTCAGAGATACGTGGCTGTCTTCCGTATATTGTGTAGAACAGGCTTTGTCCCGTGGTGGTGTGTATGGAGTTATTGTATGCACATTCCGCTATCCATAACAAGTCTTTCTAATTCTATTCCACTTGATGCAGCATGCAACGTAGATACTGTTCTAATGTCTGGTTTGTTCTTTCTGTTTGTCCATCTGTTTGGGGGTGATGGCTAGTGGATAATCGAGCATCGATTTGTGCCATGGTACAACATTTCCTCCAGAATTTGGATACAAATTGGCTTCCGCGATCATGGATTAGGACTGAGGAGAAACCATGCAGTTTTATAATCTGTTCAAGAAATGCTTTTGCCAGACCGATAGCGTTAGGGAGTCCTTTGAATGGAATGAAATGTGCCATTTTAGAGAACAGGTCTACAACCACCAGAATGGTATTAAAACCTTGACAGGGAGGTAAGTCTGTAATAAAATCAAGAGAAAGAGTATGCCAGGGAGCCGGTGGAATATCCAGTGGTTGTAGGAGGCCAGCTGGTTTCTGTTTTTGTGATTTATTCTGGGCTCATATCGCACAGGATAGAATGAATCGAGCAATGTCCTTGCGCCAGATTGGCCACCAATAATTCTGTTTAAACTTGGCTAGAGTCTTAGCAATTCCGGGATGGTCTTCGATCAGGGAATCGTGATAACCAGACATGACCAATTCTTGCAGATCTTTACTTGGTAGATATAGTCATTCCCTGAAGTAGGGTAATCCATCCAGAACAGTGTGATGTTCATTTTGGGAATTCCATTTCTGCAAGATCTCTGGGTTCTTTAAGGTTCTAATCTTATCTTGAAGTTCACTCAGAGTCAATGTGGTGGTGAGTCCCAGTAGTTTATCACTTGGGATGATGGCAACAGAGTCCAGGGTACTTTTCGTTTTCTCTTCAACACCCATACAAGACAAGGCATCAGCCTTCCCATTCCGAACTCCCGGTCAGTATGTTATTACGTAATCGTATCCTGCGAAGAATAGAACCCAATGCAACTGTTGTGACGATTGGGATTTTGCTGACTTTAGGTATTGAAGGTTTCGGTGATCTGTGATTACTGTGATGGTATGTCTGGCACCTAATAGGTCCTACCGCCAGGCTTTGAAGGCTGATTTTATTGTCAACAATTCTTTGTCTGTAAAACAAAGGGGGGTCTGGGAATCTCTCTACCAGCACGAACACAGCCCAATGACCTGTTCTTGGGTGGATAACCCCTGGGAGAGACTCTACCAAGTCTTTAGCTCACGGTCCCTTTCACAGAGAAGACATTTCCCTGCATATCAGTCTTTGTCCTGCCCAGAGACAGTCCAGCAACGAGAGAGGCACAGCTTCACCTCACTGATGATGCCCAACAAGGCTGAAACACGTTTATGGGGTTGCTGTTGGTACTTGTGTTCAGAAGAGAATTGCCTAGTATTTCGGTTCTGGACTGCCCCTGGGCAGGACAAAGACTGATATGCAGGGAAATTTCTTCTCTGTGAAAGGGACAGTGAGCTAAAGACTTGGTAGAGTCTCTCCCAGGGGTTATTCACCCAAGAACAGGTCATTGGGCTGTGTTCGTGCTGGTAGAGAGATTCCCAGACCCCCCTTGTTTTGAATAAATTCTTTGTCTGTAATTGCATAGTTAAGTTCTGGTGGTGAGAATTTACGTGACCAAAAGGCGACAGAGTGTAATTGGCCTGTCTCTGGATCTCTTTGAGAGAGAACTGCTCCCATAGCTACGCTGGAAGCATCAGTTTCCACTACATAGAGGAGACGCTGGAAGCATCAGTTTCCACTACATAGAGGAGATGGAAAAGTTACTTGCTCGACACTTGCATGGACAAGCTCTTGATAATGAACTCCTGTCCCTCTGCCAAGGGAATCAAGATTTGCTGACTTATATTGCCACCTTTAATAGACTGGTTGTAGAAGCGGGGTGGCCAGAAGATAAAGAACCACGTTGTTTCATTGTGGCCTACGAGGAGACCTGAAGGATGTCCTTGCTCAAGTGGTAGACCCACCTAAAGACTGTGCAGAGTTTATCAACCTGGTAGTTCAGTTGGACCACAGATTACAGGATCGAAGAACAGACCGAAGTAGACTCAAAAATCGTGCCATGTACGTACGTTCAAAAGATAATGTTCAATGTCCATCAGAAAATACCACAGAACCCATGCAGATTGGAGGAGTACGACCCCCTTTAACCAAGGTTGAAAGAGACAAGAGGAGACAGCTACAGTTATGCCTATACTGCGGTAAATCGGGTCACTACCTCAAAGAATGCCCAGTGAAACCTCGAAGGAAGGTAGTAGGCGCTACAGAGAAAGAAGATGATGGAAAGGAATCGGAAAACTACCAGGCCCGGCAAGCGCAGAGGTCCGCTTGTCGAGCGAGAAGGATGAGTCACAGACCTCACATTTCGCTCTACCAGTAGCCTTGATCAATCACCAACGACCATCACGGATGCATGCCATAGAGGCATATAGAGACAGCGGAGCAGTTGGTAATTACATAGATCGAGCTGTGGCAACAGAAATGGGACTTCCCTTGTGCACAAAACCAACAACTAAAATGGTAACTACTGTTGACGGTACAGAAATTGCTTCGGGACCAGTAACCCAATGCACAACAGAATTAACCCTTCTTTGTCAGGATGGACATCAAGAAGCAATCACGTTTGACCTCATCAAAGCTCCTCAGTTCCGGTTGATCTTAGGGATGCCATGGTTAGTAACTCACAATCCCCACATGGACTGGCGTGCAAAGAGACTGACCTTTTCTGACAAATGCACCCATGCTTGCTACCCGAAATCTATATCACAGCCAAACCTGAAATCTGTTCAAGGAATAGCACTGGGGATCGCAGAACCAACGGACACCTTACCAAAAGAATATCAGGATTATCAAGATGTTTTTCAGAAGGAACAGGCTAACACATTACCGCCACATAGGCCCTTTGACTGTCAGATCGACCTGATACCTGGCGCACAGGTTCCTTGTGGTCGAATTCATGCACTTAAGGAAAATGAAAATCTCCACTTGAAGTCCTATCTGGATCAATACCTGGCTAATGGGTTTATCCGCCCATCAAAGTCACCGGCAGCCTCTCCCTTATTCTTCGTACCCAAGAAGGAAGGAGATTTGAGGACTTGCATCGATTACTGCGCACTTAATCAAATCACAGTAAAATACTGCTACCCTTTGCCCCTTATCCTGGAACTGTCGGACAAAGTCAAGGATGCCTGAATCTACACCAAACTAGACCTCAGAGGAGCATACCACCTTGCACGTGTTAAGAAAGGGGATGAATGGAAATCCGTGTTTCGCACAAGTATGGCCTATACGAATATCAGGTAGTGCCTTTCAGGCTGTTCAACGCTCCCGCAGCGTTCCAATACTTCATGAATGATGTATTACGAGAAATATTCGATGTCTGTGCCCTGGTATATATGTAAAGTTGTAAAATTGGCGCAGAGGTGAATCTTTTCTTGAGTTCTTGAAAGGCCTTTTCCGCCTCTTCAGCCCATTGGAATTTTTTGTTGTTTTTTCTCAGTAACAATGAGATTGGGTGAACTATCCGTGAGAAATCTGGAATAAATCAATGATAAACATTCACAAATCCAAGCATGCTTTGGGTTCCTTTAAGTGAAGAAGGTGACGGCCAATTAAGGATGGCATCTACTTTGTGTAAATCCATCTTGACTCCCTTTGGCGAGAGAACAAAACCGAGGAACTCAACTTCGGTGACATGGAAGGAGCATTTCTCGAGTTTAGCGTACAGTTTGGGCTGGCGAAGTTTTGCAAGGACTGAGCGTGAAGGGGCCCCTGAGGGACCCTCGATTGTGGAAACAAGGCAAAGTCTCCACACACGAATAGATACGCCAAACACGAGGTTCCGTTCCCAAAATCTAGGGTTTATTGCAATTCAAAATAGTCCCAATTGGCCAAGTGGTCTCACGCCCCGCGACGTGTGTCTAAACAGACCTCAGGGGTCGCAAGCAACGAACGACGTACATCAGTTACATATATACAAAAGGAGCACCTTACAATCAGCAATGACACAGTATGACACAATTGATACCGCCCCCAATTAATTTCCCTTTGAATTAGAGGCGATGATTGAGCAGTGTGACAAATATGACACCTTAGACCACCATATTTAGTAACAGGTTGCAATCTCCAGTTTTACAGACATCATTCTTTGTTTGCGAGAACACAGCATTTCTGTTTCTCATGGGCAAGCTGTGCGTAGGAGACTGGCGCATACCAGGTCTCCCAATCTCTAAGTTTCGATTCTCGCTCTGGAGGTCAGCCCGCTCTCCAGGGCCTCACTGGGCTTAGGAAGGGGGGCCGTAAAGAAGAACATAATTCAACTCTTTAAATGCTAGTTTTGTACATTGCTATTCTTTCAAGAGACTCGCTGGCATTCATGTACTGATTAAATGCCTTGCTCCCTGTCTTCAAGGATATATGAGGGAGGGAATCGGGCATTTCTGTCTGGCTCTCCAGTGTAATGTTTCAACATTTTTTCGTAGTCTTGGACCATTGAAGCGAAATAATATCTACAGCCAAGCAGTTTTACATTAGGCAAAGAGGCAACGTTAAAGAGAACAGAGAGAAAACAAAATGGCGATTCTAGTCATCTTAAAATGGCCGCTCTCTAGCTGGGCCAATAGCTAAGTAATAACTAATGAGCATGTATTCTTAACACTTTAAATGAGGCGGTTGGTCCTCGGCCAACCAATTATCATGCATTTCCTTCCACCCAGGGATGTCTAGATTTTCTGGACTGACAAACCCTCCTCTTGGCCGTATGCCAAACGCCTCATCCGTACATTATGCTTCACTTTTTGTTCCATTAACCATAATCTAGGCCGCATAGAGAGGCATAGCATGCAGAAATCAATAGCCGTCTTTCTATGTACTACGTTCAATTCTCTGTCAGCTTTGGTGCAGGAGGTGGCATTCATTGATTCCGACATTCTTCTCTCGTCCTTCTTCTTCCGTTGTATTCGTCGCAAATATCTTTTGTTCTTGTGCTTCACCGGATGTTAAAACAGTTCAATTAATGTTTACAATCTTTTATGTTAGTTGCTACCTGCCTTGGTTGCTTTTTCATTTCGGCAAGGCCTCCGTGCATTTGCACATTGCTCTAGAGTTTCAGAGCAGCGACCTTTGTGCCACGTGCACCCCGCTTGTTCGTTCGGGTTCCTGACACATGGATTTAACACCGAGGAGTTGCGTTTCGTGAGCTGTCTAACTTGCACAACTCTTACGCCACCCTCCTCTAGGCCTCCGCTTCCCACTTCATCCGAAAATAGGAAACAGAGGCAACAAAGAGATGAAAATGTGATCACTCCTTCTTTCTGCTCCGCAGGTTGTACCGATTTGCTTCTGGTACCGTGTGATCAATGAACAGTATTACTTTCGCCATGCTCATGGCTGTGCAATCTTTCAAAGGATACGCTTCCACCCATTTGCTAAATGCACATATGATCACTAGAACGTACTTCAAATTTTGGCACCTTTCCATTTCTATAAAGTCAAAGTGAATCACTTCGAATGGCATAGAGGGAGGTCCGAAACTTCCCGTTGGAGTCACTGTTCCTTTTCCCACATTGTGCTGTAAGCACGTAATGCAATCTCTCAGCATTCTTTTTTATCCGGGGATTTTCCCAAACTGTGGCTAAATGTTGGACTATTTTCTTCGCACAGATGTGTGTGCGACTGTGAGCCATTGTAACCATTGCGTTTACATACGCATTTGGCAACATCCAATTCCCGCTTTTCTTGTCCACCCAACATCCCTCCAAATCTAATTCTGCAGAGCCCTTGGCCCATCCCTGTATTTCGTCGGCGGAAGCTTCCGCCTGCATTTCTTTAACCGTCACAATTCCATTCTCTATCATACAGGGCACTTCCTCCGATTGTACTGTCAACATTTTTGTATTCAGATCAGTGGCAGTCTGTTTCGCAATTCTGTCTGCAAATGCGTTTCCTTTACCCATGTTACATGTCACTTTTTTATGTGCCTCACATTTCATTATTGCCACGTGTTTTCCACACGTAAGTGCAAACAGTAATCGCACAATCAAAGGGCCATGTTGTATTCTAGCCCCATGCGATGTTAAGAACCCTCTCTCGGCCCATAATCGGCCAAAGTTATGGACTACGCCAAAGGCGTACTGGCTATCAGTATAAATATTTACACTCAAGTTCTCTGAAATTTCACAAGCTCTTGTTAAGGCAATTATCTCTGCTGCTTGGGGGGAGTTGTAAGGAATTCTATTACTCTCCACAACGCTTTTTAATGTGGTGACAGCGTATGCGCCAGTTGATGTGCCGTCAGGTAATTTAAAACAGGAGCTGTCACAAAACAATTCCCCTTCTGGTTCTTTTAGGGGTCTATCACTCAAATCAATTCTCCCTTTTGTTTCTTCCTCAGTAACCATTAAACAATCATGGGGAGGCAATTCAGTCCCACCAATTTTTCCTTCGGCATTGGCATTAATTCTGCTGGATTCAAAGCGCTACACCTCATAATTTGGATGTGGGGCGCGAACAATATGATTTTATATCTAGTCAATCTAGCAGAGGTGAGGTGTTGCGTCTGCGTTCTATTGAGTAGAACATCTATGGCATGTGGCACCATAAAAATTAAGGTGTGCCCCAATACCATCCCTTCTGTTTGTTTGACCGATGCAGCAGCTGCTGCAACAGCTCGCAAACATCGTGGTAGTGCGCGCGCTACAGGGTCCAGTGCAGAAGAAAAATAGCCGCATGGCCTATTTCTTCCACCTTGTTCCTGTGTTAAGACAGACAACGCGCATCCTTCGTTCTCATGCACAAATAGCCTAAAAACCTTTTCATAATTCAGTGTGCCCAAAACTGGAGCAGAACTCAAAATGGTTTTTAGCAAATTAAATGCTTTCTGACATTCTTCATTCCACTGCAAAGGCACCACAGCATCCTTCTTTGTTTGTTCCACCACTGGTTTCACAATCAAAGCGAAATTCATAATCCACTGGCGACAATATGAAGCCATGCCTATTATAGCTCTCACACCTTTCTGTGTTGTGGAATAGGCATACCAGAAATGCTCTTTATTCTTTCTGGCGTTAATCTTCTCCCTTCCTTTGATAGAAAGTAACCAAAATAAGCTACTTCTTTCTGACAGTACTGGAATTTCTTTAGGCTTGCTTTATGGCCATGCTCAGCTAGATGGGTTAATAGTAAAATAGTACCTTTTTTCATATCTCTTCTGTGTCAGCGGCGATTAATAAATCGTCAATGTATTGTAACAATACACAGTCCGCTGGTAATTCTAACATGTCCAGCTGTTCCTTCAATGCTCTACTGTATATGCTCGGACTTTCAGTATAACCTTGTGGCACGCGTGTAAATGTGAATGATCGTCCTCCTAGAGTGAAAGCGAATAAATACCTGCTTTCTTTGTGTACTGGAATGCTGAAAAAGGCGTTTTTTAAGTCTACAACACTAAAATATTCTGCTGATGCAGGGATCATTGTGAATATCGTAGTGACGTCTGGCACTAACGGGAATTGGGGATCTACCACTTTGTTCAGTGCACAAAGATCAATAATAAAACGGTACGATACCTCATTACCCCCTTTCTTATATACTGGAAGAATGGGGCTGTTACACACACTGCCTGTAATCTCTTCAATCACTCCCAATTTTACCAAATCAGTCACAATACTTTTCAATCCTTTTTCTCCTTCCGCTGAAATTTTATACTGCGGAATACGTGGTAGCGTTATTTCTTCTTTCAATGTAATTTCTACTGGCTCTATTTTCAAGCATCCCACATCATTGTCATCCACGGCCCAAATGCAAGTTGGCACTGTATTCAATTCCCCTGTTAAAGGTTCCGTCATAAATTCAGAAGTCGGCATATTCTGGGGAGAAATCGTCATAAATACCCCATCTGGTGTACAATGAATAACTGCACTCAGTTTTTTCAGTAAGTTTAATCCTAAAAGATTTTCTCCACAATGCTCTGTCAAAAGGAATGTACAATGTTCAGTAAAAGGCCCTATTGTCACTGCCACTGGTTTAGACTCAGGGTTTATTACTGGGGTACCTGCGAACCCTACTGAAATATTTTGTCGCCCTGACAGAGGTATGCCTGGAACCAAGTGATGATCTATCGAGCACTTCTGTGCCCCCGTATCTACGAGGAATCTATGCTCTTCATTCCCGATCTTCATCTCTACGTAGGGTCCTTTCTGATTCACGGGAATAGACACTGGTTTCGACCCCTGTCCTGGGCTGTCCTATTGGGGTAACAATACATTATCCGATGTGTAATCACCACTGTTGTTACAGTATGCACCTGTCTGTGTGTCAAAAATGTTCCCCCCTCTCCCTCTATTTCCCATTTGGGCACCCTGCTGATTTTGACTCTGATTTTGATTCGGAGCCTGGCCTTGATTTTGTGCTCCATTCCCTTGATCATTCTGATGCTGCTGCATATTATTTCTGTTATGACCATTTGTTCCCCCGTGGCCTCTATGAGGCCTCCGCTGACCATAACCGCCTCTATTTTGTAAGTGCGGGCATTGTGCCCGCCAGTGTCCTTCCGCCCTGCAATATGCACATTGGTTTAATCCCAAAGGCCCTCCATATGTATTCGAATTTCCCCTGTTCTGTGTATTTCCCCTTCCCCTGTTGTGTCCTGCTACCTGCTGAAGTAATACCCGCGTTTTCAAGTTTGCTCTATCCTTTGCTTCTCTTTCCTTTTCAGTATTTACCCTGTTTTCATAATATTGAGCCATGTGTAATACTTCTCCTAGCGTTTTTGCTTGCCATGCACTTTCTGATGTCATTATCAAATTTTGAATTGGAAGTATTAATCCCCTCACATATTTATCCACAAATAACCTTTTCCCTGCTTCTGTACTCACATCCTGTCCACTAAAATCTGTAAATACTTCTTCAAATCTGTTAAAATAATCTGTGGCCACCTCATCCTTTCCTTGCACACACGCTGTCATCTTGTCCCATTGAATTCTTTTCTCCGGGACCAATTCTTTTAACTTATGTATTATTCGTGCCGGTAGTGCTAACATATTTGCCCCTGGCTCTGCACCCACCACTTTATTTCTATCCTCCAGTATTAAATTCGCCCACGTGGCGCCATAGGCCGTCTCATTATCCACCTTTCTTATTTGTTTCCATATCTCTGCTGGCAAAATCACGGGGAATATTAAGTCTATATCACTCATTGTGAGCACGGCTGATTTCAATAAAGACTCTACTTCTTTATAAAAACCAGATGGATTTTTTCGTATGTCAGGGATTGTCTGTTTTATATTATTCACTTCCTGTCTAGAGAAGGGAACATGCACAAATTGAGCTGCGTAATGCGCTGGGATTACCACAGCCGGCGTTTCGCCTACTGCGGGAGTCTCTACCTTCGGTACAAAAGTAGGGGGCACTTCTCTCATGGGGAAGGCCTCACTCACTAATCCTCCCCCTTCCCTCTTATGTAACAATATTCCCAGGTCGAGGGATAAGGCTGTTTCTCCTGTCCCCCGTTCCAACGCTCTCTTATACACAGCCAATACCTCAGGGGGGCTCACCTTTTTCTCGTTTCTATCTTTAGCTGTCAAATATTCTACCATCGTTTGTAACGCTCTCCTCTTCATTGCTAAAGTGTATTCATCAAATATTCCATGTATTTCCATTATGGGAATACTGGGATCTGAAATCCATTTTTGTGCCTCCCGCATGCACGCCTTCAGCTCCGCACTAGTTTGCGCTGCTGGCGACGAGAATCGCTGCTGTCTACCCCTCTCAATATTCTTTCTCCTATTCCCCAGTGTGGCCAACACTTCAGAATATTCTTCATCCAGTTCATTCTTTATCTCAAACAGTCGATTCACATGCTTTTCTATCTCCTCATTCCTTCCTCTACAACGGGCTAATGCATTCAAATCCAACAGTTGTTGCGGTGGTAACTTTCCAATTAACTTTTTCCATTGTCTTGACAAATATTCCCCCATGCCTTCCAACAATACCTGTATTTTATTGTTCCTTCTGAAGTCATACAGCGACGCTAGCGTGGATGCCTCATCATTGTCGTCTATATTAATTTCCGCCTGTTCTTGCAGCTCGCGCTTTCTCGCCTTGCTGATCGTGCTGCGAGTTACTCTCATACATTCATTCTGCTCGATTCCACTCATGAGAGGGGCGGTCGGAACAGTGGCACCTTTTTGATCGGAAGGTGGGGAGGGGGCAGTGAGAGTGGGATATGTCTGTTGGGGTTGCGGTAGTTGCAGAACACTCGGGGCTGGCTGGCTAGTGGACAGTGCAATGTCTGATTCAGCCTGTGGCTGTGCTGGCGTTGGGAGGGGCTGAGCAACGGGAGGGGTTTGAGTGACAGCTACTGACGTATTCTGTTTGGTTCCACTCCTCGGACCCTGCTTTGTTTCAGTCAACATTTTGTTTATTAATTCGTCTGACGTGTGTAGCTCTCTTGGATCTGTGGATATATTTTCTCTATGTTTAATTCATCGCACCGTCTTGCCTTTCGCAAGCTATTACTCCACTCCTCCTCCTCCTTCTCCTCAGCTTTCTCCGTCTTTGACTTATGCCTGCACGCATGCTTCTCTCTACTTCTAAATCTGAGCATCGCTTCCCTCCTCCAGTCCCTAAGGATGTCTAGTGCCCCAGGGCGTGCTCTTTTACTTATCAACACCTTTTCCAGGTTATCTATACGTCCCATCTCAAAACTCCCATGGCTCGGCCACTGAAGGTCTGCCTGTTTTCTGGTTTGCTTATGCCAAGTCTCACACAACATTATCGCTCCCATACCATACTTTATGTACATCTCATAAGCCTGCGTTCCTCCCGGAGGTGCTTTCTGGCCAGTTTCCAAAGATTGTTCACCGCAGCGGAAAAATTCTGCTAAGGTAGACAATACCCAAGGCATGTTTTAACCTTACCCTTGGCTAATCAAACTTACTCTGGGTGTTTGATTTTGCAAAATCAACTCTCAACCAATATCAGGATTACTTACGAATCGGGGCACGACTCACCTGATCAATCAATTTGTCTTCTTCAAGACACAATTCGTCCGTATACTGACGCAACCAATGACGTTATGTCTGCGTATCCCGGCTCTGCCTCATTTCCGGGACCCTTGCCTCCTTGTTCGCTGGCCAGGGGCGTCGATCAGGGATCAGTGGTGCGCAGATCTACAAAGGAGTCTCTCATCGCTTTCGCAGGGGCGCCCCGTACACCTCTGGATCCCGGCTCGATCGCTCCTGTCCTCGCCATTCTTGTAGCCTTCCTTATGTCACAACGTACACGATGGAACAAGTGGGGGAGGGTCCCTATT
Source organism: Ambystoma mexicanum (assembly GCF_040938575.1). Lineage (NCBI taxonomy): Eukaryota > Metazoa > Chordata > Amphibia > Caudata > Ambystomatidae > Ambystoma > Ambystoma mexicanum. The sequence goes on along the minus strand of NC_090937.1, from coordinate 906,342,852 downwards.
CGGGCACCATCTTGAAGGGGCCCCTGAGGGACCCTCGAATGTGGAAACAAGGCAAAGTCACGACACACGAATAGATACGCCAAAGACGAGGTTCCGTTCCCAAAATCTAGGGTTTATTGCAATACAAAATAGTCCCAATTGGCCAAGTGGTCTCACGCCCCGCGGCGTGTGTCTAAACAGACCTCAGGGGACGCAAGCAACGAACGACGTACATCAGTTCCATATATACAAAAGGAGCACCTTATAATCAGCAATGACACAGTATGACACATTTGATACCGCCCCCAATTCATTTCCCTTTGAATTAGAGGCGATGATTGAGCAGTGTGACAAATATGACACCTTAGACCACCATATTTAGTAACAGGTTGCAATCTCCAGTTTTACAGACATAATTCTTTGTTTGCGAGAACACAGCGTTTCTGTTTCTCATAGGCAAGCTGTGCGTAGGAGACTGGCGCATACCAGGTCTCCCAATCTCTAAATTTCGATTCTCGCTCTGGAGGTCAGCCTGCTCTCCAGGGCCTCACTGGGCTTAGGAAGGGGGGCCGTAAAGAAGAACATATTTCAACTCTTCAAATTGCTATTCTTTCAAGAGACTCGCTGGCATTCATGTACTGAATAAATGCCTTGCTCCCTGTCTTCAAGGATATATGAGGGAGGGAATCGGGCATTTCTGTCTGGCTCTCCAGTGTAATGTTTCAACATGTTTTCGTAGCCTTGGACCATTGAAGCGAAATAATATCTACAGCCAAGCAGTTTACATGAGGCAAAGAGGCAACGTTAAAGAGAACAGAGAGAAAACAAAATGGCGATTCTAGTCATCTTAAAATGGCCACACTCTAGCTGGGCCAATAGCTAAGTAATAACTAATGAGCATGTATTCTTAACACTTTAAATGAGGCGGTTGGTCCTCGGCCAACCAATTATCATGCATTTCCTTCCACCCAGGATGTCTAGATTTTCTGGACTGACAAGCGAACATGTTCCACATGATCTCTAGCAGAGGGGGAATACACTAGGATGTCGTCAATATGGACCAAGGCACAGACATCGATTAATTCCCGTAATACATCATTCATGAAGTATTGGAACGCTGCGGGAGCGTTGAACAGCTCGAAAGGCACTACCTGATATTTGGATAGGCCATACTTGGTGCGAAACCCGGTTTTCCATTCATCCCCTTTCTTAACACGTGCAAGGTGGTATGCTCCTCTGAGTTTGGTGTAGATTCAGGCATCCTTGACTTGCTCTGACAGTTCCAGGATAAGGGGCAAAGGGTAGCAGTATTTTACTGTGATTTCATTAAGTGCGCAGTAATCGATGCAAGTCCTCAAATCTCCTTCCTTCTTGGGTACAAAGAATAAGGGAGAGGCTGCCGGTGACTTTGATGGGCGGATAAACCCATTAGCCAGGTATTGATCCAGATAGGACTTCAAGTGGAGATTTTCATTTTCCTTAAGTGCATGAATTCGACCACAAGGAACCTGTGCGTCAGGTATCAGGTCGATCTGACAGTCATAGGGCCTATGTGGCGGTAATGTGTTAGCCTGTTCCTTCTGAAAAACATCTTGATAATCCTGATATTCTTTTGGTAAGGTGTACATTGGTTCCGCGATCCCCGGTGCTATTCCTTGAACAGATTTCAGGTTTGGCTGTGGTATAGATTTTGGGTAGCAAGCATGGGCGCATTTGTCAGAAAAGGTCAGTCTCTTTGCACGCCAGTCTATGTGGGGATTGTGAGTTACTAACCATGGCATCCCTAAGATCAACCGGAACTGAGGAGCTTTGATGAGGTCAAACGTGATTGCTTCTTGATGTCCATCCTGACAAAGAAGGGTTAATTCTGTAGTGCATTGGGTTACTGGTCCCGAAGCAATTTCTGTACCGTCAACAGTAGTTATCTTTTTAGTTGTTGGTTTTGTACATAAGGGAAGTCCCATTTCTGTTGCTCTGAGCTCGATCTACGAAATTACCAACTGCTCCGCTGTCTCTATATGCCTCTATGGCATGCATCCGTGATGGTCGTTGGTGATTGATCAAGGCTACTGGTAGGGCGAAATGTGAGGTCTGTGACTCATCCTTCTCGCTCGACAAGCGGTCCTCTACGCTTGCCGGGCCTGGTAGTTTTCCGATTCCTTTCCATCATCTTCTTCCTCTGTAGCGCCTACCACCTTCCTTGGAGGTTTCACTGGGCATTCTTTGAGGTAGTGACCCGATTTACCGCAGTATAAGCATAACTGTAGCTGTATCCTCTTGTCTCTTACAACCTCGGTTAAAGGGGGTCGTACTCCTCCAATCTGCATGGGTTCTGTGGTATTTTCTGATGGGCATATAACATCTTTTGGCTGTGGTATAGATTTTGGGTAGCAAGCATGGGCGCATTTGTCGGAAAAGGTCAGTCTCTTTGCATGCCAGTCTATGTGGGGATTGTGAGTTACTAACCATGGCATCTCTAAGATCAACCGGAACTGAGGAGCTTTGATGAGGTCAAACGTGATTGCTTCTTGATGTCCATCCTGACAAAGAAGGGTTAATTCTGTTGTGCATTGGGTTACTGGTACCAAAGCATTTTCTGTACCGTCAATAGTAGTTACCTTTTCAGTTGTTGGTTTTGTGCATAAGGGAAGTCCCATTTCTGTTGCCATATCTCGATCTATGTAATTACCAACTGCTCCGCTGTCTCTATATGCCTCTATGGCATGCATCCGTGATGGTCATTGGTGATTGATCAAGGCTACTGGTAGGGCGAAATGGAAGGTCTGTGACTCATCCTTCTCGCTCGACAAGCAGACCTCTAGGCTGGCCGGGCCTGGTAGTTTTCCGATTCCTTTCCATCATCTTCTTTCTCTGTAGCGCCTACCACCTTCCTTGGAGGTTTCACTGGGCATTCTTTGAGGTAGTGACCGATTTACTGTAGTATAGGCATAACTGTAGCTGTCTCCTCTTGTCTCTTTCAACTTTGGTTAAAGGGGGTCGTACTCCTCCAATCTGCATGGGTTCTGTGGTATTTTCTGATGGATGTTGAACATTATCTTTTGAACGTACCTACATGGCACAATTTTCGAGTCTACTTCGGTCTGTTCTTCGATCCTGTAATCTGTGGTCCAACTGAACTACCAGGTTGATAAACTCTGCACAGTCTTTAGGTGGGTCTACCACTTAAGCAAGGAGATCCTTCAGGTCTCCTCGTAGGCCCTGATTAAACAACGTGGTTCTTTTATCTTCTGGCCACCCCGCTTCTAAAACCAGTCTATTAAAGGTGGCAATATAAGTCAGCAAATCTTGATTCCCTTGGCGGAGGGACAGGAGTTCGTTATCAAGAGCTTGTCCATGCAAGTGTCGAGCAAATAACTTTTCCATCTCCTGTTGAAAACCCCTGAAGTTCTGCAGTAATGTGTCATCCGGGCTCACTAAAGGTACCGACCAGTCTGCAGCACTTCCACTCAAATATGATAACACGAAGGCCACCCTCGCCTGGTCATTTGGGAAAGCCCCAGGCCTACAAATAAAATGGAGGCTGCACTGGTTCATGAATGTTGCGTACCTTCTGGGGTCTCCATTACACCGTTCTGGTGGTGCCAGGGGTACTGCTCCCGGCAACGTTATCTGTACTTGATTGACTGAGGATGGTGTAGCGACGGATGGGGCGAATCCGGGCAATGGAGCCAGCCCTGCCTGTCTTTGTAGTAGCTGCTTGCTTAATTCATCAGTACGGTCTTTTGTGACTATTAACTCTCGTCCTAAGGCATTGGTTTCCTTCCGGGCTGCGTGTACCTCGGCGGGTAATTGTCCCAAAAGCTGGGCTAACTGATCAGTTTCAGATGTCTCCATGACGCCTAGGTGGATAAGGTTTAAAGGCTTTGTGTTCTGTTACGCTCACCTGATATCCTCAGGGGCGTCTGGAAGGCTCTGAAATCTGGATCCCTGGATGCGTAGTTGCCCAGTGCTGAATATTGAATCTTCAATCACCGAAGGGAAGATTCGTGATAACTGTCTCTAATGGGTGAATCTCCCACCTCCCTCAGACCGATTCCCTTCCCACTGGGTTCTTTTCTCACCTTAGTTATTTGTAGGGTGAGCTATCCGTCCTTTGTTTCTTGTGCAGGGGCGCTTGACGTTTGTTGGCGAGCTGCCCGAGTTGCTTCACTGGTGCAGTATGCCTTCCTTGGGCCCAGGCCTGCTGTGACCCTGAATCTGCTGGTAGGCAGGTAGGTTTCTTAACTGTAAGTCTTTGTTCTGTTTACGGTGGGAATTCATTAATGTCTTTATCTCCTTCTTTTCAGGTGCGAAGGTCTTGATGCTGGCGTGCCGGATGGAGAGGCACGTTTCTAGATAAGAGAAAGTGCGAAGCGCAGCGCCTTTATTGTCTTTTAAAGCTAACCTGTGTTTTCTTCTTCTTCTCCTCACAGGCCGCTGTTGTGCTGCGAGTGGATGAGAGCGAAAAGAGGCCCCCGGAATGCGTTAAGGTAAGTACAGCTCTGTGCAGTTGTTTAATATTGAAATCAAACCTAAATATGTCTCTTTTCCTTTGCAGATGTTGCTGTGGTGCTCCGGATGGAAGTGTGGCATAGCGCAATGGAATTCAGGTAAGACTGATGGAATTCGATGTTTTGGAAGCACGCGTTCTAATATTGTTTTTCCCTTTCTCGTTATTGCAGGTCGCAATGTTCGAACAGCAGCTGTGGTAGCGGTTCGCCGGAAGTCTTTAAGCTAGTACTCACAGGTGAGTGATGTTTCTTCTTCTCTCAGTTTCCACAGATTGAAGCCCAGTTGAGATGCTGAGTGCTGGATGGTGTTTTCTCAGGTAAAACAGAATAATCTTGTTCTTGTTCTTGCAGGATTATAGGAAGATGCTGAAGACCAGGAGCTGAACACGGTGAGCGTCACGCTGGTGGTTGCAGAATAACACGAAGTGTGTTCTGCAGTCAGGGTGTGGTTTATATAGCCCAGGTAAAGTAGTACCAGGGAAAGTAGTTCCAGGCCTGCCACACCCAAAACACTAGACCGCATGGCTTGGTTCTTAGAACTAGACTGTGTGGGTGCTTCCATGTTGGATTTAAAGGTCCATGTACATAAATGGGACCTAGTTTGAACAGCCCTTCCTTTCTACATATGAGCCTGGTGCCAAAGGCGCCAGGACTGGCTCCAAGAGCCCTTTTGCAGTGGTTTTAAGGCCCTCAGGGTTCTGGTAGGAGCCTGTTTGTGGCACAACTTGTGCCCCCTCACAGTGGTCATGACAGACACACTTGAAAGCCTGAGGAACACAGTGACAGAAATGGCCAAGGACCTCGGAACAGTGAAGCTTAAATTTGAAGATTTTGAAGCAAGATCCCGCCGCAATAATGTGCGCATCGTGGGCGTGCCTGAGGACGCTCTGAAGGGCCCTATGGAAATTGTGGTGGAAGAACTGCTCAAAGAATTGCTGGGGGACCCGGGCTGGTCAATAATGTTCATCGTCAAACGGGCGCATAGATACCTGGCACCCCGCCCCAAACTAGGCGCCTACCCTAGACCTATCATAGCCAGACTAATGAACTATAGGAACAGGGATCTGGTGCTTCGAGCAGCAAGGGATAAACAAGAACTGAAGCTAGGCTCCAGCCTGGTTCGAATTTTTCCGGACTTTACACTGGCAGTCCAACAGGAAAGGCGGTCGTTCACGGTTAAGAAAATGCTCAGTGAACTCAAAGTGCCCTACGCAATGATGTACCCCGCTAGACTATGACTACAACATAACAACTTCTTCACCTTCCTAGAGGAAGCGGCCGCCTTTGTAGAAACGTTCCTACATCGCGTAAGCAGACACCCAGCGCCGCGGGGTAGAGTAAGAGCGCCTCACCGCTGCATGGATAGGGCGGATGTACTAACTGATTGTACCCCACACTGTGAACACTAGACAAGAGGCTGCTGTTGTTCGCACTGATGGCATAGCATGTACATGGCAAGAAATAATTATATTAATGTATGCCTCAGATTTATTATGATTAGTGGCAATGTCACAAGTTTGGAAGCCTCAGGGCAGTCATGTTACGCTCTCCGGCATCGGCCGCCACAGACACGTCCCCCCAATGCGGGTGCACTGTTTAGTTAAGTTGAGTACAGGGGTTATGGGCATAGGGGATGGGGAAATGCATAGTTGAAGTTCCGGGAACTATGATGGAGGGGGAGGCGGGACACAATGCTGTTCGGGAGTTAAAGTTAAAAATGCACAGGCTTACATTGTATGGATGAACAAGAGAAGTATGGGAAACATGAACACAGGCAATCCATCTAGAAACAATGCAGAGTATGGCTGAGAAAGGCTCGACAGGATTAAACCGATAAGCTGGAATGTAAGGGTGTTTGGGGATGCCAGTGAAATCGAGGAAAATAATGACGTATATTAACAGGACTGGAGCCCAAATTGCATTTCTCCAGGAAACACACATGCTCAGAGACCAGGCTGACAAGATAGCTCCGGGCTGGGGCACCCACCGCTTTTATACAGCCTACTCTAGCAGGTCCGGGGGGTACTGACCTTAATACTCAAAATGCTACCATTTACACACTATGCGATGGAAAGTGACCCGGAATGGCGGTATGTGTTAGTGCACGGGAGGCTGGCTGAAGTGGAGGTCCTCCTCATCAACTTGTGGTACAACATCCTTTCATCGCCGGACATGTAAACGCCTGAAATTTAAGCGTGTCTATAATTACGAAAATGTACATTGAAATTTTTAGGGGGGCAGGTGGGAAAGGGCAGATAAGTGGTTGTGGGGGTAGGCAACAGGTAGAAATAGGTGAGGGAGGGTAGGTTGGGGGGGTGAACCCCCCAACAAAAAAATTATTCGATGTACATTTTCAGAATTATGAACATGTTTAAATTGCAGGCGTTTACATTTTCAGCGATGAAAGAACGTAGAACCCAACTTGTATGGCCCAAACATAGACGACCCTGCTTACTACACTAGTGTCTTCCGGAAATGTGCCAAATACCCTACAGCACACATAATAAGCAGCGGAGATATCAACACGATACACCCAGAACACTCACCAATGCAGCCCGTACTAAACACACGCATATAGCAGATCTGGACCTGCGTGATGCATGGCGATCACTACACGGATCACAGCAGGCATACACTTTCTACTCATCCGTGCATGACATGAAAGGGCAGATAAGTGGTTGTGGGGGTAGGCAACAGGTAGAAATAGGTAAGGGAGGGTAGGTTGGGGGGGTGAACCCCCCAACAACAAAATTATTCGATGTACATTTTCAGAATTATGAACACGTTTAAATTGCAGGCGTTTACAGTTTCAGCGATGAAAGAACATAGAACCCAACTTGTATGGCCCAAACATAGATGACCCTGCTTACTACACTAGTGTCTTCCGGAAATGTGCCAAATACCCTACAGCACACATGCACTCCAGAATCGATGTCTGGCTGATATCACAAAGGGCCCTAGGCTGGGTGGAGGAGGCCGCATTACTGCCCAGAATATTATCTGACCACTCTCCGGTGGTGTTGACCATGCACATCCCTAAAGTGTCCCCACATAGACCTCCGTGGTGTTTCAAAGCCGCTGCCTTATCTGATCACGTATACAAGACCAGCATGACCCAACACATTAGAGAATATTTTGAAATAAACAACGGCTCGGTGGAAAGCCAGGCGACCCTATGGCAGGCCTTCAAGGTATATATTAGAGGGATTGCAATGGCAGCCGAGTTCGGGGTACTCAAAGACATTCAGAGGGAACTTGGGAGGCCGGAGGCGAACATAGCCAAACTACAGGAACAGTATGCCACCGGCCCGACCGCCCAGACCAAGCTAGATATTAAAACCCAACTGGACGAATTTAAAACGGCAGCAGAATGAGAGATACGCTATTTCAACAGCCTGATATGGGGAACAAGAACGCCCTGGCAAACCCTTGGCTAGAATGGTGAGAGGAGAACGCAGCAACACTAACATTCCATGTATAACAGTCAGATGGTGTAGTGGTCACCAACCATACTGAAATAGGGAAAGTCTTTTATGATTTCTATGCTGGCCTATACTCCCCCCAAAGTGTAGCCACGGAGGAGGAAATGGACAGATACCTGGCGAAGATATCCACCACACTCTTGTCTAATGAGGCGAGAGATGCCTTGGAATGTCCCCTGACGCAGGCAGGGATAATAGAGGCCATCAAGTCCTTACCGTATGGAAAGGCGCCGGGATCTGATGGACTGGAAGCCGAGTTTTACAAGGAATTTTCAGAGGTTTTGGCGGGCGTGACTCCATGCTGTCTGGACCGAGGTCCTCTCAATGGGCAAACTGCCTGAAACAACTTGGGAAGCGATAAATACCCTGCTTCTCAAACCAGGGAAAAAACCTGAAGAATGCGGGTCGTATAGGCCGCTCTCACTGATAAACATGGACGCGAAAAAATATTCGCAAAATTGCTAGCCACTCGACTGAACCCATTAATACCACATATGGTCCATGAAGACCAGGCAGACTTTGTATTAGGTAGGTCTACGGCAACAAATATCCGCTGCTGCTATAATATACCTGCATCAATCCCTAAGACCATGCAGGGAGTGGCACTGGCACTTGACATGCAAAAAGCCTTTGACACGTCTATTGGTCGTTCCTCTTCAGGTTATTAAATAACTCTGGGTTTGGACCGAACTTTGTGAGCTGGGTACCGATACTCTATACCCAACCGTACCTAGTGTGTATCAATGGGACCCTGTCAGCGATCCTTGAATTGGCAGGAAGCACCCGACAGGGCTGCCCGCTATCACCACTACTATTTGCACTGGTCATAGAACCGCTTGCAGACCTAATAAGAGCTAGCCACAGTAAGATTGGGATCCCTCTGGCGGGTAAAATGGAAATCACCACCCTATATGCAGATGACATAATGTTATACTTGAAAGACCCTGAGACTAACCTTGGCAGAGTACTGCACACGATTAGGGAATTTTGGGAATACTCTGGTCTCAAACTGAACTCGACCAAATCTGAAAAGTTCCCCTCACAGAGGCCACCTGAAAACCCACAATGCTGTACGGACTCTTATGGGCCCCTACTCAGGTGAAGTATGTAGGTGTGGAAATAGCAAGCACAGCACAAATCATGTGCACTCTCAACTACGCGGCGCTCACAGTAGCGCTTGGTGCGAAGCATGTACGATGGCAGTGCCTCTCAATCTCTCTTATGTGGAGTCTTGCTTTGATTAAAATGATTATCCTACTCAAACTATTTTATTTATTTAGTACAGTCCCTGTATGGCCAGGCAGGTCATTCTATTCTAGAATCCAAGGGGCTAGCACAACATTCATATGGAATGGTCAATCTAGGGTGAGCTGGCGAAGACTAACCAAACCATACTCACAGGACGGCCTCTCCGCCCCTGCCTTCGAATTCTACTATCTCGCAGCACAGGAACACAACATGGCACACTGGATAGATGGGAACCCTCAGGCTCCACACTCAACAATCGAAACATACACATTGGGCCCAACATAGCTCTTACACAAAGCAGCAGAAGCCAAAAACAGGAACGACTACACCATTAATCCGGCACTGGTGACATGCACATCCTGGACTAGAATAGCAGGGCGTGCGGGACATGAGGTTTCATACAGCCCGAACATGCAATTCTGGGATGCTCACTATCTCCCCCCAACACAAGATAAAACACTCGCTACACACTGGGGGGGACAAGGGATTTAATTGGTTCGGTGACCTATTCACAGACAAACAATTTGCCAGCTGGGAGGAGATCAGATCAACCATAGGGATTATCCCTTTAAGGAAGCTACAATATTTACGACTGCGCTCTGCCATGGCAAATGTTTGGAAGACATTCCCCAATGAACCACAGATACAGCTCGGTATGAGATACATATTTACCGCCATTGTGACCAAGATGTCTGCTTCGACCCTATATAAGATTTTATCCTACACTAGGGAGACACCCCCTTTGGACATTAGAGTGAAATGTGAACTCGACCTGGGCTACTCCTTCACAGACCAGCAATGGACGCAGCTGTGCGCTCTGACAAGGAATATTTTTGCAACTCGAGACATCGATTAATACATTATAAAGTATTACGCAGAACCTATTATACCCCCGCCATGCTTAAAACCATATACCCTACGGCAGAGGGGAAGTGCCCCAGATGTGGGAGCGAGGAGGCAGGCATACTACACATGCTATGGGCTTGCATGCGACTATCTAAATACTGGGCAGATGTGTGCAATGCAATAGAAGAAATCTCAGATCACCCCATTGTGTGGAGGTATATGTCTTTTGGGAACAACACGCAAAATGAATCCTATGTTGCGCAAGTTACTTAACCTTAGTCTATTATTAGTGAAACAAGCAATATTGATGCGTTGGAAGTGTAAAGACCCACCAACGAGAAGTGATTGGCAAAAGGATATGACATGGGCGAGTGACTGTGAGGAGGTGCACGCCGGCCTACTATCTGTGCTGATCCGCCCCAGAGACATATGGGGAAGATATAGGCAATACCTATCAGACCAATCTATGAGAGAAGAAGGTTCAGATGTAATGTAATAATGGATGTGATGTGTACCCAGTATATACGATATGGAACAATGGTAACGTTAATAATGTGAACTTGATGTTATGTTGATATGCCTGTGCAAGTTAAAATAAAAATATATATTTTTTAAAATAAAATAAAAAAACTAAAAGTTAACACGAAAAGCTAAGAATAAATAGTGATACATTTGAAATGCAATGCTGGGGACAAGAGAATATTTGTGGAATGCAAAAGTAAATACATGGGTACTGAGGGCAGAGCGACGGGAGAAAAGGTGCGCAAGGTGGTAACCAGGAAAACCTCATAAACTGAAATTACTTTTATTTTCAACGTAAAAGAAGAGAAAAACAAAAATCTGGAAAAAAATGCATAAAAGTGTAATAAAACATAATAAAATGGGAGAACAGTCAGCCAGAAACCGCAGATAGCTATGCAGCAGATAACTATTGCCTTATAAACTCCAGACTGGAGGAATGAAGATGCCTAGAAAATTGTAATACACTGACTAAATGGGATAAATATTGAGACAATTTACTGTAGATGAAACATTTGACTTAATTAAACTTTTTCCACATATGATGTGTTTTAGAAGCTAACGGCTCATCAATGAAACCACCATTGCCTGAATGTGAATTATTTTTAAATTGGTTTGCAGTGGGTTCAAATAGGCTATGTGATTCAAGATTAAGAAACTTAGAACAACAAATATGAAATTATGTAGGAAGATAGAGAAAGTGGAACAATTTAGGAAAGAAAGGAAAGAGGGGGAAGGGTGCACCTCATCTATCCCATTGGCTACATTGTGTGCCTAAATGACATAAGATAGAAGAACTAGACGAGGCAGGAACAGAGGGTATTATTGAATCTCTAGGGAGTATAAGGTGACACAGTGCACTCCACACAAGTTCATGCAATTCCAGCACAGCCCCAACAAGCACCCTCTGAAAGTGCACTGATCGCGCTACCTTAACCCCAAGATCTGGCAGGCCAGGCAGAAAGCAAGTCCACTATACACCCCTCCCATACCCGCACAATAGTGAGTTATTATGCAGAAGCTGCACACATTCAAACCCCTCAGAGACAGTTACAAGAAGTTGGTGCTAATGGAACGGGGGGGGGGGCTGGTAATAGTACATGGTCCGTGGACTCCGGAGGATTTGAAGAATTTGTGTAAAGGATTTTCAAATATCAGATTAGCTCAGAATTTTCAGATCCACCAGAGCGCCTGGATACCATGAAAACATAACCGAAAATCTCCTTGCTTTCTCTGTGTCTCCTCTGATTTCCTTTCCTCTCTTCTTCTTTCCTCTTCTCTTTTCCCTTTTCCCTTTTTCACAGTCTCCTCTCTTTCTCCTTCTCCTTAACTCTCTTTCTCTCTCGCCCAGGACTCAATCCAATCCCACTCCTCCCTACCCTATACTCTCCTTATATAGACACACTTCTCATTTCGACAGGGTCAAATTGGCCCAAAATATACTCCCAGACATATGGCAACATTCACAAATTGTGATTGGTGACATTTCATGACAAACTGAGTAGTATCTTTGTGTGACTTTAGTCCATAAAATTATTGAATACAGATAGCTGTACAGTCCACAAGTCATAGAAGTGGCCCACTTTTGTCCAGAAAAATAGCTTTTTCAGGTTTGGCCTCTTGCCTTATGGGACAGCATGTGCCTAGATGTTTTTCCTCTTCCCCACTATTCTTACCTCTACTATTCTTTTCCTTAGCCCCTTCTTCTTTCTATTTTCCATTTCTGGAATATCACAATCTATATCCTTTGTTCCCATCCACTTGTGTTTCCCTCTTCTCCATTTCACATTTCTTGTTCTTGCAGCAGATCATTTTACTTTTCTTTTTTCCATTATCCCTTCAAATCCCCACTGCCAATTGAATATGTATTTGTATTATTATCATTAATAATATCATTGCCACCTTTATATCAGCTTGCACTGCCCATCAGGTATTATTTAAAAAAGTCTCCACATTTATTCAGAGTATGTTAAGTACCTTTTTGTTCAACTGCATGGCGACTGAAATTGCACAAACATGACCACAGGTTCAACAATTGTCTGAAAATAAATCCCGGGAAGACAGAGGTATTGGCTATTAACTCCATATCACACTGCTGGAATTACATTTTTCGGACAGTTGCCATGTTCATGTGAGTGCTTCAGGTAAGCCAGTAACAAGGAGAACAGGGTGGCATGAAGTGCTGCATTTCCCTACTGTGCACAGTATTCTACCCAGCACACCACCAGAAGCCAGGACACGTGTAGATTTGAAGTCTGCTGCTGCAAAAAGGAAAGCACCAGAAAACAAGCCTTCCCTGCCTACGCCCCAAGACTATGAAACCTCCTCCCCATCAGCATCAGACTTGCCCCCACGCTCCTACAATTCAGAAAAGAACTCAAGACCCACCTCTTCAAGGGGTCTTCCACCTCAACACCTAGGCCATCATGTCGCCCCTCACGCCACCTGACTCGTTAGACACTGCCTGACCCTCTCCTTCCTTCCACCCGGGACAGCTGTACCCCTCCTCTGTGCCTCTCTGTATCCTACCCCCGCTGTATATCTGTTCTGTTGTCACCTCTGAAAAGCGCTCTGTTATACATCTGTAATGTTCTACACCTCAGTAAAGAGCTCTGTTATGTATCTGTATTGGTGTATAACTATGACAAATCAAATTCCGGGGCACCAATGGTCCAGGGATTAATATCGGTTTCTAAACCATCAATCAGCCCCACACTTCTAGTACACCATAAGTGATCTGAACAGATTGGAAACACAAGCAAATTATAAATCTCCTTGTCCAATTTGGTAATGTGGACAGAAGAGCATGCCTATCTCTGCAAAGTCGTGGATCATTGGATAGTTGCAACACAACGATAATACAATTATTACCCAATAATAAAAGGGACTGTGCAGTCAATGTTGTATACAACTATCTACTTTATTATTATTCAACAGACCGTTCTAGCACACTACAAAATACAACCCACCCTGCAAAGGAATGCAGAGGACAGACAGTTTCAAGAAGGAAAAGGGAAGCACTCTGGATATTGACAGCAGGGTAGTCGGTAAAGTAATTAATCGCAATAGTACAAGGATACTTGGTTTCAGCACAAAGTGAGCAATGGGTCTTAAAATGTCACTAGGGACCTTTAGATCACGGGGACAGAACCACAATGTACCTTGTGCTTATAGAAGTTGTTGGTGCTCGACAGTGTAGAGTCGGTTTCAGGGCACTTTGCAGCTTCTGCAACAGGGTTCAAGGAGGGAGACAGCTGTGGGTATCAGGCGGCAGGCAGTCCGGTGAGCAAGACTGGACGGATGGCTGCAGGCTGGCCTATACAGCAGCCCAGGGTCAGGTATTGTTTTCTCAGGGCTGGTTGGCGGGTCCGAAGCACTGGTCAAGGCGTCTCGGACAACATTAGCGACTGCGGCGTGACAACAGTCAGCGCTGCAGTTAATTTCAGCTCAAGGGGCTTAACTGACTCAAAAATGTCCTTTAAGGCGAATGCTGGTTGGTAATTGTCGATGCACTCCTCCTAGCTTCTTCATTGGGCTTGTGTCGTCCTTTAAGGCGGATGGCCCAAAGCTGAGGAGACAACGGCCTTGTTCTTGGTTTGGTTCAGAGACTCTCTGGCACTTCCCATCTAGGAAGCTTGCTTGCAGAGCCTACGCTGTGTGCTGACTGGATACTAGTTCTGGAGCTGCTGGAGGGTCCTCTGGATTCAGTATCTCCCTCCGTTCCCAGGGAGATGTTTAGGGGGGGATCTTGCTTCGCTCTTTGGAAATCCAGGCCTTCCTTCACTGAACGGAAGCTGTAAGGCAGGCTGTACCTTCAGCCAGGGTCCTAACGAGTTCTTCTTGTTACTCCTTGCAAAGTCTTCAGATGATCTGCACAAAAGAGGTGCTCAATCCTCTTTTGAAGCCAAATGGGCCACAGTGGTTGGTGTAGGCTAAGCCTACCTTAATGAACAAATCCTGGGTCCCCACCAAATATCTCTTGTATGCATGATGTCATAACCAGAGTGCTTTGCAACAGAAAAGGTAGAGGGGTGAAAACATGTAATACTAAGTCCCACCCTTCTTCCTTTCTGTTGTGGATCAAAGGGTCTCCTTAGTTAATAGAGCTCCCCGTGGTTCCTGATAAAAGCATCAAGGCTCCCTTGAAACTGCTGCGAGAACAGAATGTCTATCTCTATCAATCCACATACTCGTACCTTCTGAATGGGGTCCCCCTGCAGGTGTTGCCTAGTGTAAAAACATAGTCCCAGACGTGACAGGTCACTGCCCTTGATACTGAGAGGTGGGAGCTGGCTTCAGGTTGACAAAGTGCATATAAAAGGTTGTTGGGGTTTCTTGTCTCTTTTGGTAAACTCTGCAGCCAGGCCTCATGTGGGCCTGTTTGAAGTATACTCTATTAGTAAGTAAATTTTGTTAATTGCTGCCACCATCCACAGCGCTTACACAAAAGGACTCGGCGGATCCTTGGAGCCTTTGATAGTTAATTAGGCTGGCCATGGCAGGAGAAAGGTTTTGCCCATCCTGAGATGCACTGATGTACTCTTGGTTGTCATATCCCAACTCAATATCACAGGGGGGATTGTGCTTGTAGGCTGTGTCCACCCAGAGTACACAGGTCTATGTGTGTGTCGTGCAGTGAGCATAGTTAAATGTTATTAGCCCCACACATTATCCGGAGGTTCATCTACCATCATTCAATTTCTTTTTTAAAAAATTAAAAAAACAGGTGCGTGCACATCCACTGTGCGGATGGTCGAATTCCTCACATTAACCTCAACACCACTCTCTACCCCCTCCTCCTTCCTCAAAAACACTTGCTTTATTTCATACCCTCTCACTCTCAACCTTTCTTACTCATATTTCCTTTTGCACATCATAGATAGCACACTCTCTTAATCATTTCCTATCTTTCTTTATTCTCTTTCCTTCTCATTCTCTTGCACACCTCTGCCCCTTATTGCCCTGCTGTGCAACTCCTTGCCTGCCCTGCTCATGAGTATTCCAAAGTGACTTCAGACAGGATCGTGTTGCCGAGTGCTTAGGCAATTCACTGTAAATCAGGCCCTATGCATTGTTTTAAAACTTTAATTAAGACTATGTACTGATGTGTTGAAATTATTGTGCTAATGAATGGGCTTTTACCCAATATGCAATAAGCGCAACCATATTTTTTGTGCCCGTTTCTGGTATGGAAAATAGACTTAAAAATAATGCTCCTTAGTTCATAGCATGATATGATATGATATGATGATATGATAAGGCATTTGTAACGCGCCTATACACAAGTGTTTCAAGGCGCGACGAGGCAGGGAGGGGGGAACAAGGGGAAGACAGACAACGATCCTACTAGGCCAGGTGTCATTCAGACCGCGCAAGTGCAGGGGTAGGGGGAAGGGAAAAAGTGCAAGGGGAAAGGGGATGGGGGGAGTGCAGTACAAATAAGTAGAATAGAAATAAAATAATAAATAAATAGGGCCAGCTGGTGGCAAGTGCAAGGTAACTGCAGACAAGTGCTGGGGGGGGGGGCTGTAGTGATACAGAGACAGTCCCGCAGTGCAGGGGTTGCCAGGGAGGCAGTGCAAGTGAAGAGTGACTGGGCCCAGGACCGAGGTCGGTGAGAGTGGCCCAGTTGCAGAATCAGTGCAGTATTGGTGAAGAATTTAGCAGGGGAGAGGGAGAGTGAAAGCAGAAGTGAAGAGGAAGGTTTTGAGGTGCTTCCGGAACCGGAGATGGTTCTCCTCAAGTTTCAGGGAGGCAGGAAGGCTGTTCCAGAGGGAGGCCCCTGCCGCGGAGAGAGATCTACCCCCAGCTCGTTGCTTCGAGAAGCGGCTGACCCTGAGGGAGTTGGAGACGGATGAGCGTAGGGCTCGGGAAGGAAGATATTTAGGAAGAGAGAGTTGAAGGTATTTAGGCCCCAGGCCCCAGAAGGCCTTGTGGACAATGCAGAGGGTTTTGAACTTAATCCTCACAGCCACTGGGAGCCAGTGTAGAGATTTCAGTCCTGGAGAGATACGGTCCCTGGGCTTGAGGCCAAGGACAAGTCTCGCAGTTCTGTTCTGGATGAGTTGCAGAGGGCGGAGAGTGGAGGCAGGCAGATTAAGATAGAGGCTGTTACAGTAGTCCAGCTTCGAGAGAACCAGTGCTCGGGAGACAGTGAGCTTCTGGGGGAAGGAGAGGAAGGGAAGAATACCTCTGAGGAGGTGCAGCTGGTAATGTGACTTCTTAGAGACGTCAGATATATGAGGAGAGAAGGAGAGTGTGGAGTCGAAGATGACCCCGAGGTTTTTTGCCTTGCAGGTAGGAGCAGGAAGAGGGCCCAGAGAGGCCGGCCAGAGAGCTGCAGGGAAGGAGGGAGTGGGTGTGCCGATGAGTAGGATCTCAGTCTTACTAGCATTAAGGCAGAGGTCATTGGCAGCACACCATTCCTGGATAGCAGACAGACAGTCAGAGATGAGGGAGGGAGAGGAGGAGGCCGAGGGTAGCCTGAAAATGAGCTGGGTATCGTCCGCATAGCACTGAAAGTTGGGGCAGAGGGCGGCGATGCGGTGGGCAAGGAGTGCCAGATACTGGTTGAACAGCCAGGGAGAGAGATTAGATCCCTGGGGAACGCCACAGGTGGAGAAAAAGATGTCAGAGAGGAAGGACCCAAGTTGGACCTGGGAGGGTCGATTGGAAAGGAAAGAGGTCAGCCACGCCAGAGCCTGACCAGTGATACCCAGGTTATCATGGAGACGGTTGAGCAGGATGGCATGGTTGACAGTGTCAAAGGCAGAAGAGAGATCGAGCAGAATGAGAACACACAGAGTGTTGGAGTCGAGGTTCAAGAGCAGGTCCTCAGGGATGTTCAGGAGAGCAGTTTTCATGCTTCTGGCCGCTCTGAAGCCAGATTGATGGTCATGGAGACTATCAACAGCTTCAGCATGGAGGTTAAGCTGGGAGATGGCCAGTTTCTCCAGGAGCTTGCCCAGGAAGGGAGTGATGGAGATTGGGCGATAGTTAGCCGGACAGGAGGGGTCGGCAGAGGGTTTCTTAAGGAGAGGGTGCACAAGGGAGTGCTTGAGGGGGGATGGGAAGACTCCAGAGGCGAAGGAGTGGTTGCAAAAGTCAGCCAGGGCAGGAGCCAGGGAGTCGATGTGGTCCTTGATAGTTTTGGAGGAACAGGGGTGAATCTGTTTAGACGAGACTTTCATAGATCGGACTTGTCTGGAAACCTCGTCAGCAGAAAAAAGGGGAAAGGCAGAGAAGGAGGGAGGAGGGGTGGCTGCAGAAGGGCCAGAGGAAGAGCAGGGAAGAGAGGGGGGGGGGGGTGATAGGAGGAGAGTGAGGACAGGATGTCCTGAGTTTTAGAGATGAAGTGGGAGGCCAGTGCAGTGCAGAGGGCCTGGGAGGGGACAGGAGAGGTAGAGACTGCAGCAGGGTTGGCAAGCTCCTTGCAGATTTTAAAGAGTTCAGCCGAGTTGTTAGATGCCGCAGAGATGCGGGCTTGGATAAGGGCTCTCTTCTTGGTGAGAACAGAGAGACGGTATTGCCTTTGGAGTAGGCAGCAGGCCAGTTTGTCAGAGGATGAACATGAAGCACGCCATTTCCTCTCTGCCACCCTGCACTTGCGTTTTAGGGTGACGAGATCCGAATCATACCAGGAGTTACATTTGGCTTTGGGCTTCAGGCGGATTTTCATGACAGGGGCAAGGATATCAAGAGTATCAGATATAGCAGAGTGGAGCAAGGAGAGGGCTGTGTCAGGGTGGGAGTCGGCCGAAGGGGGGGGCGAGAAGGTGGCAGCCAAAGCCGCAACTGACACGCGCTTCATGGGTCGGATGACCGAGAAGGTGGGTGGCAATGATGAGGGTGGCTTTGCCTGTGGGGTAGGGAGGGTGAGGTGGGAGGATAGGAGAAAGTGATCACTCCAGGAGAGAGGAGTGGAGAGAGGGACAGAGAGGGGAAGGTCAGAAGAGATCAGAGCATCAAGAGTGTGCCCTGCAGAATGAGTAGGCCCAGACGGGAGAATAGAGAGTGAGAGAGAGTCGCAGAGGTCACGAAAGAGTCCAGTGGGGGGACAGGAGGCATCCAGGTGGATGTTGAAGTCACCAAGAAAGAGGAGTTGAGTGGTAGAGGACAGGAGTGAGGAGGAGAGGTCAGCCCACTCAGAGAGGAAGGAGGAAATTTGACCAGGTGGCCGATAGATAGTAGCCACGGTAAGGGAATGGCTAGGAGAGAGAGAGAGTCGGCAGACAAGACATTCAAAAGAGGAGTAGGTCTGCGTAGGAGTGACAGTGGCAGGAATCCACTCAGGGAAGATAAGGGCAACCCCCCCCCCCCTGCACGGTTGGGCCTGGGCACAGAGAGGATCTTGTAACCTTCAGGTAGGAGTGTGTCAAAGCTCGTGACAGAGCTGGCTGTGAACCATGTCTCAGTGAGACCGAGGACATCAAGGTCCAGTTCCTCAAGAAGGCGACAGATATCGGAGGAATGCTTGATGGCAGAGCGAGAGTTAAGAGTGGCAAAGTGGAGAAGGTTGCCATCCTTGAAGGACTTCCGGGGAGGGGTACAGATCAGAGGTACGCCCTGCGGAGGTGTAGGAGAAGGAGGTGAAGTGGGAGTGCGAGAGGGGGCAGGGAGGGAGGGTAGAGGCAAGGTAGCCGAAGACAGGGGGGGACAGCAGGGGAGGAAAGGAAGTTGATGAGGCGAGGGAAGCGTCTATCAAAGAGGTGAAGGATGGCCTGAGGGCCTTGGACCAAGATGGTCCCATTAGCGTAGACATTAATGATGGCCTTAGAGGAGTGGAAGGGGGCCAAGAGGACATCCCAACGGGTGCCACCATTAATGGGAGAAGAGGAAAAAGGAGAGAGCACAGAGACCATATGAAGGGTCTATAGGTCAGGTGAAGGCACGAAAAAGAGGATGTCAGTGAGAGTTTCCTTAGAGCAGGCACTAGTGTAGGTGTCAGCGATAGGGAGGCCTGGGTTGGAGACCAGGATGTCCTTTTTAAACTTTTTCCTACCAGATTTAGTGAGGAGAGTAGGATAGTCAATAGAGAAGCAGTTAGAGAAGATAGGCGAAATAGAGAGCCCCATGGAGTAGGAGGGAGTGTGGGGGCGGGAAGACAGACGATACGAGAAGCACGCAGGCAGGACATGAGCGGCAAGCCCAAGTTTACCACATTTCAGAACAGTGAATGAGTATTAGGTACAGAGGCCACCTAAGTTAGAGAATCCTGCGAGGGGAGAAGAAACCCAAGTTTACCACATTTCAGAACATTAAATGAGTATTTGGTACAGAGGCCACCTAAATTAGAGAATCCTGCGAGGGGAGAAGAAACCCAAGTTTACCACATTTCAGAACAGTAAATGAGTATTAGGTACAGAGTCCACATAAGTTAGAGAATCCTGCGAGGGGAGAAAAACCCAAGTTTACCACATTTCAGAACAGTAAATGAGTATTTGGTACAGAGGCCACCTAAGTTAGAGAATCCTGCGAGGGGAGAAGAAACCCAAGTTTACCACATTTCAGAACAGTAAATGAGTATTAGGTACAGAGGCCACCTAAGTTAGAGAATCCTGCGAGGGGAGAAAAAAACCCAAGTTTACCTCAACTGTGGAACACAGTGAGGTGAAGACACCATGCGAAGGAAGTGACCAGGTGTAGGTGGGGTGGGCCGCGCGAAGGTGGAAATGGCAAAGTAGAGGCGCCTTGCGTCCCCTGCGGACACCTGCAGACACACAAGGAGCCGCAACTGAAGGAGTCGCCCTTGGCCTTGGGCTAATTGCACGGACAAATGAATGTTGTCAGCACTCAGCAGTGCAGCGGGTTGAATATGGTAACAGCTGTTTTTTTATGAAGTTAAAGGCATGGTCTAGTAAAAAATGTTATTTAAAAAATAGATGGCAACATAAAAAAAAAAAATACTAGCATTCTCTTTTTTAAAACTTCCTATGTAAAATTTTGAGCTATTCAAGCTCAAAATTTGCAAAAGCAAGCACATGGGCGCATCCATTTTGTGAAATGGATGCCCTCCTGTGCTGGCTTTTGCTTTTGCAGCACTAATAAAGGAAAAGCCAGCCAGCTGTAGTAAACAAAAGCTACCGCTGGGTGGCTTTCCCTTCATTAGTGCTGTACGCGGAGGATGGGGACCGGAGACCAGAGCAGGAAAGCTGCAGCTGAATCTCGGTAAGTGCTATTTATTTTTTTAAAAAAATAAGAACTAGCTGGGTTTTTTTTTCTGGAGGAGCCCGGAAAACTTAGAAATAAAACTGCAGCTTTAAAAACGTTGTATTTATGTTTGCGGTCGCTTTTGAAGCGACCACAAACATAAATACAACGTTATTGTGTTGGAAAAACGCTGCGGTTTTTCTTTCCGAGTTTCTCAGGCTCCTCTGGCTCGGAGGAGCCTGAGAAACTCGGAAAGAAAAACCGCAGCGTTTTCCAACACAACCGCTTTGTTTCTGCCTGAATCTGCTTTCCCATTTAGGGCTCTCGGGCTCCCCACGACAACCGCGTTGTTTCTGCCTGAATCTGCTTTCCCATTTGGGGCTGTCGGGCTCCCCATGGGGAGCCCGACAGCCCCAAATGGGAAAGCAGATTCAGGCAGAAACAACGCAGCATTTAGCATTTCCCATTTCCCATTTGGGGCTCTCCGAGAGCCCCAAATGGGAAATCAGCTTTAGGCAGAAACACTACGCGGCATGTAAACACAACCACGTTGTGTTTCTGCCTGCTGTGGCTTTCATTTATTTCAGGGGAGCACCGGAGACCCAAAGTGATAGCCACAGCAGGCAGAAACACAACGCGGTTGTGTTGGAAAACGCTGCGGTTTTTCTTTCCGAGTTTCTCAGGCTCCTCCGAGCCGGAGGAGCCTGAGAAACTTGGAAAGAAAAACTGCAGCGTTTTCCAACACAATAACGTTGTATTTATGTTTGCGGTCGCTTCAAAAGCGACCGCAAACATAAATACAACGTTTTTAAAGCTGCGGTTTTATTTCTAAGTTTTCTGGGCTCCTCCAGCCCAGAAAACTTAGAAAAAAAACCCCAGCTAGTGCTTATTTTTTTAAAAAAATAAATAGCACTTACCTAGATTCAGCTGCAGCTTTCCTTCTCTGGTCTCCGGTCCCCATCCTCCGCGTACAGCACTAATGAAGGGAAAGCCACCCAGCGGTAGCTTTTGTTTACTACAGCTGGCTGGCTTTTCCTTCATTAGTGCCGCAAAAGCAAAAGCCAGCACAGGAGGGCATCCATTTCACAAAATGGATGCGCCCATGTGCTTGCTTTTGCGAATATTGAGCTTGAATAGCTCAGAATTTTACATAGGAAGTTTTAAAAAAGAGAATGCTAGTATTTTTTTTTATGTTGCCTATCTATTTTTTAAATACATTTTTTACTAGACCATGCCTTTAATCAACTACCTTGGAATCTATGGCAGCCTTTTTGCATCGTGGAAAGGAGAAGGGAGGGAGGAGAGATAGACGAGACTCGTGTTCAAATACATCTGTCAAAGTTAAGCACTGGCAAAACAGATGCACTATTTAAACTGCTGTAAGAAAAGCTTTTTTGATGGAAAGGAAGGAGGTATTTAGCTCTATGAATTACTGGGATACTCATAACACCCACAGAAAAACCAAAACATACTGTCTCCCATCACTTTGTGCTGAATGTCGTATTTGATGCTGAGTTTGTGAACAGTGAGGTCACCTTGCAACTTCGTGCAGTATGCAGCTGGCGATTATTTAAAAATAAGTCTGAATTTGTGGTAGCAAGCTCTCAGGAGCCCTTGCATATTGGGGCCTTTTGGATATGATATGATATGATATGATGATGTCAATTTGTTTTCCAGAAAGCAATGCAATGTTTTGGACACCCTTAGTGGGTCATTCCCCAGTCAGCAAGGACAAATGGCATTGCTAGGGTAGCCGCAGCAACCTGCAATGCACAAAAGTAGCCCTGGAAACTCTTTCTTAGGACCACAACTCTGCTGTAAACAAGTAGTTGACAGGATTGGGCGCTTGGCTGTCTAGTTTGATCATATTGGTAGGTGCTGCTGTTTACAGTCTGTTCACATGGGGCGGCGGAACACATGGTGTAACGCCAGGCATGAGGGAGGGGCAATGCGATGACCATGGAACAGCCAAAACTATTGGCTTCGCCAATGCTTGTTTCCTTTTACTTGGGGTTTCCGGAAGGAGGGGGTGGCAATACAGTGATTTCTATTTGCATTTGACGTAACTGTTGAGTTGTTTTATTGTTTTGATAATGGGTTGCATTGTTTTTATTTTTACTTACATTGTATTTGCAGGGATATTTTCGTTTGGTGCTTTACTGTCATGCTGGGAATCGCAGTATGTAGAAATAAGAATATATGTCCATCTGCATTTGAAATTACTTTATAAATGTGAAATACCATGTTTGTATACCTAAATATCTTCCAGAAAGTTAGACCTTTTAGCTTTGCCAGCGCTTGCTTTTGAGAGGTCTGTAAGTGTTTTATCCCTGAAACAGCAATCATATCTACTTTTCTGAATGATACTGCAAACTCAGTACATAACTATGTGATGTCAATTCCCTGGGACCAATGAAGGATTGTGTAGAAAGGTGAGCCGTTCCTGAATTGTAAGGTCTGAGCCAGGATCGGACTGTCCTACCAGGCAATAGGGCAATGCCCAATGTGCATGCCCAACATGATAGTGTGGGCCAATTGTTTGGTCAAAGCAGGCCAGTTTGATCAGTTACTTCACTCTGCATCTAATAAATGTGTCCAGTGTCACTGAACAAATATTCATTAACATGCACAATTTGCAACACATTTTACCAAATAAATCCTCCGTTGGTACTAAATAATTAGGCACAAAAGGAATGATTTTCCGTTTGCGACTGTGGACCACTTTTTCACTGGTGCCCAAGCCAATGTTATGCCCCAGTCCCACCTTGATCTGAACAGCACATTTGAATCACTCCCTGTAAAGAGGATTAGGGAGAACAAACAGGTGAATTACTTTCATATAAACATTAATGGGATAATGATTTCCTTTCTTTGCACTGACGTCTGGATTTCTTGCAATGTATTCTGATGTAGATGTGCATATGAAAAAGAGGGTCTGAGTAGTATCCTTGGTCACTCTTGCCTCTACAATTACTAGCATTTGGGCAGAGCTAATGTTCTGGAATTCCTTTGGTGAGTCCCACAATAACAATTCCTTTGGTTTGGGTCTTATCAGGCCTATTAATGCTTGCAGGCCAACCAGATGAATCAGTTCCATTGCTCAAATCCTATGCTGATGTATGGACTAACCAGTCCAATATGGCTTCACTCCTTTCCCAGTGAATTATTCCTTCTTCTATCTTGCCACCACTGAATGGATCGCCTTAAGGCTTCTCCCCTCGGGGGGCAAGTCCGAAAAAGGAAAGTGGGGAGACTCATCAACAAACGCAATGGGATGTGATGTCGCCAGAAATTAGCATATCAAGGTGCAATATGCGCATTTCATTAAATTGCCTTTGCATAACCACCCAAATTGCAGAGAACGAATGGCATTTGCCTTTCATAAAATCAACACACACACAAAACCAAGCGAGCATATTTTCTTCTAATTGTGTTTTTGAAAACGTTAAAAGGACTGCATGTTTTAAACTCCAAGAACCAATACAAATGTTTTTCCTGGAACTTGCAGTACTGAAATGGGACATTTCACCTTTTGTTGTTTGTTATTTTTCATCAGATTTTATATAGTGCATTGGCGGAGTGTCTGGCCTGCGAACCTGACAACTGTGGTTCGATCCCCGAGATTGGCTTAAATTCAAAGAGGGCATTCAAGGTTTCTAATTTCAGCTGGTCAGTACTGATGCGACCCTCTGAAAAAAGTGGGTGGACTCTAGGTGTACCCTCTACTTGAGCCCTGCCTCCCCTTCTCCACTTCTCCTTTACACTTTGTGCTCTGGGACATGGCTCAACCTCATCACAGCAGTGGCTGCTGACGACCAAAGACACACCAATCCTCAAAGAAGGAACATCAGTATCACTTTCCTCTCATATTCACTGTATGGATCTCATTTATTGTGTCTAAAAAATCTCAGGACACTATGCCTGTACGGCAGCCTAACCCTTGCCATCCACACTCATGGCTTTCCTCTACTGGGGTCCCTCTCCAATAACAACACCCACTGGAAAAGCTCACTGCCACCTAGTGTATGCAGAGTTAGGCCTCCACTAGGTACCGCTCCACTGGGTTGTTCTCGGTACCCACTCCTCTCTGCCCATGGTGGTGTGGATTCCAGGTCCTCCGATGGTCATGCGCACCCTCTACAAGAAGGCAACAGAATCCTCTCCTATCTCTGGATAGAATGTTATTTCCCACACACACTTTAGTGCTACACAACGGCCTATTCAGGCAGGGTCTCTTACCCAGGAGGTGTCTTCAGGCCCTGGTGTAACAGAATTTATACAGTAGCTGTCATACAGCCACCATCTTGTCGCTCTCCATGTCGCAAGACTATAGTTCAGGCTACATGACCTTTTACAAATTAAAATGAAATTTTGAGATGTAACCTCATCTATGGAAATTCATCAAATCTGGCAAACAACGGACTTGACTACATTTGAACACCAATAACAAACTTAGTGAACTTTCATTCATTTTCCTCTGGAAAAACACTGCATTATATTTTCTACTAGATAGGGTACCCGTGTCCTGATCGAGTGGTGTCTCATATGCCCTGGAGGATGTTGCTCTTGTCCTTTTGTCGGCAAGTCTTGCTTCGGTTTGCTCTGGTGTATCATTTGCCCTGGAGAAAGTTGCTCTTCTCCTCTGGTCGGCAAGTCGTGCTGCTGTTTGTTGCTGTGTTTCAGAAGCTCTTGATATTGATTTTCGCTTTGCATCAAATGGAGCTTTTCCTAGTGATGTTCATTTTTTGTGCAGCATGTTTCAGTCACTTAATGGATTCAGCACATTTGAGAAAATATCCAAGAAAGATAGATTGATTGTGCTCTCTTCTCGTGAATGAACTTAAGTAAACTGTAACCTTGCCATTTCCCATATTTGGAGTGTCGTGATAAAAAAGATTTAGAAATCTTTTTTGAATTCCCTATAAAACTGCTTTAATATACAGTTTCGAACTGTATAAAGTGGTAATACATTTTAAAGGAATACCCAAACATATCGAACATTTTCCTTCAGACAATTTTCCAAATTTTGCCTTCTTTTAGTACCTGCTGTAGTGAATCAGGGTGAGCATCAGTAAATGAGAGTGTTTAAGGAGTACATTTTTTACATACAAAAATAGAGCACTATCTTGTTTCAGACAAATGTGGAATCAATGCGAAATTTGGTAGCAGTGGGTTCAACACACACACACACACACACACACACACACACTCAAATACAAACATTTGTTTGCATATAAGATTTTTGCATCCAGAAATAGGCTACGATCTTGCCCCAGACAAAAGAGGAATCCATGCAAAATTTGGTAGACGTGGGTTCAACGGTGTGTATTTGTATTTTTTATTTTTTATTTTTTATTAATGCTTTTAGTTTATATTCAATCAAACTAAAAAGCATTAATTAAAAAAATGTAAAACAGTGTCGATTTGTATAGACTGACAAACATACACACAAACACACATACATTCAGCTTTATAAATAAAGAAGATAGACACTGAAGAAAAACATGTTTCGGAACAAATATCCCGTAATTGTCGGCTTTGAGATGTGACCCCCCACTAATCTTTACCCGCACAAATTTAAAAAAAGAAATCAGCCAAACTTAATCTATGTATCTATATATTCGTACATGTGCACTGGCTGTGCAATACAATGCAAGACTGGGTTATAAAAAATGCTACACCAAAAATTCACAAACACATTTCATCATCTGCACATTATACGTATCATCCACAACTAGCGCATCAAAGAAAAGGAAAGAAACAGAACCATAGCTTTACGACTGGCAAAATCCACTACTAACACATTCAAAGATAGCATTGGAGTGAAAAATAAATGAGGCATTATGGAAAAAAAAATATTATTATTTGTGGTCTTGTATAGAACTCCATGACAAACTCCTCAAGATTCTAAGCACTGAAATAACTGATGTTATTATTACCCCCTTTGAAAGGTAATCGATTTATCGACCTTGGAAGAATTAAATTCTAAGTCGGCTGTGCCACATGAGTGAAACATGAGAAGTGAAGATTGCCATCATTTCAGAGACCAGAGCTTTACTGACCAGCTGCCCATCCAGACATCAAAGGTAAGAAGTAACACAGAAACGTAGCATTGCTCCGAATCCCCCCACCTCCAAAAGAGTAGCATTAGGACCCGAATCACCATTCATCATCCACATATCATTCCTGCTCGGAACTCCTAAAAACTAAAGCTTCACATTAGGACCAGACTCACCCCTCATCATTCACACATCATCTGTTTCACCCCCTGCTTTTACATCAGGGGGAGGAAGTGAAACAGAAACATAGGGTTGTATTCAAATTCGAAGCACTGGAGGCACAAGGTTTGGCCTCAAGCCTTGTTGCCATGCCCTACTCCGAGCAGCTCAGTCAAAAGCCTAGGGGTGAAGATTTTACCATCTGGCTCAAGAGATGCTCATATCACTGCAGTTTGCAATGCCGGCTTTGCTAAACTGAGAATCATTAAGGAGATTCTTCATTTTTCTTCTGTCCGAATGCAGAACTCAGGTAGTCACAACCTCTATTACGGGGTTGCTTGACTACTGCAATGGGATCTACCTGGGACAGCCCTTGTTTCAGATCCAGCGACTGCAAGTCTTACAAAATTTGTCAGCACGGCTAGCACTTGATGCCCCACGCTTTTCTTCAACTCAGGTTGTGCTGCGCCAGCTTCACTGGCTCACTGTGAACTCCCGCATCAAATTCAAGGTGTTTTGCATGACTCACCATGCAATACGTAATGTTGGAGCCCCATATATGCAGAAGAAAGTATCGCGGTACCAGCCTAGCATTTCCCTCTGGTCTGCCTCTCAGAACCTGTTGAAAATACCCCATTACCAAAGAGCGCATTTAGGCGGTCATTCTTTCTCATGCTTGGTTCCAACCTTATGGAATGCTCTGCCGGAAACCTTAAGGGAAACAAACAACCATGTCCTCCGTAAAGGCCTAAAACATTTCTGTTTTAATGGCTCCTCACCTTTGTGGCCTTCTCCTGTTCTCCTTTTTTTTCCTAGCACCTTGATGTCCTCGGGCCTTAGTTTGCACTGTAATTGATTATTTGTAAAGCGCTTACACAAGTGAAGTGCTCCAAATCGCTTTAAGGCGGTAGGGGTACAAATACTATATACATATATACACAGCGAAGAGTGTTGGAAGCAGATTACTTGTTAGGCTGTTTATTTAGCACATGGTATCGCCCAGCACAACTTAGTACAACCACCTGTCATCCATCTAGTTCCTCCTAGGTCTGGCCCATCCAACTGATGATCATGCAACACTCCACTCAGCGACGCAGCTGGTCCATGAGGACTGCTGCTCACCTAAGGCTGGAAGGTGCAGGATATAACAAATCATCCCCACTCACACAACCAAAACATGCAACAAATGCCAGAACACAACCAAAGCGCGCAACAGATGCCAGAACCAAGGGCTTGGTTGTAAGTAAATAGATTGGGAGCATTAATGAGGGCTGGGCAGAGCAACCCCTGCGAACGGCACTCAAGGAGAATATGAAGATGGAAGTACCCCAAGAGGAATACCAAAAGAGAAGGGTTGAGTAAAGGGGAAGCAGGAGTGCAAGCTGTGCAGCTGTGCACACCTCTACAACCTCAGTAAAGGAACCAAGCCTGCTCCCCTGCCACATGAGTAAATAGGAATGCATACAGTATTCTTCAACGTGGTAAACACCAGTCATGCCTACTATATTACCAGACAACCTAAGTGTTCTATTGTAATGCAGTGTTCAGCTTGTTCATTTGTGCGCAAATTACTCAAGATGTTTTGTTTCACTCCCCCCCCCTTTTCCCTAGCTGCAGTACCAATTGATAAAGGCTTGTTTCACCATCTTGTTTTTGTTTTCCATCCATACGTGCAGAGCACACGGCTGCTGCAACAACCTCCTCCTTGGACCGGCTCGCTCTATGTTCACACAGCATGGCCTAGAAACGTTGCTTGTGTGGGCGTGTCTCCCCATGGATCTCCTGAGTGGTCATGACAGCTCAAATGTCCGCATTAGTTGATTTTCCCTGCCACTAACTCCCAATACAAAATGAGGTTTACAGGGGAAGATTGTTTGGTGATTGTGCTTTCTTATGTCCCGCATTAGCTTCTCAGTCACATTTTGATTTGTTAAAAGGACATATATGCACGATGTCTTACTGTGTTGATTCCCTGCCTTCCACATTAACCCAGACGTTTGGCCAGTAGCCCAACACTATCGGGGCATTCCAGTCAACATACAGAGGCAAGTCGAGGAAGAATTAGACAAACTCATCAAACTACAGGTGATCGAACCAGTCACAGGTCCAACGCCCTGGGTGTCGCCCATAGTCTCAGTGCCAAAAAAGTCCCCGGACGGGTCCATATGCCTGTGCGTGGACATGCGGAGGGCAAATGAAGCGATTGAAAGAGAGCAACACAAGGCACCGAAGATCACGGACATGATTCACCTACTCTATGGCGCAAAGGTATTCTCCAAACTTGACCTCACAAAGGGGTACCATCAGATCTAAATCGCACCCGAGTCACGATACATCACAACTTTCGTGACTCACCTGGGGCTTTTTCAATACAAAAGACTCAGTTTTGGCATTTCGTCGGTGGCTGAAATTTTCCAAGAGGAAATACACAAGGTCATATGACATGTGCCCAACTGCCTCAACTACTCAGACGACGTCCTTGTATTCGGGAAGACAAAGGAGGAACATGATGTAGCGTTACACAGGGTGTGTGCCGCACTGGAAGCGGCAGGCCTCACTCTCAACAAGGCAAAGTGCAAGATTGGAAAGGGGTCGCTGAGGTTCTTCGGACATATATTCTCTGAAAAGGGGATGAAGCCAGATCCAGATAAAATGGCAGCCCTCAACTCAGCGCAACCTCCCGAAAACACGATAGAGCTACGATCCTTCCTGGGCTTGGTGAGCTATTGCTCACGGTAACTCAAGGAGTAAGCCACCGTCAGCAACCCTCTGTGGCTACTCACCCGAAAGGACCAACCCTTCGAGTAGTTCAGTGACTGTCAAAGAGCGTTTGAGACCATCTGCAACAATATTGCGAGGGTGGAGGACATGGCATACTTTGATGCAGAGAGAGAGACCGAGGTGATTATGGATGCCAGTCCCGTGGGGCTGGGAGCAATCTTGACACAAAGAGACCCGACTGACCCGGCCAACATATTCATCGTGGCCTATGCCAGCAGTAGCCTCACCACAGTCAGGCGGAAAAAGAAAGACTGGCAGTGGTGTGGCCCTGCAAATACTTCAATATATTCTTGTACGGAAAGGCATTCACGGTCATAACGGACCACCAAGCCCTGCTGACGATCTATGGGGATCCCAAAGCCAGGATGCCTCCCAGAATCGCAAGATGGGGGCTACGCCTCCAGGACTACAAGTTTGATATCAAACACCGGCCAGACAAGGAAGACAATGCAGAGGACTACCTGTCCAGCCACCCCACCAGCCCGGATCTAGAACCGCTGTCCATAGCTGACACAAACATCAACTATGTGGTCCATCACCTACAACCACTCCCAGTAGGATGGTCCGACCTCATCACCCAGTCGCAGCAGATCCCAGCCCTTTGCATAGTCAGACACTGCATCCAGTTGGAAAGATGGGCCCATTTCAAACAACAAGCCAAACTCAAGAGTGAATTCGTACAGGATGACATCCGATGGTTAGATCTAGTTAAGGATCAATTGTCCATAGGAGATGACCAAGTCGTCCTGAAGGGTTGTAAAGTGGTCATCCCATAGGCACTACGTGAGAAGACGGTCCGGCTGGCGCATGAAGGCCACCGGGGGGTGGTATCAATGAAGTACCTGTTACGTCAAAAAGTGTGGTTTCCGAGACTGGACGCCATGGTAGAGGAAATAGTAGGAGGGTGCCAGACATGCATGCAAGTGGCCCCACCACCACACCCGAACCCGCTGCAGATGTCACCACTCACGGAACACTTGTGGGATGAACTAGAAGTGGAATTCTTTGGCCTGCTCCGCAGCGGTGCTTATGTCCTAGTGCTGATAGATGAACATTCTCGTTTTCTGGAAGCTCAGCTGGTCGAGAGCACGGCTGCCTCGTGCGTGATCCCGGTACTGGACCGCATGCAGTCTACATACGGAGTCCCGAGAGTCATAAAGTCCGACAATGGCCCGCCTTTCACCAGCCAGGATTTTCAGAACTTCGCAAAATACATGGGCTTTCAACACAGGAAAATAACCCCATGATGGCCTCAAGCCAACGGCATCGTTGAGAGGTTCATGGCAAGTATCAAGAGAACCCTACAGATAGCCACCATTCTTAACAAGCCTTTCCCGCAGGCCCTCTACCAACTGCTGAGAGAATACCGACACACCCCACACAGCACTACAGGGGTGCGCCCGGCAGATCTTATGTTCAGGAAACCTGTCAAGACGAGGCTACCAGAAGGTCCGAACCTAACACCACCAACCCCGCTCATACAACAAGTGAGGGACAAGGATCTCGAGGAAAAGGGCAAGATGAAAGACAGAGCGGATGCTCGGAGGCGGGCTCACAAACCAGGGGATCAAGTGTTGGTACGTCAACCGAGGAGCAGGAAGGAAGATGCCACATTTGCACCAGAACACCTGACAGTGACGCAAAGGAAGGGCACCATGATCACGGCCCAAGGGGAGAGACACTCGTCAGAGACGCGAAATGTGTCACACTTTAAGAAGGTGCCAATCCCGCCAGAGTCCAAGTGGAAGCACATTGAAGACAGCCCTGAAGAATGATGGACAGATGAACCCTACCTTGGTGACAGGGAATCGTCAGGCGAAGAGGGTGGTTGTGGAGGTGAACCGCCACCCACACCAACGCCTCGTATCTCTGTGAGGCAACAGAGATGTTGCATGAAAACCCAAAGACTGATTGAGGAGATGGGGTAAGTAACAGTGAGTGATCCAGTGCTTCAAAAAGGGGGGATGTCATGGTGTGCAGTAAACACCCCAACAGCCCCACCACATCGTTGCGGTCATCTTCCAGGGGAAGTGACGTTTGGGTTAGGGAGGCGGGCGTTGGATGAAAAAGGCAGTTCAAGGTTTACGCAAATAAAGTAAGATGTAAGTAACCGGGGCTGTCGGGGTGTTTCCTGCACACCATGACATTATCCACCACACCCCTACCCTGGGTCAAGCATCATAGTGACCATCACACCTAGTGACAGGTGGGCCATTTTGTCACAGAAGATAGGGAGATGGATGGACGGGCAGGCAGATGGATGAATGGGTAGGTGGGTAGACAGATGGATAGATTGGTTTATGGCAGGCAGATGGCAGGTTGGTTTTGCAGGAAGATGGATGGATGGATGAATAGGTAGATGGATGGATAGTTGGATAGGCAGGTAGTTTGATGGATGGTTGTACAGGGAGGCAGATGGATGGCTGGATGAATGGGTGGACAGATGGTTGGGTGGGGAGGCAGAAGGATAAATAGATGGGCAGATGAGAAGGCAGATGGCTGGGTGGATTGACAGATGGGTGGCTGGATGGATGCTTGGCTGGAGGATGGATGGAGAAGGGAATGGATAGATGCATGGGCAGAGGGATGGATGGGTAAGTGGGCAGATGTATAGAGAGAGAGATGGATGCATGGATGAATGGGTGGATGGATGGGTGGATGGTGAATGGATGGGTTGATGGTGAATGGATGGATGGATGGCTGGGTTAATGTATTTATTTATTTATTATTTCATTTATAAAGCGCCTATAACCCATAGACATCTGGGCACTGTTACAACCAGTTACAAGCAGAGACAAACAGTTGGGTGATACATTTCTGGGGGGCTTCAGTCTAGGCAAACAGCCATGTTTTGAGAGCTTTTCGGAAGACCCAGTAGAAGGGTTCCGCTCTTAGTGATGGTGGGAGGGAGTTCCACTGTTTGGTAGCGGTGGTGAGGAAGCTATAGCCTCTGGCTTTAATGTGTCTCATATTTGGTGGGTCGAGTCGATATGCATAAGGGGTCCTAGTAGGTCTTGAGTGTGATTTGGTGATTCTTTGGAGAGGTAGGGGGTGCGGTGTTGGAAAGGCACTTGTGGGTGATGGAAAGGGTTTTGAAGGGGATTCTTTTGCTGCTCGGAGGGTATTTTTCTGGATAGTTTGGAGCTTATGTATGTTCTGAGAAAAGGGGCCAGCAAAGAGGACATTGCAGTAGTCAATCCTTGAGCCGATGACAGCCTGTGCAATGGTCAGGCAGCTGGCTTGGGATGAAAAGGGTCTGGAGGTGTTCATCAACTTGGTTGTGTGAGTGGCGGAGGATGCAATGGTGTTCACCTGGTGCGTCATTGACAGGGAAAGATTGAGGTAGACACTTAATGTCTTCACTGAGGTGGAGACGGGGATGAGGCTGTCGTGAATATTGAATGCTCTGTATTGGGGGCTGAGTTTCTTAAGTGTAGCTGGGGGCCCTACCAGTAGGATTTAAGTTTCCCCCCGTTGAGGCAGAGGTGGTTGGTGGCCATCCAAGCCTGGATGGTTGTGTAGGCGGTGTCAAGAGTATTAGAATCTTCTTTATAGCTGCCAGAGAGGGGAGGAGGATTTGTGTGTCATCGGCATAGTTGGTGTAGGCTATGCCGAGGGAGTGAAGAATATCAAAGAGGGGTATACTAAAGGTGGTGTAGAGCATGGTAGTAGAGCATGGTGGATAGGCAGGAGCCATGTGGTACTCCACAAGGGATAGAGGTTGGGGGTGCATGCATTGTTGGCAAATACTCTCATGACTCTCCCCTCTAAAACGGATGCAATCCAGGCTGTGACTTCAGATGACTAGTTAGCTGATGTGGTGAGGTGGTGGCAGAGGATTTGGTGGTTGACCAAGTCGAAGGTCGCTGACAGGTCTAGGAGGAGGAGAAGGGCAGGCTTCCCTTTGTCTATGAATTCATCTATTTGATATTTTAAGTCCAGTAACACTGATTCCGTCCCATGGCTGGGGCGGAATCTAGATTTGCGCAGTCCCAGGATGTGGTTTGTTTCCAAGTAGTGTTGGATCTGCAGATATTTGTAGAAGGAATGGGACTGTGGTGATTGGCTGGTAGCTATTAGGGTTTGCAGGGTCTAGGGAGGTTTGTTTTTAGAAGTGGGAGAACACAGGCTTCCTTGAGGCTGGAGGGCACGATGCTTGTGGCAAAGGAGGCATTGATGAAGATGGTCAGGACGGGTGCGAGGGCTTCAGAGCAGTCCTTGATGAGGGGGATTGGGCATACATCGCCTTTGCATTTTGATGGTTTGAGGCTTTTTAGGATAGAGAGGACTTCCTGCTCTGTGATGGCTTTGAACCGAAACTGAGGGGTGGTGGGGGGAATGGGGCAGTGGGGAGTACCTGCGGTTGTAAGGTTGATTAGAGTGGCTTGGATTTCTTTATGCAGTGTGTTTATTATTGTTGAGCATAGCGGACGGTTTATTAATGCACCAGGCTTTGGCTTGGTGATGGAGGTAGAAGGGGTGGTGAGGGTTTTGAGCTCTCTAAGAATAGTGATGATTTCTCTGGAATCGAATTTTGCGTTGGTCATTCTTGTGTTGAAGGTGGTGGATTTGGCAGAGATGATGGCTTGTTTGTAGGTTTTAGATGCTTTGTTGAACTGCAGTTTGCTCGGGGCAGAGGGCTCTTTTTTCCAGTTGGATTCTGCTTGACATTTTTTGTCTTGTAGGTCCTGAAGGTCTGGGGTGAACCAGGAGCTTAGGTGTCTGATGGGTTTTGTTTTGTGTTGGGCAAGGGGGCGGCAATGTTAACTGCTGAGGCTAGGATGGTTGTGTATATTTCCGCTAGGAGGTTAGGGTATACTGAGTGGTGGGGTTCTAGGTTGAGTATGACCAGGAGAGGCAGGATGCAGTCTTTGGTGAGCTTGCACGAGTGTTGTGTTAGGGTATGGGGCAGGGTGAGAGTGGGGGGCTTAGCTGTCTTGTGGTGGTGGATGGTAAAAGTGATGATGTTGTGGTCGGACCACGGCAGGGGGCATTGTAAAGTATGGTAATCTGGCAGTTGAGGTCTGAGATCCAGTTGAGTGTGTGGCCTTTGTCGTGTGTGGGGCCATTGATATGATACCTGAAGTTTAGAGCTTTCATGGAGTTGGAGATAGAGGTGGCTTGAAGGTCAGAGGGATTGTTGAGGCCAAGATTGAAGTCACTGAGGACGATGATTTGAGAGAGAGCTTTAATGTTGTCTCCTATGATGTGGAGGAGGTTTTCTTTGAAGATGAGGATGGGACCAGGAGGGTGGTAGATGATGTGAATAGTGATTATACTGGTGGGTGAGGTGGTCATCTTGAGGGTAAGGATGTCCCCATTTTCCTCTAAGGATGAATCAAATGGTCTTATGAATAGGGCGTCTTTTGCTATTAGAGCAACCTCTCCCCCTCTTATGTTAGGTCTGTCTTTTCAGTATATGGTGCAGCCTGGTGGGATGGAAAGGGAGAGAGCCGGGTAATGCTTTGTGGAGCCATGTTTCTGAGACAGCTAAGGCGTCTAGAGAGATGCGAGAAGATCGTGGATGTCTAGGCCGTGGGTAGTGAGGGAGCGTGCATTGACCAGGGCGAGTTTCATCACTGGGATCTGTAATGTAGAGTCATTAGAGGGGACACTTGAGCTTGTGGGATTAGGAGATCGGATTCCTTTTGGCACGGTAGCTGTTGTGATATTTACCAGACATGGGGCGTTGTGGGCAGCAATTGCGGTAGCCATGCCTGATGTTTGGAATGCTTGTAGGACTGATTCTGATATTAGAGATACTGTTGGGAGTCATGGCTGAGTTTTGGGCATTAGCCCGGCGAGGAGTAGTGATCGCAACATTGTCAGGTGGCGTAGCGGATCTTACGGTACTAGCAAGGTCTAAATCAGTGATGGCAACATTTTCAGGGAACATTGCAATATTTTCATGATATGGAGCAGGGTTGGCAGCATTATCCCAAACATAATCAGAAGACAAGGCAACATTGTCAGGGAACATTGTAGCATTATCATGATGTGGTGCATGGCTGGCAGCATTATCACAATCATAATTATAAGACAAGGCTAGGTTTGGGGCATTTGTGGCACATGGAGTAGAGAGTACAGCATTATCTGGTGTCAGCATTGTTGGACAGCAAGAGTGAAATAAAGGCATTTAAATAGTAAGCTGCATTATTGGCATCATAATTGCAGTCATAGTCAAGAGGTATGGCTAAGTCTGGGACGTTGGTGGCACATGGAGTGGCCTTGGGTTGAGTAGTAGCGTTTGGCTGGTGGCAGAGTGAGGCATCGTGTAGTGGCAGTGGGTGACATCACATTGGCTGCCAGGGTGGCATGGTGGGTACCGGTAGAGACATGGCAGTGCCTTGTATATGCTGAGGGCTTGGAGCTGGTGGCATTCATATGATGACTGAGATGACTGGGGTGCTGGTGAGCCGCTTGTGGGGCATCGTTGGTGTGGCAGTATGCTTCAGGGCCGTGGGAGGTTGAGCACTGAGATGGGGTGGTGGCGTTAGTGCACAATCTTAGAAGGATGTTTCTGTTCGTAAGCGGCCGATGGTGTTATGGGTAAGGTGGGGGAGGAGGTTCTGTATCGGCGGAAGGTGTTTCTTTTTAACCTGTTGCAGGGTTTCCTGTGTGGTACAGAGGGGCAGCGATCATGTAGGGATATTGGCATGTGTGGGCTGAGATGGTGCTGTACGTGCTGCTTGAGTTTGCACATGATTTGTGTGAGGGCAGAGGGATTCGGTGAGGTACGGGATAGCGCTTTGTGAGAGTATGGCGTTGATGCAGGCAGCATAGGTTTATGTGAAGCAGTGTTGCTCTCAAGAGGTTTCAGCGTGTGTATGGGCTCAAGGTTTACACTGTGAGGACATTTGCTTCAAGGAAACTGTATAAGATCATTAACATGGTCTGGGGGCTGGCGGGTGGGTTTCTGAATGAGCTGCTTTAGGGATGACCCACGGGGTGCAGAACAGCGGAAGTGCATAGCAAGTAGCGGCGTGAGGAAGGCAGTAGAACTCGGGATGGACATGTTAGTCGAGCATGTGATGTTCACATATCGAGTGGTCTTCAATGGGGAGCCAGCCATGCCGGGATAGTTTGGCTTACCTTCAATAGCTGGTGGTGAAATGTGAATAAGTTCGATGGCGCCTGTGGCCTCAGTGCGGCAGAGAGCAGCCTTAATTTCCAGGCCGGCTTTGCCATCCGGTTCTGGTTAGCTGGTCTCACCCTATGTTACTAGGGGAATCCAGATGTGGACCCCATGCTCACTATTCTTAGAGAGGCACAGCTCCACCCTACTGATGAGGTCCAACCAGACCAAAACACGTGTATGGGGTTACTGTTGGTACTCTTGTTCAGAGGAGAATTGCCTAGCATTTTGGTGTTGGACTGCCCCAGGGCAGGACAAAGACTGATATGCTTTGGATATTTCTCCTCTGTGAAAGATAGTGAGATAAAGAATCTGGGTAAGGTCCTTGTAACCAGGACTGATGTCTGGCAGAGGGACTCCCAGGACCCCCCTTGTTTTTTTTGCATTTTTTAAGTAACTTTGAGTCTCACCCTAAGTTACTAGAGAAATCCAGCTGTGGACCCCTTGTTCACTATTCTTAGAGAGGCATAGCTCCACCCTTCTGATGAGGTCCAACCAGACTGAAACACCTGTCTGGGGCTGCTGTTGGTACTCTTGTTCAGAGAAGAATTGCCTAGCGTTTCGGTGCTGGACACCTGTCACGCTCACCTTGGCTCTGCAGGAGTATCCGGATCCTCTGCGCTGTATTTAGCATTGGGTCAACTCTTGGGAGACTGCGTCTAAATCAGGAGCCAAGAACAAAAGACTATGGTGAGTGATATATGATCTGTGAATGGCCCCTCCAGCCCGCTCTAAAACCCCACTGTGTATGTGCTCACCTTAGGTAAATAGTGGGTGAACTCTCCGTCCTGCTTTCTCTCTCTCAGCAGGGGCGCATTTAGTCGAGCAGTTGCTTCACTGATGGCACTGAGGCTTTTGATTATTTTATCGAATCCAATTCCTTTCTTGTCTTGGCTTTCCTCTATTGCAGGAATTCACACTGAGCCTACTTCCCAGTTTTGACTCGATCTGCTGTATGCACTCCAATGTCCATGCGTTACCTCACGCATATATGTAATTA
Source organism: Ambystoma mexicanum (assembly GCF_040938575.1). Taxonomy (NCBI): domain Eukaryota; kingdom Metazoa; phylum Chordata; class Amphibia; order Caudata; family Ambystomatidae; genus Ambystoma; species Ambystoma mexicanum. The sequence continues at coordinate 906,304,984 of NC_090937.1, read as the reverse complement.
TTCACTGGGTCTGCTTTACAGTTTTAACTCTGCAGTATATGTCCTTAATTGCCTATGCGTTACCTCATGCATAAATGTAATTATTCACTGGGTCTGCTTCACAGTTTTGACTCTGCTGTATATACCCTTAATTGCCTATGCGTTACCTCACGCATGTGTTTACTTGAAATATCCGTGCCGGCAGGTGAAGAGTTCCAGATGACACCAACCTGAATGCTGGGAGCTGCTGAGCCGTGGCGGAAGCTGGAGTGCCGCGGGCGCAGGAGCCGGAGAGATCGCGAGCTCACGAGAGTTCCAGGAGGAGCTGAAGGCGAGCCGTGGTGTGTGTGCTCGCTGGGTGTCTAGAGGAGCTGCGCTGGAGTCGGCGAATGTTGTGGACACCGGAGCATTAGAAGGAGCCGAGGATGACACTGGAGACTGGTAAGAAACAGGCTCGGAGGGGAGCGGAGCCTGAACGATCGATGACGGAGCAGCCGGAGTCCAGACTTGCTAACACTGCTCTGGAGCTGCGGTGAACGTGCCGTTGCCTGTGGGCAAAAACAATGCTAAGCGTGGAGTTCTGTCTGGGTGTGGCTTATATAGCCAGCCACACCCAGCAACTAGACTGCTCCCTTCATTCCTTTGGCTTAGTATCCCTCCATATTGGTGTGAAACTGCTGATGCCACATATGCCATGCCCTGGACCAACTGCATAGCTTCTTAGTTCTCCATTTGGAAATGTATCGTGGACCTCTGTGAGCCCAGTGAGTGGATGCAGGAACACTGGTATATGAACCTTTTTGGGTTGGAGGGGTGAGTGCTACAGAGGTCATGACAACACCCCAGAGCAGGAAAAAGACTGATATGCTTTGGATATTTCTCCTCTGTGAAAAATAGTGAACTAAAGAATCTGGGTAAGGCCCTAGTAACCAGGACTGATGTCTGGCAGAGGGACTTGCTTTTTGGCTTAAATACCAGCCTTCATTTCAGTCAGGCTTCGCCATCCGGCTTGGGTCAGCTGTTTTCATATGAATCCCGGTTGTCCAATCAAGTGCCTTCGTGCTCAGCGTAGCGTCGGTGTGGAGGGCTGGTGCAATCTACGGCGGCAGCCATCTTTAAGGATATTTCTTTGTGGTGTTTCTCATCGGTTGCAGGAGATAGTGGCAGGCTGGAGGCGCCCAGGGGGGGTCATGGTCTTGTGGAGCAGCGGAGAGTGGAAGAAGCTTTAAAAACTGGCCTTCATTTTCGGCTTCCTTTGCCATCTGGCTCGGGTCAGCTGCTTCCACATGAATTCTGGTTTCCCAATCAGGTGACTTCGTGCTCAGCAGAGTATTCTGTGTGGACGAACTGGTGCAATCTATGACGGTGGCTATCTTTAAGATATTTTCTTGTGGTTTTTCTCAGCAGTTGCAGGTGATGGTGGGAGGCTGGAGGGGCCAAGGGGAAGGGGTGGGGGGCTCAGGGTCTTCAGATGTATAGATGTATAAATGGGAAGATGGGTAGGCAGGAATACAGATGGGTGGGTGGTTGGATGGATAGAGGAAGGGGTGATTAGATGAATGGCTGGATCGACAGAGAGAGTGATGAGTATTGGACAGATTGGTGGATGGATGGGTGGGTGGATGGATGGATAGAAAGAGGGAGGGCTTGGTGGGTTTCTAAATGAATGGATGGGTGGAGGGACAGATGCGCAGATGAATGTATGGGCAGGCAGATGGATGGATAGATGGTTGGGCAGGCAGATGGATGGATGGGCAGATGCATGGACAGATGGAAGGACAGAAGGATGGACAGACAGGTGGATGCGTGCCTGAATGGATGGATGGCTCGATGATGGATGGAATGGTATATGGTTGGGTGGATGGATGGACGGTGGGACGGACGCATGATTGGATGGATGGATGATCGATGGGTGACTAGATGCATGGATGTATGGATGGTTAAGCTGGCAGACAGATGAAGAAATGTATGTATGGATGGATAGGTAGATAGATGGATATAGAGGCAGCTAGATGAATAGATCCATGGATAAACAGGCAGCCAGCAGATGGATGGATAGAGAGGCTGATAGGCACCCTGATATATTGATAGATAGATCATTAGGTAGATAGGCCGCCAGACAGAAATATAGGTAGATATATAGACAGGGGGGTAGGTAGTAATGGAGATAGGTAATTAGTGAGAGAGATCGAAAGATTGATAGACAGACACACTTCCAAACTCACAAAAACAAACAAAACCAGAAATCATTGTACATTTTTTTTTAAAATGAAAAGTGAAGTCCATTGTAATACAAAGTAAACCTTAATTCTCACTTCAGTACTACAACACTTGCTTTCAATGTTAGGTGTCTTACATTACCACTATATTTATGTTGATTGTTGTGAAGGACTTGGGCAGTGTGGTTTAATTTGCAATGTGAAGGATTTTGTTGTGTTTGTTATTTTATTTGCGTGTTTGCTTGTAAAGTAATAATTTGTTTTAATTACCAAATTCACAGTTCACCTGGGATTATGACTCCATTGCAAAGCACTGGTTTATGTCAACCTCAAGGTTTTGGGCTCACCTGAGGTATGCATAAAGGTGTATTTGGAATGATATGTTTATATATTGTTATAGACAAAGTTTATATTTTTATGTTTGCAAATACTAATAATGTCTTTCATTCTTTCTAAAAACGAGTTCCTTGTACCGTACCTTGTATGTTAGTTCTGTAACCACTGTTTTCATTAAGAGATAATGGGCCTCATTACGACCCTGGAGCTAAGTGAAAAACGATGGCAGTAAATGGTTACCGCCATCGTTTTCCGCTAGGTCCGATCATGACCCGTGACCGTTAACTACGATGCCATTAGCGGCATCGTAGTTAACGCTGCCGCTAACTGCGCCAAGGGCGCGCGCACGCGACCTCCCACACCGTACTTAGCGCCATGGCGGAAAGGTACGCGAATGCCGACCCAAGCGGACATGCACCTAACGCCATCACCCAGCCCGTTAAGTACCTTACCGCCATGGTGCTAATTACGCCATCGCGAACCAACCGTAAATGGTCATGTAAAGTGAATGCAGCTGCCACAGGTGCACAGAAACAGCACAGGTGAAGGCAATACAGACTCAGGAAGTACAAAAAGAGCACACCCCACCCCTTCCCACACCCAGTCACACTCCACAATGATACCAATACGACTAGCAATGTTGGGGCTGGAGGACCTGATAGCAATGCAAGTGCTACAACAGCAACAACAACAACAGGCAGGACAGAGGAGACGCAGGAGGAGAAGGAGGGCAAGGCAGGCCCAGCAAGCCCCACCAGCACAGCCAGTGCCACCACGCAGGCAGCCCCCAATCCCACGCATCAGAGCCAATCCATTCAACCTCACTGCTGAGCAGATCCACACCCTGTACCGTTTGGACCGGGACACCATCACCGCCATCGTTGACATGACACACAATGACATCGTCAGCATGATAGAAACTCCAACCGCCATCCCACCCCTACTGAAGGTAGTGTCTGTACTCCACTTCCTGGCCACAGGCACCTACCAGCACACAGTGGGGCACTTGCATGGCATTTCACAACCATTATTCTCACGAACACTCATCCAAGTGCTCGATGCCCTCCTCAAGCACACAGATGACCACATCTCATTACCACGGACCGCCCAGGAGATTGCAAACACCAAAGTGGGTTTCCATGCACTAGCCGGCATACCTGGTTGCATTGGTACCATCGACTGCACCCATGTGGAATTGGTGGTTCCACGTGCCATGGAGTTACCGTACCGCAACCGGAAACAGTTCCACTCAATCAACGTGCAAATGGTCTGTGACTCCAACAAGATCACACATTGTTGTGCCCGATTCCCCGGATCAACCCATGATTCTATGGTCCTGAGGAACTCCACAATACCACGCTACATGGAGCGACATGCAGGCCCAAGATCCTGGCTACTCGGTGAGTCCAATGTCATGACCATGGAAATGTGAAGTGGGTAGGTGAATGACGTACCAATGCATACCTCACCTGGCTGAAAGGGGGGGAATGATGCATACTCCACCTGGATGAAAGGGGGGTAATGATGCATACTCCACCTGGCTGAAAGGGGGGGGAATGATGCATACTCCACCTGGCTGAAGGGGGGGGGGAATGATGCATACACCACCTGGCTGAAAGGGGGGGAATGATGCATACTCCACCTGGCTGAAGGGGGGGGGATGATGCATACTCCACCTGGCTGAAAGGGGGGGAATGATGCATACTCCAATTGGCTGTGAGTAGCAGAGAGAACGGAGACAGATGATACCCTAAAGCAACCCAAACTCCACCCAACACCAGTAAAGCCAATACCCAATGTATGCAGCCCTACCATGTGAATGAGGTTGTGTCCCAACCATGACACAACCATCTGCAAGTGCATTCTACCAATTTAGACCACATTGTCAACAATGAAATGCACCTACATGCACGTCACCAAACACCATCAACCGATAGGCCTGTCCCCCATAACTGCCCACGAAGGAGGCACATGACGGACAGAAACATCAACACACCATTACACAGACAGCAGGGCCCCGAAAATGTCCCTATTTGCATCAGCATTGCTCACTGGGGTCATGATGAGGCCCACAGCAATGTTGCAATGATGTGCGCATTGCCATCACAGGACAAGTGCCAAGCCAACTAACCAAACGGCATGAATGGACACAGTGGATGGGCACTCACAATGCACTCCACCCCTCTGCATACATTGGGTGATGGCATGCAAAACAGGCCATGAGAGCCATGAGCATATACTGGTTGCATTGTGTGAATCAATTAGTGCATGTAGAAGTGAGCCAATGTAACAGTTGGATGCAAGCCATGGTGGCACATCATGTTCTTGATCATACGTCATGACTGACACATACATTCTCGCCTACATACAGGTGATGCAGGCTATCCCCTGAAGAGGTGGCTCCTTACACCAGTCCGGAACCCGCAGAACCAGCACGAGGAGGACTTCAACCGTGCACATACACGTACCCGTGTGGTCATAGAGCAGACATTCGGCCTATTGAAGGCACGGTTCTGATGCCTCAGCAGGTCTGGTGGGGCACTCCTGTACCGCCATGAGAAGGTGGCAAAGATCGTCATGGCATGTGTCATGCTACACAATATGTGCGTCAGACGGAATGTGCCCCTGCCCCCTGACGCAGAACTACAACCACCTGATGATGAGGATGAGGAGGGTGCAGATGGGGCGGCACCTCATGGAGGAGGCGATGCACAGGAGGGGCGTGAAATGCGTCAAAATATCATCGACCACTGCTTCTAGCACACACGGCTGGTGTGTATCACATGGAGACTGCACTTGGGGCACTGTGTGTCTCTGGGACATGCACACTGTGGACTGTACACCAATAAAGCACACATATGCAATGAAAATGTCCACACATTTCATTTCGGAAAAGGAAAAAGTGTATTTCAATCATAAATTGTCGTGACACACCCCCTCCCACCTCCCCCCTCCCCCTGCACACCCCAACACTCCCCCTCCCACCTCCCCCCTGCACACCCCAACACACCCCCTCCCACCTCCCCCCTCCCCCCTGCCCACCCCAACACACCCCCTCCCACCTCCCCCCCTGCACACCCCAACACACCCCATCCCACCTCCCCCCTCCCCCCTGCACACCCCAACACACCCCCTCCAACCTCCCCCCTGCACACCCCAACACACCCCATGTAAGTGTCTACAGATGCCTGTGACAGTGGCCACAGGCTGTTACGAGCCCCCTCTCCCAGCCCCCGGGGCACCCCTGGCTGTGGAGCGCAGGTTCCGTCCGGAACGTCGGGCAGCAGCAGAGGATGTCCCTGCCTGCTCCCGTGCATGCACGTCCTGTAGGGTGTGGGAGAGCTCAGTGAGCACACGACGCAAACCGGCAAGTTTGCCACAAATGTCCCTTTACATGGCCTGCATAGCATCCCTCAGGGTGGCAGTGCTCTGCGCAATTTCGGCCCTTAGGGTCTCCGTGGCCTGTTCAATGGTTGCCCTAGCCCCCACACATTCCGCAGAATGCTCAGTCAGCAGCGTGGACAGATGTTGCTGCCGTTGTATGATGTCCTCGAGGGACTGCTGCCCCTGCTGGGCCATGCCCAGTGATGGTGGTGTGATGGAGGGGCTGCTCCCCTCCTGTGGACTAAGAACTGGGCCTGGGGTAGAAGGCCACTCCTCTTCCTCTGTGTGCCCCTGTGTGTGATCCTCATGGGGGCTGGCATTTAACAAACAGGGGGAATGTAGAAGGTCAGTGGGGCTTCTGACGTCGTGCTCCTCAATGTCAGAGTCTGAACATGCAGCAATTGCAGCTGTTTCACCTATATTGCTGCTGGCCGCAGACCCGGTGCCTTCTGTGGCAGGCAATGTTGGTACAGGTGGTGCTGCTGCTGCTGGCCTGCTGCCTACTGGGGTGCTTGCCGGTGGGACGTCCGGTTTGCTTGCAGTGGATTCTGCTTGCTGTGGGGTCTGCCTCACTGCAGCTGAGGTTGAGGGTGCGGGGATGGTATTCTTGGCCTTCTTGGCTCTTTTCGTCGCAGGGGTGCCCTGGTCCTCGGGGTGTGATTCTGTGCCTGTGGTGGAGCAAAGGAGGGAGGGCGTTATTGATGGGTCTGCAGACTTTGGAATGACAATGATTGACATGATTCTGGTCAGTAGATGTGGCAGACTTCAGGCAGGGCCATGCAGGTTGTCTCCTTTTTGTGTGGAATGTGGATGGAGGTATGTGGGTGCCAGCAGTGTATACAGGGTGGAGCTTGCATGTGGATGTGGGCAGTGCCCAGCTAATGTGTTGCATTTACACTCTAGGGCAACATTGTGCTACACATGAATGGACTGCAGTGACTATGGCATGTCTTGTTTGAGGCACCTACCTTCATCGCCTGATGTCGGAACTCCCCTTTCCATCCCTCCGACGCCTTCAATGCCTTCCATGCCAATCGTGGTTGCACATATTTCCTCCCACGGTTGGAGTTTCAGTGGGGATTCCGAACCTCCAGCGGTACCCAGGGCAAGGTTGCGGTTCGCAGAGATGACGGCTCTGACCCGTATGCGAAGGTCATCCCAACGCTTCCTGCACTCTGTGGGGTGCGGGGTACGGTCCCCACCGCGCTGACGCGCTCGGCCACCAGGGCCCATATGGCCTTCTTTTTTGCTATCGCTGGCCTGGTCATTTCCGGCGAGAAAACGACAGCTGCATTGTCTTGCAGGGTCTCCGCAAGCATGCAGAGTTCCTCCCGGGTAAATCTTTCCTGGCGCTAGCGGTCACATGCCTTCTTAACAACTTTAGGCATTTTTGGGTGGTTGAATGAATGGGTGGGTGATGGGTTGGGACAGGTGACAGGGTTGGATCTGGTGTTGTTCGGAAGGATGGCAATGGATTGTGTTTTTAAAGATGGCCGACGTGCTGTTTCCCGTTCCGCCGCAATGACGCTATTTCCGTTCTGCTTTTTACGGTGATCGCTAATTGCGGCCACCGCTAATTACGGTGGCCGCTACTTACGGTGGCAGAAGTGCACCTTGCTCGCCCTACGATGCCAGTAGGGGCCCTTTCCGCCATGGCGTTATTTACATTACCGCCATGGCGTAATGCTCGTGCGCGATGGGTCGTAATGTGGCGCTCTTTACGCCATCGGCCCACGGCGTAAACGCTAATTACGCCATGGCGGTAATGTCGGCAGATTACCGCCTGGGTCGTAATGAGGCCCAATACCTTTTATGTAGCTATTGTTTTATAGTGTAAAATGTTTACTTATTAGCTTGAATTTCTGCTAATGATATAATTGTTTTTGTGCATTCTGCCTACGTTTCATCAGTAGTGTTTTGGCTGTGGTGTACATGTGTAGCTGATTCGAAAATATAAGCACATATATAGTTCACCTTTAGTGTTTCAGTGATAAGTTGTGTATGGTGTCACACAATTTTACTAATATAGCTAAGGTTTTTTACGAACACAGTTATGGTTTCCTAGTAACACACTGTGTATTTACGTCTTCCCCACAGGCTAGCACCCAATATGACACAGCAGGCAGGAAAACTCTCTTGAGGCCTCAGTTCCAGGACGCCATGCATGCACAATGCTAGCTAACTGGCGAATCCCCCTCTTCTACTGTCTGCCCTTCGCTTTTAATCAATTGTGCCTGTCCATCAACTGTTATGTGACCTCTTCTAGAAGCTTCTGCAAACTTATTTTAGATTGGAAATGTACTGTCTACACCAGGGTTCCAACTTGCTCCTTCCCTGCCCCTGTTAGAGACTAACCAAGGCCCTGGGAAGCACTTCTGGAATGCAGTCTTATCACTGACCAAGGTAAATTTGAACTTCTAGTCCAATCTCGTACCTGTCTACGTGGAACATTGCAGTGAAAGCGAAAAATCTGAAGTCTGCAAGCATTTGGTGCACACTTCGAAAGTCAGTTAACCATTAATAACTTAGGTAGACCTCGGGCCTACAGTTGTTCTGTCATTATAAGACACATGTTCACATCTGAAAATGCTTATGTAAACATACGTCCAAGCTAATGTAAATCAAAATTAAACTGACGCGCATTATTGAGATAAGTTAACACAGACGAAAATTATTTTTGTTATGGAAAAAGCTGTCCTTCTGGTCTTTTTGCCAAGGTCAGTCGCTAATGAGAACCACTGGTATTGTACTTCTTTTTTTAAAGACAGACAAATATGATAGTTTATATGTGTGCAGTCAATAGCGGAACTTTGGCTTTATTTTAAAGTAAATCAACTTGATAATCAGTTGCTACTGATTACATGAATGACTTCTCATCGTTTAGGATTGGAATTGCTAGCAGGTAAACATGGGTGGAACAAATTATGCTGAAGGGCAGGGACTCATTCTTTATTAACCTGCTGTTTTCAGATAGCCAGATGAACTTCTGAAAAGGCATCGGAGGCTATGTCACTGAATCCTGTGGGCACAGATACTGAAGGACCACTAATCCAGCAAGACTTGATATGCCTGGGTAAGCGAGCAAGCAGAACATTCAATGATAAGGCCAAAACTCTAGTCAAAGCAAAATTAAAGTACAGAGCAGAATTGCCTTGGAAATAAGAGGCAAACAGTTTTAGATGGCCCCAACCTGAGACAGTAAACTGCGCATGGGGATAAAAATTGTCACTTCGCCAATTTGTCCAAAATCTAATTTTCAGACTATTCCAATATTTTGGGGCCTGAAATAAGCCATTTCTACAGATTCTTTAAGCATATATGTTTCTTTTCTATGGTTACACAATTAAGAGACACAATGGTCTATTTTTCATAGGTTAGCCTTTCAACGTTCCCTGTGCTGGTGAAACGCTGTGTTTATCATGGTCTGAGTGTTGGCACAGCATCCATATATAACCTGGTTTGGCCCTTGTACTTCTTTAGTCTAAGTGTATCCATCAAAGCACAGACGAAGGGCGAGAGGAATCTATCCAGGGAGTTTTATAATGCTTTGCCTGTAATAAATTTGATCCATGCCTGTAGATTTGTTTTCTGATTGTTCTTACTTAACTGCTCATAGAAGCCATTTACATTTGTCTGACCTTTTTACCTAATGGCTTATTCTGAGGTAGGTTTGCATAACCCATCTATCCCCTAGTTTGCCAATCCGCAACATTATTATTGTATGATTTTAAGTTTTACTGTGCCACCATGGGTACACACACATTGTTGATTGGTTGTGGTAGTTTTTACATTTCAGAAATGAATAGTAAGTCTGTCAGGTGCTCAACAGTATTAGTTTCTCTTGCACTAAAGCACAGAGGCCAACTATTTTCCAGAACCTTGCTTCGGGTACAGCACTATGCTCTGCTGCAAAACCTGCAGCAGCCCTAGGTGGGCATTTAGACTGCCTTGGGGTGGAGGTTAGGCTGTGGCATGTAGGGTATGATGTGCCTATAAGTGATCACTTAACAATAGATCAGCGGTCACCAGGGACCAGTTAGCATAAACTGTAGCTCAATTGCAATCTCAGAGCGAGGTGAAACAAGCAGTGTCTCAGGCAGACCATGAAAGGGGCACACGAGTGCAAACACACTTTGTGCAGGCACAAAGCACCTACTTCAGCCTTTTAGGTCCTATGCCACCATGGATGACACAAAAGCTGGGAGCCAGGACAATAGTTCCAAGTATTGCAGTTATTTTGTAGCATTTTTAATTGTTACTCTGATTTCTAATTTTTACTTATTGGAATAATGGTATTGGTGTTTATTAGGGGATTGTTCCTCCTCCAGTCCCTGGCAATAGCCCCATGCTCAGGCATGGCTATTTGATGCCTGATCACAACACTGATCACAACACATCTTGGCAAGATTCTCAGAGCTGAGCTGTGGTTCCCCACAGATCACTTCTGTTATAGCATAAGTGTGAGGCTGATCAGGAGTTTAGAAACCATAGCTCATCCCTGTACTCCTGCAGGGCTGGAGTCACTTCATCACAATGGTGGTAAGTGGTTGGGATCCAGTGCAGACCATGCCTGCACCTTAATCCACCAAATTAAAAAATCTATTCATACAATGTTAGAAACACTGCCAGGTAATCTTTGTAGAAAGGAATTGAACATAGGTATTGTGAAAGGCTTCAACGTGACCTATCTTCATGACCCGTGTCAGTACATGGATCTCCCCTGTGGCAGTAAGGTTAGTAAGCCTGAAATGCTGAAAAACCTTGAAGCTTTTGAAGTAACAAGAATGGCTGAGGAGGCCATGGGGACATGTAGTGACTCTGAACCCCAAAGCAAGATACACAAATCCAGCGGGGAAAGTAGTAGAAGAAGGGGACAGCGACAAAGATAGCTGCTTATACCATTCTTTGAGAAGGGAGAGTAGTGTGTTTTCGTTAAGACCCGACTCGTATCCAGGTTTTAGTGAAGTCTCGCTCTACCTGATCTTGATACTAGACATCTTCTTCTGTAAGAGGAGAAAGTAGTCTTTGCAGAACAAAATCAGAGACATATTGTGATGTTGGACAGGTTAGAGCTTGAGGTGCACAGGGAGGCTCGCAAACAAAACTCTGTAGAGGATTTAACCACTTCATGTAAGGCATCCGGGACAAGTACAAGCGCCAGAAGCCTAAGGATTTAATGCACCCATATAAGGTGGAAAAGGATAGGTTAAAAATGGTTTCAGGCACTAGAATAAGCCTTCCAACTCTAGGAGGTATTGTGAGATGCAGCCCTGAGGTGCCGCTTACTGACTCAGGGCACCAATGTTATCATTCAGTTGGTTCCAGAGGAGAGAGTCATGTAATCTAAAATGAAAGCGCCCATGCTCAGGACATTTTGCCAAACCCCTGAGCAATACCTGAGGAGTTTTGAAGAATTCTAAGAAAGGAGCAATACAACCTTCAAGGTATTAAGGCATTTGTCTCTGAGTAGGAGGGTGACTGGAAACAAATTTGGCACATTTAAGAAATATATCATTTGGGCACATGTGAGCATATTCTGAAATGGTTTGAGGCAGAGTAACAGCAGCATCTAGTGGATAAGACCACCACAGACCCTAGGGGGCTTGCAAAGGGTGCTGACAAGTATTTGAGGACTCACAACCAGAAAAAGGCTCAGATGAGCTTGACAAAATCAGAAGAGAAGGCTTCTGATAAAAATAAAATAAACAAGAGGGCTAAATGTTCTCACTCCTCTTCCAAGAAAGGTCTGCAAAAATCTAAAAGGAAACCTGTCATGTGGCTCCTCAGCCTTCATAGAAATGAAGAGTGGCGGTAACACTGGGGATGTTTTCTGTGTGGGGACCTGACCCAAAGAAAGGGAGATCCACCAAGCAAGAGCAAAACCAAGAAGGTCATAGTCAGTGTGGAATTTCTAGCAGATGAATTCCCAACGTGCCGGGAATTGGCCGGGTGTTGTCTGTTTGCTCTGAGTGTGAATGCTAACATATCTCCAGAGGAGACCTTAGTTCAGATAAATATTCAGATATTAATAGTGCATGTCTTCATAATTGGGAACAAGACCCCTGTACTCTGTGACCTGGTTGCTAGTGTCACAGCTGTCAGGCAACAATGGGTGCACGAGGGACATAATGTCAAAGGCCCAAATTGAAATGCCAAAGGGTTTGATGGCCTCATCCAATGCAGTTGGAGACAGTAGATATTAGCAGGAGGGGGTAACCTCTATGTCCTGCATAGCAGTAAAAGACTCCATTCCAGTAGAGTGTGCATTAGGCAATTAACTTACTGATCCACAAATAGTCATGATTTTCATCAGGACAAATGCTCTGCAGGCATCCAGAGACGAGGCACTAGAAGCACTGGACCCAGAAGCTCTTCCTGCTGGAGAGCGCACAAGACTGGTACCACTGGTAGTTCCAAGTCAAGAACCCAAGTTTACTGGGCTACCTCCTCCTACAGGAGAGTGATCAGTGCCCACTGTAGTGCCTACTTTAGTAGTAGAGGACTCTGTTATCTCTGGCTTGCCAGCTTTTGTAGAAAAGGAACCTGAGATGTTGGCCAAGGGGGCTTCAGATCTGAGGGGCCTGCTAGATCTGAAAAAGTATTCCCCACTTTCTGGCCCAAGTCAGACTCACTGTTTCCAGGCACAGAGTGACAACCTTCCTCTGGCAGTCCTGTAGAAGCAGGCAGAAGAGCAAAACCATGGTGAAGGCCCCGGTTTGGTCAAAGTGTACTGGGAAAAGAGTCTCCTGTTGTTAAGGGTTTCAATCAGGCGACACGCACACCATGGTCTCGGCCTAGTATGTAGCGCCTAATTGAGGTGCTTTTATCCTTATGTATATATATTTTTTTCTTTCCGTTTCTTGTACTTTATCCTTATGTATATGGATTCAATTTTGGGATGGTACACCACTCATATCACACATCCTTTACAAGTACCCCGGGTCAGGAAACCGGTTGGTAAAATGCAATATTTATTTATTTAAAATTCAAAAGAAATCGCCCACTTTTAATATAGGGCAGCAATCACCAATGGAGTGATAGTTACAAATGAGAATGTGAGCACTGCACTGGGTTTGACTTTTTAGAGTACTTACATAGCACAGTAGAATAGGAGCACTTTTAATATAGGACAGATAGGACTCAAGTTAGGATTTCCTCCTGCAAAGTTCCCTCAACCCACAAATAATAAATTCTGAATGGATATAAGGAAGCAGCAGATGATCAGGAATAAGAACCTGAAAACGGAATCCAAATTTGACCTTCCCTCCCCAAATAAGAGTGAAAAACAGATTTGGAACCCTTGCAATGTTAAAAAGGACACTCGGAGATGGATGAATAGAATAATGAATGTGTGCAAAAACCTTAAAACAAATACAGTTCTTCAATAAAGCAACAATGTAAAGATATTAACAATCACAAGCAATGAATTAGCAAGAGCATACAGGTCGAAAAATGAATGGAAGATTTAAAACAGTTGACAATCAAAATGACACGTTGGAAACTTTGCAAATATTTCTGTTTTCCATGTGAATCTACTTAAACGGTTTCTTTGAAAAACTGGTGAAATATTGTAAATCGCAATGCTGTTTCTCGGTAGGGAGATAGATATATATCACAGGTATACTATGGAACGGAAAGTAAGTCTCTAGCTGGTAAATTGAATGAGTTATGCACAATCTAAAAAGGTGCACTTTGAGTAAATGAAGGTGCAAAATAGAAGGAAAATCAGTTGTGACATAAATAGTTTTACTCTACACTAGAGTATTCAGGCTAGGCCACCGAGAAGGGACACAGTAAGCTCCAGGGTTCAATCGCGAGTTCAACCCTCTCGCCTCTGCGCCCCCCCTGGCAGACCAGTCCGATCACTCAAAATAGGATTAATGGCTTAGGATTTCACAAGAAAAATTACTAAAGAGATGGCGCTAACACTACAAATTAAGGGCAGGGTTGCAAGAATTGCTGTGACTGTTTGAACAAGGTATCAGGATAAGGATAAGGTGCCCTTAGAGAGTGGGATGAGAACAAAGACAAGATAGGCTATGGATTTAGATGGGGTGACAATTGATACTCACAGTCCACTTTTTAGTTTTTGGATTTTGGACAGTCAGCGGTTCTGGTCACTACACGGCAGGGCGCTTGGCAAACAGCTGGGCAGTGCTGGTTACCGGGTAGCGCTTCTGGACTGGTAATTCTGGTCACTGAATACCATAGGTCATCAGGGTACCAGGATTGCAGCAGCATGCAGTGAGTGACAGCAGGCCAAGCTGGATCAGGATGCCAAGGGTACCACAGTTTTCCCCTTGTTAATGGTACATTTAGTGTTTTTTCTTATATTGGAGGTCTTGCTGGTAATGGGATCAGCGCTGCTTGGATTTTGTAGTGGGCCCTGGGGTGGGATCAGCAATGCTTGGCCTTGTAGTTGGAGTCTGGATCAGGAAGATGACGGGTACAGGAGCGCAGCGCAGGAAATCAGGAAGTGTGTGGCAATAGTCTTGTCAGGGACCCTTATTTATAGTGCATAATGACAACATTAAAGTATAGGCTGGGCATGGTTAAGCAAGCACGCCCCTAAAATACTTGGATTGGGCAGGGGTGCTAGTCTCCACCTTGCTCTCTGTTGGATTTCAAAGGGAATGATGTCAGGTTTATGAGGTGAGTTTTACAATGACCAAAAACTCCCACATTTTCTTTACTTAAACTCCGATTTTGCCAAAAACAGACATTTATACAATTGCAATCTCTTAGTAAATTATATACTCAGGTTACATATTATGTGCAGCACATATCAGTCCAATCCTCAACCTTGTTTCGCCTTCTGTTAAATTTTGGTAATTTTTAGCATTGAAGATCCGGCCTAAAATTCTGTACATTTATACACAGATGCAAATTCTCCCAAGGGATGTATGTACAAAAATTGATGTTTGCAACATTGATACTTTTCGATTTATCCTCAATACTTTGCCCTTTCTGCCCCTGAGGTGTCAGTGAGTTCTACCATGTCTCAAAACAAAGCATGAAAAATCACTTTTAAACTGTGACATGTTTACAATTTTTCAAAGTCTTGCTGCAAAGATTGAAGTTTTTAAAATGTATTCCTGAAATAGTCTTTGGGACCAAATGGCAGTCTCTTTAGTCCTGGGTCAAATTCTTTTCTGTTCTTCATTGCTGCCAACTGTCATTTCCTTTAGAGCATGGAGGGGGTTTCTCCCTTGATTGAAGTTATATTGTCCTCTTCACACCTCAGGCTTCCTTCCCTGGGAGCTTCATTGTCAGGGTCCCAGCAGAGACGAAAGTCTGTTCAACCCCGTAATTATCAGTGGGCTGTCAATATCTGCTGAGAGAGAGCCCTCCTTCTGGTGCCACCCCTCCAAACAGAAAACCTGTTTTTCAACTTGCAGCTCCAGCCACCATATTTTTAACCTTTTACTTTCTGATCTTAGATCCAGAATTAAAGCAAGCCGGTTGAATAAAATAACCCATGTTATATAGTCTCACCATCAACAAACCCCTTCATATTGCCAAAGATTGGCAGGCTTTCATTCACCAGTGTACTGTTCCAACAAACAGGCATTTGTTTTTCTTTAGTTTGCAAAAGGCCATTTTTTTACACGTGGTGCAGCTGGCCTTTCCTTCTTGCAACTGAACTGCTTATAACGACTTATTGCCCTCAAAACCGTAAGACTATCTAACGCTATTTAACTTGCCTGCACACTGTATCACCGCTTATATCCCTATAAGAGCCATCCTTTCTCCCTAATTGCTATCATTTGCGCCTGCTCTTCTCCCACCGATCTACCTACTGTGTCTGGTTGCACCTTTTCATTTTGGGGCACTTCATTAGCCGTATGTACCACCTTGTTTAATGATCTATTTGCCAGTAATTTATACTGCCTTGCCATTGTACTGACCTTACTGCGAGAGCGGAATCACAGTCTCATAAACTGCTGAACTGCAGAACATTGCCTCTCTCTACGAAATGCAATCATCCTGTCCCGCTGCGCGAACGTCTTGTTCTCACACGGATTTGCCACATTTGCTCACAGCTCTCACTGTTATCCGCATGTTCCTATAATCTTCGTCTTTTCCTGCCCCTACCAGACTGTATCCTTAACCTAACCTGATTTAGCCATAAGATCTGTACACGGCATGCCGACCTGTTCATTTTGCTTTTGTACAGTCCTTTTCATGAGTGTTCACGCCTTGCCGCACTGTTGATTATACTTGTATGCAGCCCTTCCATGCAGCCCCTCCATGAGTGTTCACGCCTTGCCGCACTGTTGATTATACTTGTATGCAGCCCCTCCATGTGTGTTCACGCTTTGCCGCACTGTTGTTTATACTTGTATGCAGCCCCTCCATGAGTGTTCACGCCGTGCTGCACTGTTGATTTTACTTGTATGCAGCCCTTCATGAGTGTTGACGGCTTGTAGCACTGTTGATTTTGCTTCTTTCGGCAGCCCCTAGAATATGATATGATATAGATATATGAGATATATGATAGGTTATTTATAACGCGCCTAATACCCAGAGGTTTCTAAGCGCGGACCCAGGGATCGAACCTGTGTTGCTTCGTGTCATCTTGTTTCCAAGTCGAGCACGCTGCCGCTGAGCTATCCTCCTGGGACCAAGAATGAATCCACGATTGACAACCTCTTGTGATTGCGCCACGATTGACAACCTCTTGTGATTGCGCCCTCCTAGACTACCAAACACACTATCAGCCCTACTTGTGGCATATCTGCCTGAATTAATACCTAGCTTCATCTTCATCTGCCACTTCCTGGGTGCCCTGATCTATTAGAAAAAAACAGCTTTGCCTACCTCAGCAGTTACCCCATCCTGTGCCTTTTGCGATACACCTTTTGACCTTAGTTAGCATACCCACTTGCTGCTATGCTTGCCCAAAGGCCCACTCTCACCTGCCTCCAACGTGTACTCTACCTTTTAGTTCAACTACTGGCATTGTTAGAACCACTTCTACGCTGCGCTAATACTACGACTACAGCCCCTCTACTGCCACAATTTGTACTCAACATGCACTCCATCTCTCATCTGCACAGTACCAGCATCACCTTGTGCCTCACACAGCAGCCTCGCATCACACTGCCTACCACGCTCACCCTCCCAGCTGCCAACCCCTACCTTAACCACCCACTTCTATGGCTCCAACATTTTGCCACAAAGCCTACACCTAGCCAACCTTGCACACTACCTATGAGAAACTCCAGACTAGGGTCTAGACTCCCTCACACCTCCCACCTCCCTTCCATCACTAACCTACCAGCCAAACCATCACTTACTAAGCCCGCAGCCAGTGACCAACAACTCGCAATCACACTCATTGCTAACATTCCTACGCCGGACACCCACTCAGCCTCAAGTACCACAACTTGCATCAAGGCTGCTCTGGTCAACGCTAGATCACTTACAGCCCATGCCCTTGATATGGTCGATTTCATTACAACTCATGACCTAGACCTTATAGCCATTACTGAAACTTGGCTTCATGCTGCCTCAGGACCCCTTCTATCATTAGCCATCCCTGAAGGCTATACCATCATCAGAAGTGATCGTAATACTGATCAATCCAAAGGAGGCGGCGTGGCTATCAATCCACTAAACCTCAATTAATCTCTGTTTATCCGCTTCTCCCTGCCAAATCACTTCAGCAGAACTACTTACAGCTAAACTAGCTATCACCCCTAACCAGACTGTTACACTACACATTATATACAGACCTCCCGGCCCACTTTCTATCTTCGCCGAAGACCTTTCTCATGTCCTCACCGACAACACTAAATCCAAGTCCCAAATTATTGTACTAGGTGATTTCAACCTAGGCTACCTTGACCCCAATGATGCCCCGGCCCTCGAAATCAATAACCTATTATCTAACCTAGATTTCACTCAACGTGTTACTTCCCCTACTCATTCTAAGGGCAGGACCTAGATGGGATAGCTGACTTAAACTGGGTCACCATTATCAACGCTAATCAACCTTGTACGTGGAACGACCATCACCTTATCACCTTGAGCATCCCAACTAAAATCCTCCCCACTACCACTAACATTGCGCCAGCTACTACCAGAAGAAATAAGCGTAATATAACATGTGCCAAATTACTTCCACTCATCCTTCCTGTCCTTAATGATCTCTCCCCCTCTTGCTCTGATCCTATGGTCTTGGTAGACACTTACAATCAGACCATGCTAAAAGCGCTTGATCTCATCGCACCTTCCAAACTACGAAAACCTAAACCTCGGGCCCACCTTAATTCCTGATTCACCCCACAGCTGAGCACCTTTTGCAAGGAAAAAAGGATCCTCGAATCACGTTGGAAGAGTCACCCTACGGAAGCTAACAAAGCAATTGTTGCCCTAGTGACTTTAAATTACAAAGAGGCTATATTCTCTGCCAAAAAAGAGCTCTACAATAAACGTATCGAACTAGTCTAATCCAACACCAAGGAGCTATTCAAAATCCTTAAGGAACTACAATCCCCCACCACCCCACCAGACACCTGTTCCAAAGGCAGTATCTGGTGTGCTAACATTCAAAAGGCCCTCATGGGTAAGATTGCTACCCTCCAAACCAAAATTAATGAGAAAAAAAGCAGCCTGCAGTCTAATCGTTCACATAACATTACAAAGGATAACCCCAAAACTAATGCTGAATCTCTGCAACCATTTTGCTTTTCACCTCTCTCCATCATGGAAGTAGAACACATCATCAACACCCTCAAACCTTCCAACTGTCAGGGGGACCTCTGCCCTGCCACCATCATTAAGGAGGCCTCACATAACTTAGCCCCCTTCATTACTACACTTATAAACTCCTCCTTCAGTGTTCTGGGATCGTCCCTAACAACCTCAAGGATGCTTGGTTCATTCTACTCCAAAAAAAACCCACCTTGGACGCCAACATACCCACTAACTACCGGCCGATCATCACGGTCCCTTTTCTTAAAATCCTTGATCGTGCAGCATACCTGCAGATCCAAGAGTACTTGAAAACCAACAATCTCCTAGGACTAAGGCAATCTGGATTCCGACCACGCTATGGCACCGAAACCGCTCTTCTAGACCTCAAAACCCAGATTGAGGACCTAAAGGACAAGAGCAAACTTAACTTATTACTCCTTCTAGATCTCTCTGCGGCTTTTGATTTAGTAAACCACCAAATCCTATGCCACCACCTTAAAACTGCTGCCCACTTCTCAGACAAAGCTACTGCCTGGATCACCTCATTCTGTCAGGGATGGCACTCTATTGAGAGTGGCACAGGACACCCAAAAAGGGTTTGGGTGGTTGTGCCTAAATAAAGTGGACAGAGAAGCACACACACAGCTGAAAGGAAAGAGAACGAAGAGTAGGCAAGAGTAGCAAGGAAAGGTACAGAATGAATTCCCTCTTGGGGTGTATGCAGATATAGGAAAAGAGTATTCCACGAACCTTAGGAAATACTCAAGCCTTCTGCACAGTTTGCTATAACAGAGGCCCACGTTGTTTGCTCATGACTTGGAACAGCAGCTATGGGTGTCTGTAATGTAGAAACGAGACAAGGGAAGGGGCAGAGGTTGACTGATGGGAACCAACAGACAAGCTCTGTACAAAAGGGTCGACAAACAGGACAAGAGAAGATACTTACAGACAAATCCAGGAAAAGGAGGTTGATAGCAAACTAGCAGAAGGAAATGAAGGGAAATTCGTGTAACAGGATAGGATAGCAGAGGACAGTAAGGAACGAGGTTGAGAGCTCAGAGGAGCAGGAAAGCAATGAGCAAGCCCACAGGAGCATGGCTGTAAGGTAGAGAGCCCAGAGGGAAAGGGCTTAGGGCAGCAGAGTAAAGCAGGCTGCACGGCAAGGAACCCAGGAGGACCGGGCAGCAAGGGGTGAGCCTTGAGGGGCAGGGCCGCTGACCGTAGAAGGTTGCAGAGGACTGTAGAGGGCTGCTAGGCCGAGAACCCAGCGGAAAAAGGTAGGTAGTAAGCAGCGGAGCGTGATCAGCTGCAAAGTAGGAAGCCCAGAGGACAAGGGCTGTAGGCAGCCGGAGTGAGGCAGGCTGCAGAGCAGGGAGCCCAGAGGACAAGGGCTGAGACTGGAAAGCAGCAGAGCGTGATCAGCTGCAATGTAGAAAGCCCGGTAGGGCAAGGGCGGAGGCTGGAAGGCAGCAGAGCGTGATCGGCTGCAATGTGGAGAGCCCGACAGGGGAAGGGCGAAGGCTGGAAGGCAGCAGAGAGTGATCAGCTGCAATGTAGAAAGCCCGGTAGGGCAAGGGCGGAGGCTGGAAGGCAGCAGAGCGTGATCGGCTGCAATGTGGAGAGCCCGGCAGGGCAAGGGCGGAGGCTGGAAGGCAGCAGAGCGTGATCGGCTGCAATGTGGAGAGCCCGGAGGAGCAGGGCTGTGAGGAAGAGAGCCTGGAAGGCTATGGCTGTAGGCAGCGAAGAGTAACAGGCTGCAAGGCAGGAAGCCCAGAGGAGCTGGACTGAGGCAGGGAGCCCAGAAGGCTAGGGCTGTAGGCAGCAGGGTGTAGCAAGCTGCAAGGCAGGGTCCAAGCAGGAGTGATGGTAAACAGCATACAAAGATCCGTAGAAAGACACGAAAGGTGGAGGAAGGTCTCTCAATGCAAGAGGCTGAGCCACTGCAGGCAGCAGCCTTTTATACTGCCTAGCCCAGCACAGAGGCAGGCTAATTGGTTGCACCTGGCTAAGCACACGTGCAGACAATCGGCCACCTCCCTCTCTGTTCCTGAGTTGGTGGAAGCAGAGCCAATCCCTAGGGCTTCTGGGGGGTGTAGTTCCTTTGATGACCAATAGGAACAGCCAGGAATCGATGCTTATAGCCAAGTGCATTGTGGTATGCGTAGTTTGTTGGAAAAAATAATAAAGCGCCAAAGTCTCGCAAATGGGAAATAAAGTCCCCAAAGTAAATATAGATTGATCCAAGAGTCTGTTGTAAATAAATGATAAACAAATAGTCCATATTGAGCGCAAATGGATGCACCCATGGCGCAGGCATGACACATTCCTTGACAATAGATCCATGAGGGTCTTCTCTCCACTGCCACCACTGAACCCTCTCCTGTCACTTGTGGAGTCCCCCAAGGATCATGTGTTTCCCCAACACTCTACAATGTATTCACAAAACCCCTCTTTGACATCTTGGACCTATTGGGCGTCAAGTATACTAACTACGCTGACGACACCCAAATACTCATCCCCATCACAGGAGACCACAAAACTGACTCCCTAGCCATCAATGTCATTTATCAAGTAATTCAGGCCTGGATGGCTCAGCATAAATTGTGCTTAAACGATGAAAAGACCAAGCTTCTCATCCTTGGCTCACACCAAAGACTTAGTAAGCTTGACCCAGCGTTTCATTCCTTCACTATTGATGGCAACTCTATTAAAGTTGCTAAGGATACTAAAACACTTGGTATCTACATTGACTCCACACTCTCTCTATCTAGAAAAACTAATGCAGTATCCTCTGCAGCAGCCTACACATGTAAGCTTATCACAGCATGCCGCCCCTTCCTCTCACCAGCCAACTGCACCACACTAGCCAGGACCTTGGTCCTTTCCAAAATTGATTAATGCAACACCCTTTATTTTGGTACCAACCAATGCAATCTAAAAAAAACTACAAATCATCCAAAACAATGCAATTAGAGCGGCCCTCAACCTTCCTAGGAACCTGCACATCTCAGATTCCAGACGGAACCTCAATTGGCTTTCAGTCTCCCAAAGAGTCTCTCTTAAAGCATTGGTGCTTACACACAAAAGCCTTGCCAACCAAGCCCCCAGCTACTTAGCCAGTAGATTTACTCGACACACCACCTCCAGACCACTTAGAAGTGCCCAAACTAATTGCCTTGATATCCCACGCTTCAACCTCCAAAGATCCGGTGGACGTAGCTTCCCAGTCCTAGCAGCCAAGCTATGGAACTCGCTACCTAACCCCCTGAGAGCTGAAACCTCCTTCCCACTCTTCAAACGCAAAGCCAAAGCTTGGCTGTCCACCCACGACCTACCTTAACCCTACCTTAGAGTCAGCAGTTACAGCATTTACGGCCCACTGCCTTAACCTGTTTATCCCACTTGTATATTCCCTGCATTATTTGTATATATCTGTATATTTAATTGGTATGTTTGTATATTTGTTGTATATATAATTCAATTGCCCTTGCTTGTATTATGCCTGTAACCAAGTGATGCGCCCGGTTGCCCTTGGGCCTGGTGCGCTTTATAAATAAAATAAATACAAATACAAATACAACTTTTCATCTCCAGCAGCCTGACACACTGTCTTGTAGCTATAGTTATTCTCTTGAAGTGCTGGATTTGGTCTGAAGCACAGATACATTGAAGCAGGCATGGCTTAGCTAGTTAGAGTCTCTCTCTGAACAGCTGAGTTTTGGATACATTTGCCAAGAAAATGACTGCATTTCCCATGTGAGTAAAAGTAAGGTTCCTGGTTGATTTTTTTAAAGTTGGTTTGTCTGGGCTTGTCAATTCAGAATCATGCCTGGTTTTTTGCTGAGGCACGGTGAAACACACAGGGCTTGATAGGGCGTGTTAATCATAGTGGTTTTAAGGAACAGAGGGAATTAGCGTCAAAGTTGCATTTATTTTTAAAGGTGAAAAAGGGTTTCTTTTCAATGGATATTTTGGCTTTTGCAGCAAAACAATACTGCTTTTTCCACTTTCTTCCTTTTGTTTATGTGAGAACCCACTGGCAATCTCCTTTAATGTGCCCACTGGTTCCATTCTGCCCGATGTGTGCTTGGCAGGATGGTGCAGCCATTTTTATTGTTGTTGCAAAACGCTTGTATTGAGCCATGGCGCTCACAGGAGCCAGCGCAACCCTTTTGTGGTTGATTCTGTGCAAATGCAGCTTAGTGATGTGGGGCAATGCTGTTGAGTGGGTCAATATATGCCACACTGTACATTGAGCCCAACAATTATGAGTCAGGATGCAACCAGAGATTGATTGTTCCTTAGTGTCATATGAGGTTCGTACTAACTTGGCTCATGACATTCCTTTGTCTGGTCACTTAGGAATGACTAAGACATCTGACAGGTTGTTTGCTCATTTGCACTGACTCCAGATGGCTGTAATAATACACACATTTGTGGGCTCCTTCCAAACTTGCCAAGTTTCTGTTAAGTCAAACTAGGCGATGCCCCATTAATTCGTTACCAGTGGGTGGGCAACCTTTCGAGATGATAGAAAGGATACTGTGGGTCCTTTAGATCCCCAAACAACCTTGCTGAAATGGTATGTTAGATCTTGCCATTTGGTACCCTGAAACATTCCCCTCGAGGAGAATCAAAGCGGTGGTGTAGTCTCTGACTGAGATATTCTCTCATGTGAGTTTCCCCAAAAAAGTATTTTCTGACAGGGGAACTCCCTTCATATCTGAATATAAGAAGGCAATGTGGGGGGGAGGGTTCTATGACTTACATGTTCTCTACAACTTGTCTTGTCCTCGCTCTGTCTTCCCTCCCTTGTCTTGTCGTGCCTAGAAACACTTGTATACAGGTGCGTTATAAATGACTTATCATATCATATCATATCATTTCATAACTTTCCATCCCCAAACCAATGGGATTGTGGAGGGATTCAACAACCCTAAAAGGAATGAGAGGTTGAGTCAAAGAGCAGCTGAGGCGAAAGTGGGATATTCTGTTGCTATACCAACTGCCTACAGGGAAGTGCCACAGAACCGAGTAGGCTTCACTCCCCTTGAACTTCAGTTTGATGACCCTGTTAGTGGTCCTCTAAATCTGTTGAGATTAGGATGGGAGGATAGCTACCAAAGTCCTGCTAATAACATGGTGGATTAAGTGCTTTGGTTGACGTTAAAAAGGGATCAGTACATGGAACAGTCCCAAACAAATGTGAAGAACAGTCATGATTTAATGTAGCTCATAAGGCTACTTAAAATCAGATCAAATAAAATCTTTGGGTATGATTCTCGATTCAGTTTTGTCATTAGTTATACAAATTATTAACATAACAAGCTCTACTCGTTATTAATGATTTTTAAACAAACAAGACCTCTCATATCAGACGACAACTGTGCCACTTTTTCATGGGCTGTTATAGGGGCCAAATTAGACTTCTGTAATTTCCTTTATTCAGGACTATCCAAAAAGTCAATTCGATGTTTCCAAATGCTTCAAAATACATAAGAATGAGTGGATTCAAATAGCAGTAGAGAGGCACATATTACTGCATTATTGAAAAGTCACAATTGGCTCCCCATACCAGCCATGCTTAAGTTTAAACTATTGACCCTTACCCATAAGATATTTTATGTCATGCCCCCCTCACTATATGAAAGGGTGGTTGGCCTTGCGCTGTACTAACAGTCTGCTAAAATTGTCTCTAAGTCGGAAGCAGAAAATCTGTTCGACTTGTTCCTAAGCATATTAGTGGCTGTGAAACTACGGAAAAAAACTGCCCCTGGACATTAGGGAGATATTGACTTTTTGTGAATATAGAAATAAACTAAAATCCTGACTGTTTGAACTGTATTGGTCTTTCTCACCCCTGCCAGTCTTCTTTTCTTCTATCCTTTTTTGGTTGAGTGCTGAGAAACATTATGGTCAAAGTACCTATTTGCAGTGTTCTAACAGAAATTCGAATAGGATATAGATAGCATGAAGCCCTCACATGAACAGAAGGCAACTGCAACAGAGTACACTAGTGGAATCTGTCAAGCCCAGCTCACTTCTAGATAAGTGAACTGGACCATAAACATTCATTCAAAAGGTTAGTGAAGTAAGCAGCCTCAGTGATCAAAGGTCCTAGGCAAGAGCATGGAGTCTTTTACATCAAAGTCATTACAGGAGGCATGCCTTGGTACTAGCTGACAGCAAGTCTGCAGAGGAAACTGATCCCCTCCTAGACGTGCTACACGCAGAAGCCACAGACTGGTCTTTAGAGGGGGTGCAAATATCCTTTGAATTGACAGCTATTGCAAGACCGTCAGTGGTTGTTCAGTCAGTTTGCAGGTTTGTTTTTGCTGATTCCATGTCACACAGATTGTTGTGTACATGAAATTAACATAGCCAACAGCAAGCCCATGAAAAGCAGAATTCACTGGAAACCCAGGAGTTTTTTAAATGTATTTATTAAGTATTTATAATGCGCCTATACAGCCAAATGGTGTGTGAAGGCACAGCAAGACAAGGGAAGGGGGAGATAACGGGGAAAACAAAGAATAAACTTCCTACTAGGCCTTAAAACATTTGGAACGTGCAAGTGCTGTAACAAGAACGCTGGGGAGGGGATGAGGGGAGGAGAAGGAAGGGGGTAACAGGGAAAAAGACAAACAATAAAGTTCCTTCTAGGTTGTTTATTTATTTAATTGTTCATTTTTAACAGGCTTAATACCGCTGTTGTGGTTTCTAAGTGCGGGATCGGGATTCAAACTTGTGTGGCGCTGCGTTGTCTTGCTTCCAAGACAAACGCGTTGCCAAATGGTATCCTCTGTCTCAATTTGGAGCCTGCCAGTGCAGTAACAGAAGAGGGGAGAGTGGGGGAGGAGGGGAAGTGTAGCTAGGGTTAAACAGAGAAGAATACAAACAATAGCATTCCTTCTAGGTCATAAGACAATTCGGAGTGTGCAAGTGCAGTTGCAGAAAAGAGGGGAGAGGGGGAGGAGGGGAAGTGTAGGTTGGGGATGAACAGTGAAGAAGACAAACAATAAAGTTCCTACTAGGTCATGAAACAACTCGGAGCGTGCAAGTGCAGTAACAGAAAACAGGGGAGAGGGGGAAGGAGGGGAAGTGTCAGTGGGGATGAACAGGGAAGAAGACAAAGAATAAAGTTCCTACTAGGTCATGAGACAATTCAGAGCATACAAGTGCAGTAACAGAAAACAGGGAAGAGGGGAGGAGGATGGTGAAGAGTAGGCTGGAGGGGAAGAGTAGCATGGGATGAGCAGGAAAGAAGACAAACAAAAATGTTCCTACTAGGTCGTGGGACAATTTGATGCGTGCAAGTGCGGTAACAGAAATGAGGGGAGAAGTGCAAGATGGGGAGGAAGGGTAATGCAAAGGCGGTAGGTAGGCGAAGGGAATGTAAAGTGTAAGTGAACAGGTTCACTTGCACTATTGAGGAGAGGTTGCACAAGGGAGTGCTTGAGGAGAAGCAGGAAGGAGCGCAGTGGCAAGGAGTGATCGTAGAGTCCGCCAAGGCTGGAGCAACAGAGGAAATGTTGTCTTTGAATTTCAGGAGGAGCGGGGGAACACCTGTTGGATGAGAATCTCACAGAGCATGGCCATCTAGAGACATCGCCAGGTGATGTGGGAGAGAAAGAGGAGAGTAGGAGGGAAGGTCAGAGGGGGGCCAAAGGAGGCCTGAGAGCATATGAGGGAGAGGCACGAAAAGCAATTTAACCATGTAGAATCAAGTGTCCAGGATCATGGGAACAGCCTATGTTTCAACATACAGCAGGACATGCAAAACATCTAAATATAAATTTCCTGGAAAAGGGAAAAAGGCCTAGGTTTCAACATACAGCAGAAAAAAGCAAAACATATAGTTAATAACTTCCTGAAAAGGGGGAAAGGCCTAAGTTTCAAAGATACAGCAGAAAAAGCAAAAACACCTAGATAAGAATTTCATGGAAACAGGGAGAAAGCCCTCGGTTTTAACATACAGCAGGAAAAGCATAACTACCAAGATGTGAATTGCCTGAAAGGGCCTAAGTGCCCATGATGGACACATTCAGTTGTGGGCGACATACAACAGACTTAAGTATTGGTAAAAGGAGTAAAAAGAGAGGTTACACAGTTGAATATGGAGCAGTAATGGCTGTTCCCCCTGCCCACACATTAATTACCTTGTCAGTCGCTGTTGGTTGACGGCTGCGCTGCATACTCCACCGGCAAACACAGGAAAACACAGTCTGGAGCTGCTACTGAAGGAGCTGCCCTTCCCCTCGGGCACTTAGCCACAGGGGCTGAAAAGGCAGTGGGGCTGCCCGGGGGGCTGTACTAATAAGGCGGTCGGCAGCCAATGGGTATTGGGGGGAAGGGAATGGGGAGGTGTAAAACACAAACAGCGAAGTGGGCAGAGGAGGAGGCATGAGTTCAAGGAGCTTGAAAAACGATGAAAGGTAGAACCGCAGAAAGACAAGTGACCTGAAGGGGGATGGGTCAGGGGAATAACGGAGAAGGGCTATTCACCTGCACACTGTGATTGAAATGAACTGCCAAATGCTTCTCTCGTGTACCTTGTGCAGTAGAGAAGAAGGATTGTAAAGTCAAGTTGTCTTGTATAGTGCCATTCTGCCTTTTCTGGGGGCCTCAATGACTTGGCAGTGTACGAAAAGAGTGAAGTGGGGAGCGTTTAGTGGGATAAAAGGTGTGGAAGATTTGAAACCTGTGGTTTTGGTGGGTGCAGCCGGGAAGTAATGGAATGATAAGTGCTGCTTTGGATGTATACATTTGACAGTGAAACATGGGTAG
This sequence comes from Ambystoma mexicanum, assembly GCF_040938575.1. NCBI lineage: Eukaryota > Metazoa > Chordata > Amphibia > Caudata > Ambystomatidae > Ambystoma > Ambystoma mexicanum. Next base: position 906,277,577 of record NC_090937.1, on the reverse strand, counting down.
GTGTTCATATGAATAGGAGAGCCCACACTCTGGTCCAGTTACAGTGCTCTGGGTTAGTTGCTGATGTGTGGGGATGTTGTAGAGTTAAAGAGGCGTTCTTCATCATAGCTCTGATAATCTTGGTGTGTATTAACATATGATCCAAACAGCAACACACAGAAGGTGCTGGCGAGATGGCCATTTCAGCTGACTAAGAAGAAAATCATGTGTAAATGTTGCTGTAAAGGGTAGTATTGTGTACTCTGGTGTGTAGACTACAATTGTGGTGAATCTAGTTGCTCATTGTTCCCATTAAAAATATCCATCATTCCTTATTGAGCTTCATGGTTAGCAGCTATAAAAGATAAAAGGCCAACCTGGCTGTAACAACAATGAGCTGTTGCTAATCAGGCACAACACTCCCACAGCCCCAACAAGTTTAAATAATGTTTTTTTACTTGACTTAATTGTACAACCATTTTTGCAAGATTGGTTATTACTTTGCTTTCAGTCCATCACAAAAGAAGGCACAAAGGAACTTCATTGTCCCTTTCTTTCGTTTCCTATGAGATTTACTATTTTGTTTCCTTCGTAAGTCATTGATCCAGACCAAAGTTTTGAAAGAGGTTAGCTACTGCAATCACTGGCCTTGTGTTTTTCCTGCTCATCATGCGGCGCCACCAGACCTCTTCTTCATAAACCTGCAGGCCCCTAAAATTTCAACCCAAATGTCTCTCTCTCATTGTTTGTGTGCCAGAGCAGTTCAATAACAAGTGCTGAAGAGTTTCCAGTTTCTCATTGTTGTTACAAAAGTGGCAATGGTTGGTTGGAGACTTTCCTCTAATGGCAAGAATTTCATTTGTCTTTAATAGATTCAGTCTGGCTCTTAAGAACGTAGCTCTCAGTCTTCTGTCAGGAAATTTCATTAGGTATTTCAGCTGGATGTTTACTTTTTGTGTACTTATTGGTAGATGTTGTGTAAGTGTGTTACTTGCTACTGCCACAAGAGTCTGAATCCATTCCCATTCTTTTAAACGAGCCTGCGTTTTTTGTGGGTTTGATTCCAGTTCCTCCTCTGCACTACCAATTTCTTTTTTTCGGGCCAGATTTTTCTTTGTCCATTCGAGTAACATTTAATTTCTGTCACCTTCCATTTCCCTAAAGATAAGTTAAACGTTTTTTGACCGGACGGGTAGTCGAATTTTTCTAAAGAGCATCCGACTGTTTAAGTCCACAATTCCTTTTAAAGAGACCAAACATAGTTCTTTTCTTATTGTTGCAACTGGTGTTGACGCTGGTAGATTTAGCACTCTTCGACCATAAAAGACCCTCTAGTTTCGGCCATAGTTTGTTGGATATTTTCGGCAATGCTTCTACTCCACATGTGATTGCAGGTGTTACTCTTGCTTTGTAGAAGTCAATGGCTGGCTTCATAGTGAATCTCCCAAATTTTGTATCCATTACTTTTGATTGTGAAGCCAGAGTTTTAATCTTGGTGTAGAGTGAAGCTTGCATGGTCGCCTCACCGGGGTTCAATTTAGGGTAATGCCAAAGTATTTAAAGGCAGTGACTCTTTCCAGTTGCTGCCCTATTTCCCACTGGAACTTTTCTATTCGTTTTGACCTTTTTTCCAGGATAATGGTCTTAGTTTTTTCTATGTTAAGTTCCAGGTCGTTATCTAGGAGAAAGGCACACAGATAATTCAATTGCCATTGGAGGCCGATTGCCATCTGGTCAAGCAATATTATGTTGTCTGCACATAATAGACGACTCACTTTCTCCTTACCGATCGTTGGGGAAAAGAACGCGTTTTTCCTTCTTCCTTCTTGTGCCTGGAAATCACCCATATATGCGTTATATAGAGCTGGTGCCATAGGGCACCCCTGTTTCACCCCTCTCTCTGCCACAATTTCACCTGAAAGTAAGCCATCACTGTTGAGTCTTACTCTGATAGATGTTTCAGAGTGCATCTGAATAATGGGGTCCAAGATTGACGCCGGGCATCCCCATCTTGTAAGTTTCTGCCAAAGTTTTTCTCTCCGTTGACCCGGTCGAAGGCCTGGACCAGGTCGACAAAGGCCAGAAATACTCTTGGACTTCCCTCTGCGATTTTGGCCTTCAGCGTACTCAGGAGCATGATGTTCGCAGTGGTTCCTAAATTCTTCCTGAAACCAGTTTGATATTGATCGAAACGTGGCGAAGTGATGACCCATTCTTAAAATATTTCTAATAAGAGTGCCCCAAAGAGTTTGCCAATTACATCCAAGAATGCGATTGGACGATAACTCCTTGTGTTGTTTTTGAGTACTTTTTTGTAAATGGGTACAATGTTTGCCGTTTTCCATGAGACTGGCATGGTGCTTGTTATGAAGCAGTTTTTAATTACACCTGAGATGAAAGTTGCCCATTCTTCTGGATTGGCTTTCACGCCCATATTTGTCAGTCAGTCTGGCCCGGGGGCTGTCGAGTTTTTCAGCTTTGCTATTTTAACCAAAATAGCTTCCCTATCAGTATCGATGTTCCAGATGGTGGATGTCTCTGGGGGCGAAATTACAATGTTGGCTTCTATTTTGTGGAAGATATCCGTAAGGTAAGACACCGAAGTCTGTTCCCCTACGTTATTTTGAATTGTGTCGTTCATCCCTTTGGCTGTTGAATTTGCCAAAGCCCAAAAGTCCCTTGGGCGTTTTCCACAAATTGCTCGCAACATCATGACTGAATCTTCATGAAACATAGATATTCTAAACTCCTTTATTTAGTTCTTATAGGCTTTGATTTCTGGTTTTGCCACCGTGATGTTTTCCAAAGTTGGGTGAGACTTTGCACGTCTAGTTACCCGTCTAAGGTATTTCCTCTTTGCCACTAAGATGGAATTTGATTTGTGCTGGTGTTGTTTGAAACTAGTACCACTCTGGAGTCTTTGATACGGTATTAGCAACGGGCAATAGTCCACCCTCGGTTCAGCTACTTCTTTGTCATCTCAGGCTTTCGCCACCCGGTATTGTTTGGTTATACTTTTTACAGAGTCTTTTGTCAAACTTAAGCGAGTGTTTCTGTAACATACTTCCAAGGAGGTTCCCATTATTGCCTCTAGCCCTGACTCTGTAATGACCAACAAGCTGATAACAGATTGTGGTCGCTTGGCAGTGTTCTTGTAGCCATAAATTACTCCGCCAGATAAAGCAGACTTCTTGATACATAGATATGATCTATTGTGGACCCCCGGTTTGTCCCTTCCCATGTAGGGATTCATGGCATGTTTCGAGAGTTGAGGGAATGCAGGTTATGAAGATCTCTCAAGTACATTAGTTCAGACCATGGTTTTCCTCTTTTAGCTGGGCGTGCATTGGTCTGTGCAGCTACCATGTTGTTTTCTATTTTTGCAGGGACGGTTATTCCACATTCATCACCACGACTATAACATGTGGCATTAAGATCAACACATATGATTATATGAGTTGGATTGGTCTCTCTTGACCAGTCATCTATGGTGTTTTCCATGTGGTTCAAGAAAGACTTGCCTGATTGGGCTTTAGGGTTCCAGTAGGTGTTGATAATTAGGATCACCACCTTATTTTCAGTACTGGTGAGTCCTATTGGGAGAGCCCACCTGACTAGTATGACCATGATGAACGTGGTTAGGGTCAGAATTCTTTCAAGATGCATCCCGCATCACGACAGAATGGCTATGAGCAGACTGGCTGTCGGGCGCCCTTTTTGGCCTCTACTCGCTGGGGCAATCTCAAAGCCATCCAAATAAGGGCTTCTCAACAGCCAGGTTTCTTGTAAGAAAAGTATATCAAACTTGCCTAGGTCAAGGTCACCTCGGACCGTTAGATGATCAAAACCACGGGTGTTACATGATCCTAATATAAGCTCATTTTTATTAGTTGGTTTTGCAAGGTCACCAGACTTCAAAGGCTGTTGAAGCCTAATTTCATTTGGTGACTAGGTTCTCAGATATGTGGCCAAAGTTTAAATAATTGTTTGATAAAATGGCAGTTCGATTAGAAAGAAATTGAAGGAATTTGTCATTGTCTCTGTCGGGTTTCCTGATGCCCTTTCAAATTCCTCCACACTCCTGATTCCAGCCCATACTGTTTGTCCACCTCTGCCCAAATCATGAAATGTTTCTACAAATGTCATTCACCTGCACTGCACATGTGTGCCATTTTCCAACTTTGTTCATGAACCTAGATACCTCAGGGTTTGCACACTATATAAATAAACAAACAAACAAACAAGTTACTGGGGAGTGTGATGAAGGCTATTTATGCAGACAGCCAGTAGAGTGGCTCATGGGGCTGGATGTCTCCCTGAGCCAGTGCATGATGGGGCTGGGTTTGGCATGCAGAGGATTCTTGGGTCACTCTCCGTTGGTTCACTTCACTTGGCAGGCCACAGTCAAAGGCTTGGGTCTGTGGTAGCATCAGTGAAGCCAATGGACCACGAATGCCAAAATAATCACAAACCAGATGGACAAGATAGGAATAGTCTGAGAAGCACACTGATCCCCCTAAAGTACACTTGCCTGCCCTGAATCAGAGTGCAGGCTTAACCCAATCATATGCAGCTCTCCATGACACATGTGAACCCCCAGAATGGCTACCAATGTTACTATAGACTTAGGCCAGCTCTGCCAGACACATTCTGACCCACAGGAGGCTCAGAGACACAGCCAATCACAGCACAACACGTCTTGGGGACCACAGGTTCAGATCCTCAGCTAAAGTCCCACACAGAGGAGGAGGGATCTCTCTATGCAAGACAGACAGCCCAGTCCAGAAGTGTAAGTCGTTGGAGCAAGATTTGGCTTTTGGATGAAGGAATTTACATAGCATTACAAGGTATGTGGAGGAGCAGACAAGTCTGCTGGAGGTTGCAGGGGGAGAAGGAGCCAGGAGGAGGTGAAGAATAGGAAGAGGTGGTGGTGTCTGGGGTCGGTGGTGAGAGTTTTCTTTTATAGGAGGTAACATGAGTATGTGGTGGAGAAAGTTTCAAAGAGTAGACAGGAAGAAGAGGTGAAGAATTTAAGGAGGTGGTGGCATTAGGAGGAAGTGATGAGAGTTTGGAGCAGAAGGTAACATCGGGAGGAGGTGGTGAAAGTTTGGAGCAGGTGGTGACATCAGGAGAAGACCGTGAAGAGTTGGAAGCGGTGGTAAGTGGTAAAGAACACGATAACAAGAGCAAGAGCAGGAAGGTATAAGTCGGCTGGGTTCTCCCAACGCAGGTGCACAAAGTGGAAGCAGGAAAAAGACCCAGGCAAGGAGATCAGAAAAGTGGGGAGCCTAGAAGTAAGGAGGACACAGAGTATAACCTTGGAGGATAAGGGGCATGGAGTCTACAGAGAAGCTCGAGTACTATTTGAACTTAATGGAGGAAATGCAGAGGTGCATCAACCAGAGGTCCCAAGGAGCTGCCACAAATGTGGAAATTGTGGACAGACACTTTTTTGTTAGGTAGCTATGGATGCAGGACCCAGGAAACCCCACAGCTAGGTTGTTGGGCAAGGAGTGAATACCACCCTGGGACAAGAGGTGGAGGCATTTGGTTTTAGTTTTTCTAAGGACATTTTTATTTATATTTTGTTTTTCTGTGTGCTTTGACAATACAAGACTGAAATTGCACATCCTGAGTCCAGTTGTTCCTGTGTCCTACTTGGCCCCTTCATGGCAGAAGCTACAGAGACTTTAATGATGTGGGGTTGGTGCTCTCCAACTCGATAGGTGCAACGTTAGTGGATTATCTCCTTCCAAAGCTGACACATTACCTATAAAGGGTTCTGTAAATTATGGAATGCGGCAGTGGGCAGATACCAAAGTGTGGTCGTATTATGTTATGCAGCTTATTAGCCTTCTTTGTGCTAGCGCTGTTTTCATGTTTTTGACACTATTTACCTTAGAAAGAATGGTGGTGATCACTAGCTTGCTGCTGCTAGCAACCCTGTCTACCGTGTCCAACTGAGACACACGCATTTCCTAGATTTAGGCTTCCCTTACGCTCTTAATTCTCATTCACTCATTCTTTTACAAGGATATCCTCTTCATTGCATATTATCTGCAACCTCATTCTTTTAAACTATCTGGCAAACATGTGCTTCCAGGAATTATCTCATGCTCTGTAATTCCAACATCTTTTCTTTATCCTTTCCCAATGTATTTTCTACTTCATTCACCAGGTCCCAAGGGTCTCTGTTTCTTTCTTCACGACATCAAGCTTCCCTGTCACTTAGCTGTAACAGGCATTCTGCAAAGTGCTGTTTGTGGAAAGGTGAAACTCTGGCATTCTGTTGGTTTGCCATTCCAGCTTTATGCTCTGACCAAAGGATTGAGGAGTGCACAGCTTTGTATCTTTCAAGCCATTTGTTGATGTTCTGGTAATTCAAGTCCTTTTAGGTTCATATATAATGACTGATGGTTTATCCCCTGCAGCTCAGAATGGCAAGCTCTGCCCCCCAGGAGATGCATGATGACACATTGAATTTCCCTTGAGGATCAGTTCCAAAGTACCCTAAGCAGACTTCCACCTGCACTGCTGCTTTCTCGGCAGATGTCTCCACCACTCTCTTTGAAAAGGAGACCTCTATCTGTAGGGTCTCTCAGGAGTTCTAGGTATTGTAGACAGCATGGCGAAGTACTCATCTTAATGAGGGTCAATCCTTTTGTGCCTTTCCACCCTTTAATTAACCTCCTTCTAATATCTGACACTTCACTCTTGAGGTGTTCATATATCTTCACAGGTTTAAGTGATGTAACTCAGAGGTCACCATGGGGGATTTCCTTTATGATACACCACCAGGGATTGCTTAATATTTCTGTCCATCTATGGGCGGTAGCTGCATTCTTTCTTAATACTGATTCCCTGCTCTCCCTCTTCCGCATGTGCTTATTGGTGGCCTTTGCTGTTGCTCATTCTTTTACTTAGCGTGTATTTGTTACTCAGGTTAAGGGATTCCTCCTCACCACATTTCACCCATGAACAGGTTCATGAGGTCCAGCTCATGGTGGTAACCAGGCATCGACAGTCTGCCTGTAGGCTGTGTGCAGGGCCAGTCGCATCATGTCCTATGTTGTGGCACTTCATTGGCCCAGTCACCTAAGGGAACTCCTAAAATCGTCAACACCAAGGCAGACTCAGGAAGCCTATGAGCTTTAAGTCAACACCAAGGCAGACTCGGGAAGCCTATGAGCTTTAATCTGCCAAAGGTCTGTCCTCCTAGTCACCACCATCACTAAATCCATAGTTAGTGCAGTTGTCTTACCAAATAGGCTACAACGTGGAAAGTGGTAGGACTGAAACCAACTGACAGTAAACCACTCGTTCCAAAAGCCCAAATGGAGCAGAATAAATGAAAGCTGGAAAGGTGATGGACCAGGAGCACGCAGGAGCAGTCACACAGGTGTACCAGCAGTACTACCAGGATAGTTATGCACAGGAGGATGGCGAGTGGGCGGGTAAGGCAAGAACAAACATAGTGGACCAACCAATTTCATCCGGAACCAAGGGGAAGTGGAAAATTGCATGAGTCAGGTGCAAACTTGATCAAAACACCACGGTTCCAGGCAAATCCTATAGGTCAATGATACTGTTATCTACTGACTCAGATGTGGAAGTTGCAGTGCCACCACCTTCAAACTGATTGGTGCCAATACCTTCCAAACGGTTACATAGGGCCATGTTAGGAGGACACACTCCCAATACGGAGCCATCATAGGGCCTGCATGTCTCCCATGCATGCTGTTCCTCAGTGGATGCGACCGCAAGACCCTTACAATATGCCAGTGTGTGGATCCTAAAGCTGAACATCTGGAGGCATTTCAGGTTGTATTTGAGGTGCAGTGGTAAGTCTACCTGAGGATCCCTGCATTATAATCAGAAGGAATGCTGCAGATCATCATTAAGCTGCCATGAGGTAGCAATGTGAGGGTCCGAACACTGCAGTGGCCTACATTTCTGAGGGTCAGATTTGATGTGGATTGGCACACTATGTTAGTCAAAGTAATGTAATTATGAGGTGCAGGCAGAGAACCTTAGATGCAGTATTTCTCATTGACATTGACCCTTTTCTGCCCTCACTACCCTACTTGGACTATGGTGTGTAAAATGGTGATCCTAATTTCTAACTGTGTGAATGAGAAGTTTAATTTGTAAATTCTTTGACACTAATTAACCTCATTGATGGCACATGTTGCAGTATTACTCTGTTTCTTTAATGTAGGTACTAGTCACTCCTATGACAGTGCGCCATCTATAGATACTGAGGATATAAGCTCTTTCACTGCAGCTGCTCATTCCTTGACATATTAAAAAACATTTCCTGACTCTTTGTGGTTTTGGGCCCCTTCTAATAAGAGTAAGTGGGAACAATCATAAGGGTGAGTTTATGCTAGTGCGATAGCTGGGTGAAAGGAGATGCTGCAAGAACCTTGCCAGAGGCAGCCTGTCCTAAAAGGACATCTGGAGATTTAAGGCTAGAGGAGTGACTGAAAAACAGCTTATATAGAGTCAGCCCCCTGTCAGGCTCTAATTAGCTCAACCTTTTTTTCAGATTCACTGTTCTTTCCGACTCTAGTCTTTCTTGTTCCATTTTCTTCGACAGTACTGTCTAACTTTCAGTCCTGAAGAAGTGCTTGTTAGGAACGAAACACACATTGACATTGTATCATTGGAGTAATAATGAAATATGTGTTTTAGTGAAAGAAGTATTGGATGATAAAAATTGGATTCCAACATATTCATACCAAAAGCAAACGTTCAAACGTGAAAAATAATGATATGTCCATTATGTCCAGATTTCAGTCTCTATTCACTGCCAACCCCTGAAAAGATCAAAAGAAAGGGATTACATACACAACCGTTGTTGTCCATTTGACGTTGTCAGGGACATGTTGCTTGTGCTGTGTGCTGTGTGCTTTTGGGTGTACTACATGGACACTGTAGATTCAAGTTGCTATGACTGTGTTGGTGATTTGAATACAGCCATACAAATGAGGGCCATCAATCACAGAGCGTTTCCCTGTGGGATTGCACCATTATTTGACGCTTCTGTGAATCAGGCCCTTGGGGTGTGTCATCCACTTTTTTACACGTACAAATTGGCTCCTACTCAGTGGTCATATTAATATGGGGTGCAAAGTCTCCCTAATCACAGTATGTATGCAATATGTTGGATCTTGCGCCCTTGCTTTCACGCTCACAGCAACATGGATAGGGTTTAGCCTGTAGTGCACATAGTCCCACAGTTGTACAATAGTATTTTGAGTGGCTGATTGGAATTAGTGAACATGTTGCTTTTGATGTCCATGAATGACTGGGTGCTAAGAATTGAATGTTGCCAAGTAAATGCATTTTTCAGTTCCAACATGTTTTTACTTGTTTATGTATTTGTTACATTTGTACATTTTCTCTTCCTCCAGAATCATTTTACTCCCAACTTTGCAAAGTGGGAGTGGTATACTCCCACTTACAAATCTTATCTGGGGCTCAGTTTGTGCATGTTATTTTATGTCTAATGGACACACACACTTTTGCCCTCCCAGAGGCACATTCTCAGGGCGTTTTTGTGGGCACAGAGGATACGCCCCAATTCATCATTGAATGACACCTGGGACGTGGCTTCAGTGTGTGTGCTCCACGGGGGCTGGTTTTTATGTGAAGTATGATTGCACCAGCTGGGTGCGTGCAGCCTCTCCACGTGCCCTTTGGCCAACCATCAGCAAGGGTGGTGCCTGTGGATGCGGGCAGTGCCCCACCTGCATTTCCACTGGTACACCACGCCTGTGTGGTGACATTGTGAAGTACACATGCAGCCACTATGATTTTACATACTACCGGTGGTGCATATATCAACACTCCACCACAGTGGTCAAGGGAACGGAACCGTGACTTTAGCACTCCGAATGTGCGCTCCACTATGGCCCTAGTGGCTACATGTGCTGTATTGTATCTCACCTCATCTGGTGTTGATTGGTGTCATCATGAATGTTGACAGCGGGTAGGTACTGTCCCCTGTAAATGTGTACATGGTTGTCATTGCTATTTATTGTCAGGGTTTATTGTTCAGTGGATCACATGCATAAATGTGCATGACCATTCATACTCACCAATGAGCCATGCATTGCCATGTTTTCCAGATGCCAGGGCCCAGTGCAGTGGGGACTGGCGGAAGATGTAGCTATCATGTGTGCTGCCCGGGAAATTGGTATACACTTCCATGATAATTCCATTGGCATCACACACTACTTGCACATTAATGGAGTGCCAGTGCTTACAATTCCGGTATATGTGCTCTGTCATTTGGGGGGGGGGGGCGTAGCGCAACACGTGTGCAGTCAATTGTACCTACTACACCTGGGAAATGTGCTACTGCATAAAATTCCTGGATCACTGTCTGTTTTCTGCCAGTGTTAAGGGCATATATATGTGTCTGCGCACACATGCATGTGCTGTCATGCATGACAATACCTGGTGTAGACAGCAGGATTGGGTGATTGGGTGGCCTGCGATTTCCCACCAACTATTACAGTGGTTTGCTGGAAGGACCCAGTTGCAATGAAATGGAGTGCAGTCAGCACTTTTTCTAGGGGTCAAGGGCCTGGGAGCAGATGGCGGGTGATGCTAAGCCATCTTCCCACTCCCTGACAAGGTGTAGGGTTATATGGGGAGGGGGACATGTACCTGGTATATACCTGGTCATCTGGCATCCCAAACAGCGTGGTGCGTGCACGAATATCTGGGCCCTGGGCATCCTTCTCCTCCTGTGGTGTACATGCACAATAGCTCCTACTATTACTGGGTTAATCGTGGCTGTAGACATTGCTTTGGTGTGCATTGCGTGCTTTATTCACATTGGTTCCTATGGGTGTTGAGGATTACGCCTGCTATCATGTGGCGGATGGATCACAGGGTTTGCATGTGTTTTATTGCAATGCGACATTCCGCTGTTGAAATCCAGGAATATGATTGTATTTGCATTGGGATGGGTGTGCCATTGCTTAGAAGTGGACCGTAACTCAACACGCCCACATTTTCATGCGTTCCTCCTCATTATGGATGTTCCGCCCCTATTTGGGTCGCTGTGTAGGCCCGGCCCACACTCTGCTTGGAGTCTGGCGCAAGACGCTCAACCACTCGCAGAGACATGCCTGCCCTGCGCGAACTCCACGCAAGTCCCGGAAAAGTCCAGCGCAGTCAATCCCATGAATCGACAAACAGGACTTTGCGCCCAGAATGGCACGCAAAGTCCTGATTTTCCACGCAATATATTCCATGAATCAGGGGCTAAATATGCCAGAAATGTCAAACTGTTTTGTACCTTTCTAGTTACAGCTCTCATTATCGAAAAACATGTGGCTGTAGTCCATTTCCCCATCAGGAGAAAGCGAAGAAATATGGAATTAAGTCCTACTTTCCCAATTTGTATTCCTCAGAGGGAGTTTAGGGCAGTACAGCAGGAAGTCAAACACAATTTGTGTGTAGTGATTAGATACACACAAATAGCCATATATATATTATATTAACAATCTATTTATTTCATTACACGCTTAGTGAAGGTGAACAGGCCCCACCGACTGCGGGCAGCAACTGATAAATGCAGGTTTGAACCTCGCATTCTACGTGCTAGTCACCACATTCCATTCATACTTCTGTCACGAGGAAAGCTCAGGCGGAGCCTCGTGATGAAAGGATAATGGATACTACACATCTCCCCTCCTTAGTCTCTTGTTGTTTAAGTGACACAGACTGGTGTGTATACTTCTTCCGTGTCTTCTGCATCCTAAGACAAAATCCTTCATGTGATCTGGTTTGCGGATTATTCTCACTGTTCTTGTCGCATGCGAGGAATCTGGTTTAGGTTTTGGCAAGGAAATTTTCGACATCACATTCTTTTTTAACATTGGTTTCCCACACTCACCACTTCTCTCTATATTTCCATTACTGCTCCTACTCAGTTGCTCTTTGCATTCTGTTTCATCAGTTCTCACATTCCTACACGACTTCATCACACAGACTCTCTCCATATTCCAGACTCTACCATCTTGTACTCTCACCGCATGTCTAAAGACTTCAATCACACCCACTGGTTTGGACCATTTGAAGGGTCCATCTCTTAGTGCAGGGGGCAGTTTAATTCTCACTAGACTTCCCACTCTAGGAACCTCCTTCCCTTTCTCATTGCTTATTTGACTGTCGTGAGCTGCTTTATTCTTTAGTTGAACATCCCTGATACTCTCCACTGCCTCTCCAAAATCCTTTCTCACAACAGTTTCTCTCTCCAACCAGGATGGGGTCAATTTGGTGTTTGCTCTGCGTCCTCTACTCAATTCAAAAGGTGATAAACCTGTTTTACTGTGTGGAGTAAAACGGTGAGCAATTATTTTCCTTTTTACTACTTCCTTACAGCTAAGCCCATTGGCCCAAGCCCAGCGAATGGCATCTTTGAGTACCTTGTTGAATCTCTCAACTACTCCATTTGTTTGAGGGTGGTATATTGCGCTAGTTTTGTGCACAATGGAATTACCAGTACAGAACCTTTCCATTTCCTCTGACTTGAATTGAACACCATTGTCCGTTAGTATACTTCTTGGAAACCCTCTCTGGCACATATTTCTGACAAAAATTCTACCACTACCTTAGCATTCATATGAGGTTTAATTAAGACTTCTACCCACCTGGTCAGAAGGTCAATAACCACTAAGCAAAATTGCTGCTTACCATCACAATAAATGGGCCCCAAGATATCCATACCAATCTCATCCCATACTTTTCTTGGAATGTTCGTTATTACCATCGGGTACCTCACACTCACACATGCTCTGTCACTCTGATTACAAAGGATACATTCTCTGATGGTTCTTTCTATTTGGGGGTCACATCCCGGCCACCAAAAATCATCACGTATTCTTTGTTTAGTCTTCACTATTCCTTGATGGCCTTCGTGACCCAAATTGATGATTCTTTGTCGTAGGCTCTCAGGTGGAATTATACGATCTCCTCTCATGATCCTGTCATTAACTATATTGAGTTCATCTGCAACTCTCCAGTATTCGACGAGACCAGATTCTTCAAATTTAACCTTCCTTAAACTTCCGTTGTTTTGTATAAGTTGTTTCAATTGACTCATATCATTATCTTGTTTCTCTGCTTCTTCCCACTCATTTTTTGATATAGAAAGTGCTTCCATGCTCAAAACAACTTCCGGATCATTTTCACTTTCATCATCTGTTTCAGAATTCTTTGTGAGCCGCGACAGACAGTCCGCAGCACGATTTTTCACTCCTGGTACATATCGTACCGTACAGTTGTATTCCTGAAAAAGTACAACCCATCTTTTGATCCTAAGTAAGTATATAGGGCTCAGGAGGAACCCTGCTCCACTTTAGATCAAGCGCCATACAATAAAGAAAGTACAAGAGATTGTCAGATTTTCATGAAGTATATTTTAACAGACAGTTGCCCTATAGAGACACGTGTTTCGGCGAATCACTCGCCTTTTTCAATCAGGGCTGATTAGTGAGACAGAGATCAAAAGGAGGGGAAACGGGGAGGATTGTTAGGAGTAATAAAGAAAACATCAAAAAAAGAGAGAAAAAGCAAAAGGAACAAATCATTAGATTTTATGTGTATACAGATTATATTTGTATTGGTATCTTTAAAATACGGAGAAATTGCTTACCTAATTGGTGAGAGATAAAGTTCACTTATTCAAATAGGTTGGTAAATTTGGTAAATTTCATGGGATCAATCCCGCCTGTTAAAGAATTATACCCAATCGTGAGCATACTCATTTGACATATTAGCTAAACGTTGGTCTGTTGTTAGCGAGCACTGTGCACCAAACGAATAATTTCAAATTGCGTTGTACATTATTTTACCATGTTATTTGGTTTAATAGCTAAACGTACTCAGTAGTCAAACTTGGCTAATCAGTAGTAAGGGAATGTTATTTTCCTGACAACACGTAGTTCACGCGCATTTCGTGTCATACTGTTTTTGGTGCACTAAAGTGCAGGCACGAATACATTTGGAAAGCAAATTAATGCTAAGGTGGAGGGCTTAGGGCTTACCTCACAAGAGGTGGTCTCATTCACAAGCGTCGGCGTCTGGAAGCGAGCACAGACGCCGCGCTTCGCATCGGTAATAAAACTGACGTCGCCATAGTGACGGCAGTCCTTCTACCCTTTCGGTTATTAGTCGAAAGGCAGAGCGCCATCTTATAGATGTGTCAAAGTTTCGAGTTTTGCTTTTTGTGCGAATAGAGTCGGAAATTATACAATATGCAAATAGATAATTATGTTTACGAGAACTTTCTCCATGTTAATGGAGAGGTTTTTTGTGTTGAATATCATTCAGAAAATAAATTTGCAATAGTATTTGCATTCATTTTAAATTATAGACATAAAGCTCGAGCATCAATAAAGTTACCATAGATGAAAACCTGTTGCTAATAGATTTTATGTTATATGTGAGGTGTTAAATTTTCACTTGCACATTAGTGTATATATATCGAAGCAGCAAGCAAAAAGAGACTATTTGTGGTGTTAGTTAGTGGGGACAAGTTGCAATCAAATAGATATTCATTATTAAGATCATCAATAATATCTAAACTTCAATTCAAAAATTACATTCAAAGAAGCATAAGTTTCATTAGTTCAAAGAAAAACTCCCATCTCATTATCCGAGTTCAGGCCCACTTTAGTTGCTCTAAAATGGCATATGGTACGGGCTTCCTGTTGTCTCAAAGATAGTTCTCGATTCCCCCCTCTTCTTCCTATGCCGATTTTTTTGAGGCCAATGAATTGAATACCATTTTTGTCATCCATTTGATGGTTCAGTTGCCAATGGACTGCAAGTGGAAGTAGGGAGTCTTGACTCCCTATTGATGAGAGGTGTTCTCTTATTCGTATCCTTAGTTCACGGATGGTGCTACCCACATATATCTTATTACAAATACAAATAATTGCGTATACTACAAACTTGGATTTGCAATTGATGTTCTCTTTAATCATGGCGGATATACCGAAGCTGTCTGTAAATTTCATGGCGAAAGCATGTGCATGTTTGCACATTGTACAGCATCCGCATTTTCTAAACCCAAGACTGGATGTTTGTAGCCAAGTGTGTATTGGAGGTTGATCTTCTTCTGGTAGCATAGAAGGACTGATAGTTGATTTGATTGTTCTGGCTCTTCTATAGATCATTGTTGGGTAATTGTCAATGTATTTACAGATGTGCTCATCTAGTTTCAGGAGATGCCAATTTTTTCGTAGTATTGATCGTAAGGTCCCATTATTTGCACAAAAAGTGGTGATGAATTTTACAGTGTCTGGTCTTTTAACTGATCCTGGACGTGTTAATTCAAGAGTTGAATCTCTAGTAATCTTATGGGCTTTGTCGGAGGCTGGAACTCGGATAATGAGATGGGAGTTTTTCTTTGAACTAATGAAACTTATGCTTCTTTGAATGTAATTTTTGAATTGAAGTTTAGATATTATTGATGATCTTAATAATGAATATCTATTTGATTGCAACTTGTCCCCACTAACTAACACCACAAATAGTCTCTTTTTGCTTGCTGCTTCGATATATATACACTAATATGCAAGTGAAAATTTAACACCTCACATATAACATAAAATCTATTAGCAACAGGTTTTCATCTATGGTAACTTTATTGATGCTCGAGCTTTATGTCTATAATTTAAAATGAATGCAAATACTATTGCAAATTTATTTTCTGAATGATATTCAACACAAAAAACCTCTCCATTAACATGGAGAAAGTTCTCGTAAACATAATTATCTATTTGCATATTGTATAATTTCCGACTCTATTCGCACAAAAAGCAAAACTCGAAACTTTGACACATCTATAAGATGGCGCTCTGCCTTTCGACTAATAACCGAAAGGGTAGAAGGACTGCCGTCACTATGGCGACGTCAGTTTTATTACCGATGCGAAGCGCGGCGTCTGTGCTCGCTTCCAGACGCCGACGCTTGTGAATGAGACCACCTCTTGTGAGGTAAGCCCTAAGCCCTCCACCTTAGCATTAATTTGCTTTCCAAATGTATTCGTGCCTGCACTTTAGTGCACCAAAAACAGTATGACACGAAATGCGCGTGAACTACGCGTTGTCAGGAAAATAACATTCCCTTACTACTGATTAGCCAAGTTTGACTACTGAGTACGTTTAGCTATTAAACCAAATAACATGGTAAAATAATGTACAACGCAATTTGAAATTATTCGTTTGGTGCACAGTGCTCGCTAACAACAGACCAACGTTTAGCTAATATGTCAAATGAGTATGCTCACGATTGGGTATAATTCTTTAACAGGCGGGATTGATCCCATGAAATTTACCAAATTTACCAACCTATTTGAATAAGTGAACTTTATCTCTCACCAATTAGGTAATCAATTTCTCCGTATTTTAAAGATACCAATACAAATATAATCTGTATACACATAAAATCTAATGATTTGTTCCTTTTGCTTTTTCTCTCTTTTTTTGATGTTTTCTTTATTACTCCTAACAATCCTCCCCGTTTCCCCTCCTTTTGATCTCTGTCTCACTAATCAGCCCTGATTGAAAAAGGCGAGTGATTCGCCGAAACACGTGTCTCTATAGGGCAACTGTCTGTTAAAATATACTTCATGAAAATCTGACAATCTCTTGTACTTTCTTTATTGTATGGCGCTTGATCTAAAGTGGAGCAGGGTTCCTCCTGAGCCCTATATACTTACTTATACTTACCGGAGTAGGGGGTCTATCACTTCGTCACTCCACTGTTCAGCTGCCACCTCTGCTTATCTAGCGCAGGACATTGATGGTTGATATTCTAAAATACCCCCCACTGCTGTACTATTTTGAATATATATCAACAGTCCTGGTACGCTTGTTAATTGATACAGAAATTGTGCCTAGTACACAATGGCACAATATTTAAAAAACCGTGAAGAAGATGCAAACAAATTATTTGCACCTAGAGGAAGCACTCTACATGCGTTCAAGAATCTTAATCCCAAGAAAGAGGACCTAAGGTCCCAATTTGTGAAACTAGAAAGAGCCTCGAGGAAAGAAATTGACAAATATTGGGAAATGATATCTTTGCAGAACTATCTAACCAATAATCAAATCCCTAGAGGACTACGAATTTTGATATTTCCAGACTTTACCAAAGATGATGACAAAGACCTAGCGGACCTTTGGGACGGAAATTTGAACCATAGCTCAAAAACTATGATAGAATTGCTCGTGGAACATGCCACACGTGAACACAAGAGAGCTACTGAAACAATTGAAAATTTGAAAAAAGAGATAGCAAACACACTAGCTTTGGAAGCAACAAAAGAACGAAATTTTGGAAAAATGTATGAAATACTCAGCGATTACCAAGAAGAAATCAAAATTCGTAAACTTAGAAAATATTTGAGAGATGAAAGAGATTACCGCGACGATCGTGTATACACGTTTCAAGACAAATACAATCAATTCACCAAACTGCTCTCAAAAAGCAGTACACCAAACACTTCATCAGGCAGCTCTGATGTTGAATCAGATCCTGAAAAAGATCAAGAAGCCAATATTTCAGAACAAGTAACTACCAAACAACAAGGCTTCCTCAATCAGATACGCAGATACAAGGAAGGAACTCGAAATGCAAACTTCACCAAACAAGTCCGTTTTCAACTACCGGCCCAACCGAACAAGAATTCATTTATACCAGGCGAAGAGGAAGGCGGGGGAAACCTAGCCAACACAAGCGAAACAAACGAAAACAGAAGACAAACACGAGCAAATACCAGAGAAGCAGCGCGCCGCAACAAATAACAAATTTAGTACTTAATCTCTCAAGTTTAAATCTGAGTAAAGAAGAAACCTCATTGTTAAACAAAGGACTGTCCTTTGCCCCCACACATGTCTATGACACTACGGAAGTACATATAGATCTCTTTCGATTTGTACGAAAACTAAAATTAAAAAAATATTTTGAAACTCTAGTATCAGAACAAAGACCTCAGGAACCATCACCGATTAAGAGTGATATAACTATTCAAAATTTGGAAAATGTCTTTGCAATCAGGTCCTTTCAAGAACCATCCTCTTATTCAATACATCAAACACTACAAGAACTGAAAATTAAGCCTATCAGCCTCATCAAAGAAGAAATGAAACCTCAATCTAAATTTACTCCACAATTAAGTCCTGAAAATACGATTGATGCGTTCTATAAAGCTGTGACAGATGATCTTGACAAGGCAAAATTTATCAACAGAAAGAGACTAAGCGATCTGACCCAAAAAGGAATCTGGAGAAACAACTTAAGCCGTCTTGAACAACAAGCTATGAAGAAATTTAAAAACAACAAAAATATTGTAATTAAAGAAGCCGATAAAGGCGGAAATGTAGTAATTATGAATAGATCGGATTACCTGTCAATGGCCATTAACCATCTCAGTACACCAGGTTGCTATGAATTACTAGCAACTAATCCCCGACCAAATATACAAACTGAAGTAGAAGAACATATTCAATCATGGTACAGGAAAGGTTTATTAACTGATCAAGAAAAGGCATGGATTTGGATCAAACAACCGATTACACCTATAATCTATTTTTTACCCAAGATTCATAAACCTTACCAAACAATACCGGAAGGTAGACCTATTGTCAATGGGATTGGTTGGGTCACTGAAAGAATTGCAGAATATCTAGATCATATACTCAGACCCAGGGTATCGAAAATTCAGGCCTACCTAAAAGACTCTACAGACACAATCAAGAAAATTAGTAAAATCGAATGGAAACCTGATTATCTACTAGCAACTTGGGATGTCAAGGCGCTGTACACTTCGATTGAACATGAGGCAGCAATGATAACGCTACAATACACGTTTAGAGACGACTCCGCCTCTCATTATCATTTTGTAGAAATGTTAAAAGAAATGCTATCCTTAACCTTAACCAACAACATTTTCCTTTTCAATGATCAGTACTATCGACAAAAAAGAGGAGTAGCGATGGGAGTAAAATTTGCCCCAGCTATCGCTAACCTATTCATGGGAATGTTTGAAGATATACATATCTACACGGATAAAATGTTCAATGAAAATGTGGTGATGTGGTCACGCTTTATAGATGACGTCCTATTAATATGGAAAGGAACACCGGAAGAATTGAATGAATTTATGAGGAGATCAAACTGTAATTCCTTTGGAATAGTCTTTACTGGTACGTCCAGTAGAACAGAAATTAACTTTTTAGACCTCACCATTTATGTTCAAGAAAACAAGTTACTAACAAAAACATATCGCAAACAGACAGAGGTTAATTCAACCCTTTTTGCTACAAGCTGCCATTTTGATCCTGTGAAGAATAACATTCCTAAAGGCGAGTTCATTCGAGCCCTACGCAATTGTACCGACTCACAAATATTTGAACAAGAATGCGAAACGCTACACAACAGATTCAAAGCACGAGGATATAAAACAAGATTCATAAAAGCAGCCTCCGACAAAGCCCATAAGATTACTAGAGATTCAACTCTTGAATTAACACGTCCAGGATCAGTTAAAAGACCAGACACTGTAAAATTCATCACCACTTTTTGTGCAAATAATGGGACCTTACGATCAATACTACGAAAAAATTGGCATCTCCTGAAACTAGATGAGCACATCTGTAAATACATTGACAATTACCCAACAATGATCTATAGAAGAGCCAGAACAATCAAATCAACTATCAGTCCTTCTATGCTACCAGAAGAAGATCAACCTCCAATACACACTTGGCTACAAACATCCAGTCTTGGGTTTAGAAAATGCGGATGCTGTACAATGTGCAAACATGCACATGCTTTCGCCATGAAATTTACAGACAGCTTCGGTATATCCGCCATGATTAAAGAGAACATCAATTGCAAATCCAAGTTTGTAGTATACGCAATTATTTGTATTTGTAATAAGATATATGTGGGTAGCACCATCCGTGAACTAAGGATACGAATAAGAGAACACCTCTCATCAATAGGGAGTCAAGACTCCCTACTTCCACTTGCAGTCCATTGGCAACTGAACCATCAAATGGATGACAAAAATGGTATTCAATTCATTGGCCTCAAAAAAATCGGCATAGGAAGAAGAGGGGGGAATCGAGAACTATCTTTGAGACAACAGGAAGCCCGTACCATATGCCATTTTAGAGCAACTAAAGTGGGCCTGAACTCGGATAATGAGATGGGAGTTTTTCTTTGAACTAATGAAACTTATGCTTCTTTGAATGTAATTTTTGAATTGAAGTTTAGATATTATTGATGATCTTAATAATGAATATCTATTTGATTGCAACTTGTCCCCACTAACTAACACCACAAATAGTCTCTTTTTGCTTGCTGCTTCGATATATATACACTAATATGCAAGTGAAAATTTAACACCTCACATATAACATAAAATCTATTAGCAACAGGTTTTCATCTATGGTAACTTTATTGATGCTCGAGCTTTATGTCTATAATTTAAAATGAATGCAAATACTATTGCAAATTTATTTTCTGAATGATATTCAACACAAAAAACCTCTCCATTAACATGGAGAAAGTTCTCGTAAACATAATTATCTATTTGCATATTGTATAATTTCCGACTCTATTCGCACAAAAAGCAAAACTCGAAACTTTGACACATCTATAAGATGGCGCTCTGCCTTTCGACTAATAACCGAAAGGGTAGAAGGACTGCCGTCACTATGGCGACGTCAGTTTTATTACCGATGCGAAGCGCGGCATCTGTGCTCGCTTCCAGACGCCGACGCTTGTGAATGAGACCACCTCTTGTGAGGTAAGCCCTAAGCCCTCCACCTTAGCTTTAATTTGCTTTCCAAATGTATTCGTGCCTGCACTTTAGTGCACCAAAAACAGTATGACACGAAATGCGCGTGAACTACGCGTTGTCAGGAAAATAACATTCCCTTACTACTGATTAGCCAAGTTTGACTACTGAGTACGTTTAGCTATTAAACCAAATAACATGGTAAAATAATGTACAACGCAATTTGAAATTATTCGTTTGGTGCACAGTGCTCGCTAACAACAGACCAACGTTTAGCTAATATGTCAAATGAGTATGCTCACGATTGGGTATAATTCTTTAACAGGCGGGATTGATCCCATGAAATTTACCAAATTTACCAACCTATTTGAATAAGTGAACTTTATCTCTCACCAATTAGGTAAGCAATTTCTCCGTATTTTAAAGATACCAATACAAATATAATCTGTATACACATAAAATCTAATGATTTGTTCCTTTTGCTTTTTCTCTCTTTTTTTGATGTTTTCTTTATTACTCCTAACAATCCTCCCCGTTTCCCCTCCTTTTGATCTCTGTCTCACTAATCAGCCCTGATTGAAAAAGGCGAGTGATTCGCCGAAACACGTGTCTCTATAGGGCAACTGTCTGTTAAAATATACTTCATGAAAATCTGACAATCTCTTGTACTTTCTTTATTGTATGGCGCTTGATCTAAAGTGGAGCAGGGTTCCTCCTGAGCCCTATATACTTACTTATACTTACCGGAGTAGGGGGTCTATCACTTCGTCACTCCACTGTTCAGCTGCCACCTCTGCTTATCTAGCGCAGGACATTGATGGTTGATATTCTAAAATACCCCCCACTGCTGTACCATCTTTTGATCCTGTTAGATACGTTGTCCAAACCTTTATTTATAATGACATGTATCAGCGGCTTGTGGTCAGTACGAATCTCCACTTCCACTCCCCAAATGAAATTTCTGAACTTTCCGTCGCCCATTTGATGGCCAATATTTCTTTTTCTATTGCAGCGTATGATCTTTCTGCACCTTTTAACAATCTTGATGCGAATGCAATGAGAACCTCTTTCCCATCAATTTCTTGGGTGACAACAGCCCCTACCCAAGTTGCTCGCGTCTGTTGTTATTATGGTCTTTTCCCCACTCTTGAAGTTCTTCAATGATGGTGCTCTGTTTAATTCTGATTTAATATTTTTAAATTCCTTTTCGCATTCCCTGTTCCACTCGAACGACTTCTTCTTCAAAAGTTCACGGAGGGGAACAGTATGTATAGCGAAATCTCTTATAAATTTAGAATAGTACTCTGCCATTCCAACGAACGTATGCACTCCTTCCTTTGTCTCCGGTATCGGCATGTTCATTATGGCATCAGCTAGTTGCTTCTTTGGCCTTATGCCGCCAGCAGAAATCGTGTGTCCTAGATATTCAATCTCACTGTGATTGATGTTACATTTGTCTCTACTGAGAGTCATACCTGCTTCATATAACCTTTTGTAGACATGTTGCAATCTTTCATTATGTTGTTTTTGATCAACAGCATGTACTAGTATATCATCCTGGAAACAGATGATCCCTTCCTCACCTTCAAACAACCTGTGCATGATTCTTTGAAATACTGAAGCAGCTGATACCAGCCCAAACGGTAGCCTTCTATATTGATATAATCCATCTGGCGTAATGAATGCTGTTAATTTCCTAGATTCTTTGTGGAGCTTAACTTGATGGTACGCTGATGTTAGATCCAGGGTAGAAAAATACTTTGAGGGTCCAATAGTGGACACAATCTCTTGTATATTAAGGAGTGGATGTCTGTCTGGGATCACACTCTTATTTAATTCTCTCATGTCTACACATATTCTCAGTTTCCCAGACTTTTTTCTCAGTACAACTAATGGCGAAACCCATTCACTGGCACCTATTCTTTCAATGATCTTCTGATCTTCTAATGATTTGATCTCTTTTCTCACTTCTTCTCTCATCGAGAGTGGGATGTTGCGCAACTTCTGCGCTACGGGAACGTGCCCTGGTCTCATTTTGATTTCATGAACAAACCCACGCAGACATCCAATTTCCTTCCTGAAAATTTTTCCCATCATGTCAACATCTCTGGTGGTTGCTTTAATTTCTTGAATTCTCCCAGCGTTACTTTCAATAGAATACACAGACTCCTCCGATGCAGCATCCAACTTCACTTTGAGTTTGCTTTGGTGGGTCCAGCTTCACAGCGGCATTCTACCCTTTTTTGTTATGTATATTTTCCCATTGGCTTTCCTCTCCTTGAATTTGAGTGCTCCCCAGAACCATCCAATGACATCTATTTTGACCTCGCCATACGCTCTGGGTTTTATGTCTGGCTCATGCAGATATTTGTGTTGCTTCCTATCCCAGAAAGTCTGTGGTATCAAAGTATACTTAGCTCCCGAATCAATCATCATATGCATGTCAGTTCCATGTACACACACTACGGCTTTGGGACTTTCCATTTCGTGTTCATTTTCCTCGTCAGTTACAACAAACACGCATTCTTCTCCATCTTCATCACTATACTCATCATTTCCTATCCAATTAGTGGAAGCGTTCTGCATTCTGCAGCAACGGGCATAATGTCCCTTGCCTTTGTATTTCCCACATATGATTTTCAGAGCAGGACATTCCGGGTTATCTGCCCAATGATCCATGCTATCACATCTAAAACATCTCCCTGTACTCTTCTTTCTATGATTCTTTGTCGTAGGCTCTCAGGTGGAATTATACGATCTCCTCTCATGATCCTGTCATTAACTATATTGAGTTCATCTGCAACTCTCCAGTATTCGACGAGACCAGATTCTTCAAATTTAACCTTCCTTAAACTTGCGTTGTTTTGTATAATTTGTTTCAATTGACTCATATTATTATCTTGTTTCTCTGCTTCTTCCCACTCATTTTTTGATATAGAAAGTGCTTCTATGCTCAAAACAACTTCCGGATCATTTTCACTTTCATCTTCTGTTTCAGAATTCTTTGTGAGCCGCGACAGACAGTCCGCAGCATGATTTTTTACTCCTGGTACATATCGTACCGTACAGTTGTATTCCTGCAAAAGTACAACCCATCTTACTCGCATGTGATAAGAACAAGGAGAATAATCTGCAAACCAGATCACATGAAGGATTTTGTCTAAGGATGCAGAAGACACGGAAGAAGTATACACACCAGTCTGTGTCACTTAAACAACAAGAGACTAAGGAGGGGAAAAGTAAATTGATTTCTTTTGTCTATGTGGTTTAAACCTTAAACGTATGACTTTAGTGACTGATGGAGATAAAATATTCTGCTTTTCATAAAAAGAGGAGGCGCTGGAGTGGCCCTCTCAGCTAGACCTACCTAAGGCAGATATAAATCATCCATTGTGATGTCATCTTATCCTTCAGGGACATGTAGCACTACTTCTATAAATGGCATGCAAAGAATAAAATCAGACCTGGATGGGCTGCACATGCCTGAAGTAGAAGAGGTTATGCGATCTGGGAACAACAGCCATGAGTATTTGTCCCTGGGCCTCATTACGACCCTGGCGGTAAGGGGTTAACGCCAGCGTTAGCTGCGCCGACCCCTTACCGCCAATTACGAGGTCCCCTAGCGCCATGGTGCTTTTAACACCTGCTTTGAGCAGGTGTTAAAATCCATGGCGCTAAGGGACCATGGAGTAAATTACGCCACCGTAATTTACGGTGGCGTAATTAACGCCTTCCCCACTCCCATTATGCCCTATGGGGCAAAAATGGGAATGGGGAAGGGTAAATGGGGATTGGGAACTTACCGCTCCGCCTAGGTCGGAATGGGGCGGTAAGTCCGCCAACCACCATGGCGTAAACGTAGTTTACGCCATGGTGGTAAAGTCACGGCCCAGGCGGTAACTTACCGCCTGGGTCGTAATGAGGCCCCCTGTCAATTAATTGACCAAACACACCCCATTGAGCCTTCCTCTAATAATTCTCTTTGCCTCTTCCTGCTGTTGGACTTTAACACGGCTACTGAAATATGTTAGCACCCCATGAAGTCCGAAACTGTGTGTTCCAATTAAGAAAATGCTTTAAAAGAAATTGATCAAATTAAAAACAACCAAAGCAGGAGCATTGAATATTGAGCAGCAGGGGAAGCATCAACCGGAATAGACAACTGGAAAGACATTCCAGTGTTTTCGAGGGAACAGGAGGACTGTAAGTGGTAGGCAGTATGACCTAGCATGACCTAGCATGAAACCACAGTGAAACCTTGCTGCCAGCAAGGGGAATGATCCAACTTATAACATGATGGTGACCAGAAGTGGTACCAACCCACTATTCAGAGAAGGAGTGGACTGCGAACCAAAGGAGGCCAAGGGGTTGTTTTCATAGTGGTCCCACATTACTCTGGGCAAGAGAAAATCATAGCATATTAATTGTGTGTGTTGCATGCATCAATATAAAAAATTCTCAGTGCTCTTAGAAAAGCGGCCCATAGTGCTGAGGCCTACTGGGAACTCTCCTTAGTGCCCTGGTGGCCAGTCCGTCATTGATTCAGAGAATTCTAGGTGGCAACATAGGTCTGCTCACCACCTTATCATAACCACCCTGAACTTTTTGACATCTCATCCCAAACATGAACTATGGTTGAAATCAATAAACCTCCTTCCCTTACCATCTGGAAAAAATATTTATTAATAAAACATTTATTTCTGTATGTATGGACTTATTCTTTTAATGTATATATGTGTTGCTGAATTTCAAGACAGTCACTGTCTGTTAGGCATCTGCTTCAATAGTCTTTTAATAGTTGAACTTATCTTTCTATGGGGATGCGAGTAAATAAACAGTAGCCCTGATGTTGCTCATTATGTCCTGCTGGGACAACTACTGCGAGGGCAGCGTGTGAGCAATATTTGCACACATTGAAATGTATAGGGACACCCAAGAGGACACCTTTCAACTCTGCTTCATATGTAGTGTGCTATCCACCTCGACTTATTTTACAAACCTAGCAAGCCAGAGGCCTACAGTAGACTTCACAAGGCTAACACGCCAACAAACCGTCGTCACACTCTGAATGCTGTTTGTCTGCATTGGCTTTGTAGTTTCTGCAAACCTATTCCTATTTGGAGACCCAACAGTTCGAGAGGTATGCAAAGGGAACACTGTAAAGACCGGAGGGGGGGTCTGCACTTCCGCTCTCTATATGGTAGATGGGAGGCACAGAGACCGCTGCCAAGATTCTTTATTATTGGTACGTGGTCGAGCAATCAAGGCCTAGCTTCTGAGGAGGTGATGCAAGCTGGTTCTTAAGTACAGTGTAGTCCCCGAGCACCCACAAAAGAATGTCCACACAGTGTATCGATTAAAACACAGTCTTTATATAATTAATATTCAAGGTCATATACACGATCACGATAACTCACTTTGTACTCCGAAAATCAACAATGGTAAATATGTACAATTCTAAAGTGGTACCACTAACGTTATTAGATCTTATTCAAGTGTATACGGTCAGAATGACACACAGATCAAAATAAAGAGGAAACCAGCAGTAGAGAGAGGAAGGAAAGGATGGTTGAGCAATAGGCAGAATATTGGTAACTACCGTTAAACACGGCTCTGTGTGGAGATCCCCCCACCTGGGCAACCTGTAGAAGAAAGATACAAGCCCAGTCCATATATTGTTCACCCTTAGACTTCCCAATAGTTCTGCAACCCCAAAGTACCTTGGTGTTGTAGCGTTCCACGTCGGGAAAATCGACAACCCTTCTTGAGTGTCCTCCCTTTCAGGCAGGAGTCACGGGTCGTCGAACGTCTGACAGAGGACAGGTAGAGCTACGCCGGTGAAGTGTCGGTCCCAGCGGTACTCGTTGACGGGGAAGTGTAAACGTCCTGCAAGGAAGAGGCATGTGGGGCACCTCTGTGTCGATAGTTCTGGACTGCAAAGAGTTGAAGAACTGTGGCCCAGCAAGGGCGTTGAGTCGTCGGCGTCTCTGTGGTCTTTGGGTGGCGGGAAACCCACCGGTGGATGCTCCGTGGCGCGTCGACGGTCAGGCCTTCTCCAGCAGGATTCAGCGGCGACAATGCGGATGAGAGCGTCCGTGGATCAATGAAGTTCTTAGGCAATGGGAGCACGGCGGCACCGGTCTGCGACGGTGGTCGGAGACAGTGGTGGACAACAGTCCGGACACTTCTCCTTAGAGTTCTGCAGCCGTCCTATTTCGGGTTGGCAGCCTGTTGAAGGTCTGTCTACCAGGGAGCTTAGGCAAAGATCAGCTGTGCATGATGGTCCCTCGTGGCTCGGGAAGAGGGCGCCTTACCAGGTCCTCTCTGGATCAGTTCTTGAAGCACAGCAGCTTTCAGATTGCGAAGGAGAGCAACAGCAATTCTTCTTGTCCAGCAGGGCTCAAGGTTAAGCTTCAATCCCGTTACTCGACGTAGTGGACTTCAGCTTCTGAACACGATTCCTAGCAGTGAGAGGTCCCCAGATATACTGTTGATCTCCCATTCATTCCGCTGGGTCATACTCAAGCATCCAATCATGACTATGGGCATTCATGCAGGCAGGCAGCCAATCAGCCACACGAGGTATTCAGGCCATTCACTTCTCTCCAGACACTCACAACAAGTTATGTGTATTGGGACAAGTACCGAGTCATTCAACACTCCAAGCTGCATTCATACCAGTTTCGGGCAGGCTGTCTCAACCATTGTGTCAGATACTAGACAGCCACAACATAGAATGTATATTCGTCACACACTCCATTCACCCAGGTCCCACCCACAGGCATACCCACAACATATGGTCGTTGAGAAGGCTCCAGCCAGTCTAGTCAGCACTTCCCCACACTACCATATATGGAAATTCCACCCAACAGCCAGTCAGGGGGAAGGGACAGAGGCAGGGCTTCCCGGGACTTCGGGAAGATCAGGGTAACAGGTGATGGAAGGCAAGAGGCCATGGGGGCCATTTTGTCTCTATCAGGAATCTACCGATTCCAATGACAGGGCCTGGCATCCCAAAATGGAGGACGCTCAGGGCACCAGTCATTTCAGCACAGAGCTGCCACCAGCCCGTACCCTGCTCTGTGGGTCACACACAGGTGCCCAAAAACATACACTAGGGGCACAGGGTTGTACCCCTACCCATGGGTGCCATAAGGGTATCCCACGGGTCTGTTCACCAAACCAAAGGAGAGGGAGCTGCACCGCCAGGAGTCCCACATGAACTTCTGCACGGAAAACACAACAGAACACACGATAAAAACAGCAAAGGACAAGGATACGGAGGCCCTGTCCCTCTGATGCATTTCCAGCATCACAGTCGCCCCCCCCCCAGACTGAGGTGGAGGGTGCCTAATCTCCCACGGATAGACACCCTCATCCAGACGGTCAACATACCTTCTGGAAAGGCCATCTGCATTATCGTGATTCTTCCCTGGTCTCTGCTCAATGGTAAAGTCTAGTCCTTGCAGACTAATGGACCACCTGAGCAGTTTTGGGTTTTCACCCTTCATCTGCATAAGCTACTTCAGGGGCTTATGATTGGTTTGGACCTTGAAGGTAGACCTGGTAAGGTAGGGCCGAAAACACCTAAGGCTCCAAACAATACTAAAACATTCCTTTTCAACAGGAGCCCACCTAAGTTCCCTACCCTTAAGTTGTCTACTGATGAATATGATCGGATGTTCTCTTCTTTTGTCATCTAACTGGGACAAGACAGCTCCAATTCAGGTGTCGCAGGCGTCAGTTTGAACGATAAAGGGCTTACTGTAATCAGGCGCACACAGCACGGGTGCCTGACACAGAGTTCCTTTCAAGCCATCGAAGGCCCTCCGACAGTCTTCAGTCCAATTAACCTTCCTAGGTTGTTTGGGCGAATTCAACGCTGTCAGGGGTGCAGCTATGGTTCCATAGTCTGCCATGAAATTGCGATAATACCCAGTGAGGCCCAGAAAGGCTCTCACCTGTGTTTGAGTAGCGGGAGTCTCCCAGTCATGTACATCCTGTACTTTACTGGGGAGAGGTTGGATTTGACCCCCTCCTACCTCATGACCAAGATAGGTGACTTCCCCATGAGCTATCTGGCACTTGGTGGCCTTGATAGTGAGGTTAGCTTTTTTTAACGCCTGCAACACTTTATCCAAATGAGTCAAATGCTCTTCCCAGGTGGAACTGTAGATGGCAATGTCGTCTAAGTAAGCCACAAAAAAGGCTTTCAGCCCACAGAGCGCATGGTTGACTAATCTCTGGAAAGTAGCAAGGGCGTTCTTCAGCCCAAAAGGCATGACTCTAAACTGGTAGAGTCTCTCTGGTGTTGAGAACGCTGTCTTTTCCTTGGCATGGTCCGTCAGAGCTATTTGCCAATAGCCTGAAGTAAGGTCGAAGGGGCTCACAAATTTGGCAGCACCTATGGTGTCCACAAGCTCATCAGCCCAGGGCAAAGTGTGCGCGTCAGTTTTGGTGAAGGCATTGACTCCTCAGTAGTCCACACAGAACCTCCAATCCTTGGTTCCTGCCTGGGAACTTGCCATGGGGACAAGGACCACGGGACTGGACCAGGGACTGGTTGAGGGTTCTATAACACCCAGATCCAACATATTGGTGACCTCAGCCTGGATGTGGTTCTTGACGGTATCTGACATACGGTAGCACCTGCTTTTGACAGGCACACTGTCACCAGTGTCAATCTCATGCCTACACCACGGTGTAAGGCCTAGTGTCAGTGAAAACAGAGAGGCGTACTGCCGGAGCAAAGCCCAGCAGGCCTTCTGCTGCTCTGTCGTCAGATCGGGAGAGAGATGCATTCCCTCCACTGAGCCATCCTGAGGGTTGCTATGCAGCAAATCAGGAAGGGGCTCACTCTCATCCTCTTCTTGCCCTGAAGCTAGCAAGAGATATGAGACTTCGGCCCGCCTGTGGAAAGGCTTGAGCCTGTTAACATTAAATATATCTGAGAGGCTGCCCCAGAGGCTCCCATGTCAACCAGATAATTGACCTCGCCCATCTTGGAGATTATCCTGAAGGGTCCAGTCCATTTATCCGCCAAAGCCAGAGGCTTGGTAGGCTCCATCACAAGGACCTCCTGTCCCGGAGTCCAATCCACTTGCAATGCTTTAAGGTCATGCCAGTACTTATTCAATTCCTGGCTGGCCTTAAGATTTGCTGTTGCCTGACCCATCATCTGTGTCATCCTCCGTCTGAGGCCTAACACATAGGGCCTCATTACACGGACGGCGGTAAGGGTTAACGGTCACCGTTAATGGCAACGGAGACCGTTAACCCTTACCGCCGTACTACGAGGTCCCTTTGCGGGTTGGAGGATTTAACGCCTGCTTCTTGCAGGCGTTAAAATCCAACCCGCAAAGGGACCTCGGAGCTAATTACGGCACCGCAAAATTGCGGTGGCGTAATTAGCGCCTTCCCCATTTCCATAGAGCCCTATGGGGCAGAAATGGGAATGGGGAAGGGCAATGGCGGAAAGGGGATTTACCGCCCCTCCAACCTTGGAATGGGGCGGTAAATCCCCTTTCCGCCAAGGCGGTGCCGGTATTTTACCGGCATGAGCCATGGCGCTAATAGCACCATGGCTCACCGCCTACCGTGTAATGAGGCCCATAGTCCCCCACTTGCTTGGCGGGACCTGGAGGGGTGGCCTCCCAACCTTCTCAGATCAAGGCGAGGGGCTCCCTCACGGGATGTCCAAAGAGTAACTCAAAGGGGCTGAAACCAACATCCTCTTGAGGTACCGCTCTGTAAGCAAACAGCAGGCATGGCATGAGAAGATCCCACTTCTTCCTGAGGGACTCTTCCAAAGCGCCTAACATGCCCTTGAGAGTTTTGTTAAATCTCTCAACCAAACCGTTGGTCTGCAGGTGGTAAGAGGTGGAGAATTTGTAAGTTACTCCGCATTCTTTCCACATGGTTTTCATGTAACTCGACATGAAGTTGGATCCTCTTATCAGAGACAACCTCCTTAGGGAATCCAACACGGGTGAAAATGCCCAGGAGATCCTTGGCAACCACCTTTGCCGTAACCGTCCGAAGGGGTATAGCCTCAGGGTACCTGGTGGCATGATCTACCAAAACTAGGATGAACCGATGTCCACCCGCCGTGGGAGGGTCAAGGGGACTGACGATGTCGATGCCCACCCTCTCAAATGGTGTGCCAACCACTGGCAATGGTTACAATGGGGCGATGACTCTGCCTCCAGTCTTGCCAGACAACTGACAAGTTGGGCAGGTCCTGCAGTGGGACTCCACTTCTACTCCCATCCGTGGCCAGTAGAAATGGGCAGCGAGCCTCTGCTTAGTCTTCTTGGTACCAAGATGACCAGCCAAGGGCACCTTATGCGCCAACTGTAGCAGGAAGGGCCGGTAACCCTGGGGTACCACCAACCTCTTGAGGGCACCAGGTTCAGGCTTAGTGGGCTCACTAACAAGGAGCTCACCCTCCCAATAAATCCGAAATGTCCTAGGCACTTCTCCTTGTGCCTGGGACAGGGCCTGTGTCCTCAGACCCTCGAGAGAGTGGCACTCTCTCTGTCCCTTACAGAAGTCCGCCCGGGAGGGTCCCCCTTCAGCCAACAAGCATTGAAGGTTGGGATGATCCTCCGTTTTAAGAGCCTCTCCCACAGGAAAGTCTTCTGGCTGGTCTCCCACAGGAGTTGAGACGGGATTTATCACTGGACCCAACCCGTCTGGAGCACGGATCCCAATGGGTGCTGTCGGAACAGCGGGAGGAGTAGGGGCTCCCTCCACAGAGGTGGCCTTCTTACTCCTCCGTTTCTTTCGTGCCTTGGGTTTCCCCGTCGGCAAGGATACCGGGCTCGCAGCCGGACCCTGTGCGACCTGCGATCGGGTGACTGCCACAGCAGCCATGGGTAGACCATCCGTGATCACCCCCAATTCGACCAAATCGTTTCCCAACAACATATCCGCAGGCACGTTGTCCTGAACCAGGACCGGAAGCTTTGCTATCTTGTCTCCAATCGTAATGTTGACTAAGGCTACAGGCGATAATTTGGGAGACCCACCAGCTAACCTGGTGGTTCTCAGAGGAGCACCTACATAGTCCTCTGGCTTGAGCAGGGTCCTGTCCACCACTGTCATACTTGCCCCAGTGTCTCTCAAACCAGTAGAAGGCTGGCCATTAAAGAGGACACTTCTCAAAAACCTATGAGTGTTTTGCAGGATAGTCTCCAGTACTTCTGCGTACTGGTCCCAGGCCCCAAGGGACACTAAGGAAATCTCTACGGGAGCACCGAAGGTGATCCCAGTAGAGGAGGGGAGGACGGTGGCCTCCACCTCAGGTACAGAGTAGGGATAGGTCAGGCTGACAGCCTGGACTCCAAGTGCCTTACCCTTACACTTGGGGTCACCCCTTCGGTGATCCAGAGCCCCACAATCCCAACATGTGCCGGGCGTGCGGAGTACGGTACTGGAACCACTGGGAACCTGCTTTGCAGCAGGCGGACCGCTACTCTTACTCCCACCCACAACAGACTTATCCCCACTAGGTTTTCGGGTCTTCGGAGAGGAAGGTTTTGTTTTACCCGACTGTGACTGCTTTTGGGACTCCTCAGCTTTCTGAGAGGCCCCCTTTTCTTTGTCCTTGGCCTTCCCACTGGAGTCCTTAGGGGACACCCGGAGGGAGACCCACTTGTCAGCCAACCTAGCCAGCTTAAAGGGGTCCAAAATGTTCTGGTCAGCAACATACTGACGCAGTTCTGGTGAATAGGCTTCCGAAAAATGCTAAAAAAACAGGAGGTGAGACAATTCAACAAACGTTTTCACTTTGTAACCATCAATCCACCCCATCATGTTCATGTGTGCAGCACGCACCCTGTCAATCCAAGACACATTCTCTCGTTTCTTAAAATCCCTGAACCGTTTAAGGTATTGGGTCGGCGGTTTGCCAAACTTGGCGATTAAGGCAGACTTCATGCACTCATACTGACCCCTTTCTTCCACACTCAGTTTCAGAATACAGTCATATGCAGTTTGAGGCACTCTGCTTAACAAACACTTAGCCCAATCTCTCTTATCAACATCGTGAATTGCACAAGCCATTTCAAATGCTTCAATCCATTGGAGGATATGAGAACCCTCCGCACACACACCAACCAAATCTTTCATAAACTTGGTTGCTGGGGACCTGACACTCTCAAATGGTTTCGCTGAAGTCTCCACTCGAGCTTTCTCTAGCTGGATTTGCTGGCATTCAGTGTCCTTGAGCCTCATTACGACCCAGGCGGAGGACCATGGTGCTAATAGCACCATGGTCCATGCCGGTGTCCGCCATGGCGGAATGGGGAATTACCACCCCATTCCGAGGTTGGCGGGGCGGTAATTCCCCATGCCGCCATGGCCCTTCCCCATTCCCATTTTTGCCCCATAGGGCTCAATGGGAATGGGGAAGGCGCTAAGTACGGTGCCACAAATTGTGGCACTGTACTTTGCACCAAGGTCCCTTTGCGGGTCCCTACTTTAACGGCTGGTAAAACCAGCCGTTAAGGTCGGGTCCCGCAAAGGGACCTCGTAATTAGGCGCTAATAGGTTAACGGCGCTGCAGCCTTTTACGGCACCGTTAACCCATTAGCGCCTGGGTCGTAATGAGGCCCCTTGTCTTTGAGTTCAAGAACCCTAATTTTGAGTTCCACTTGCTGTGCCAACTCCTCTTTCTTAAGCTCAGCATCTAGTTCCAACTTACGATATTCAAAGGCTAACTTCATCCTCAATAACTCAAGCTCTAAAGAATTGCTGGGGTTCTGAACAGAGGCAGCAGGAATGGTGGCATTCCCAGAATCAGTTCTGGCGACAACCCCCGGGGTAGAGTCCTCATTGGTTGCACCCCCCCCCCTCAAGAGTTTCACAATCGATCTGGTAGTCCACCAGGGCAGCTATCAGCTCAGCCCGAGACCTATCCACAAAGTCTAACTCCCTGGATTCACAAGCACTCTGGAGAGCCTCTACGCTCATCTGAGTCAATTTACTATTCACAATAGATTCCATTGCTTGTAATGCAGTTATCTTGTACACGACTAAACCTTAATTTAACAAAGTGCAGATATCCTTCATAAGTGGCATGGTTATACACTGAGTCTTAAAACCATAAGCATCCCACCGCTGCCACCAGCTGTAAAGACCGGAGGGGGGGGACTGCACTTCCGCTCTCTATATGGTAGAGGGGAGGCACAGAGACCCCTGCCAAGATTCTCTATTATTGGTACGTGGTCGAGCAATCAAGGCCTAGCTTCTGAGGAGGTGATGCAAGCTGGTTCTTAAGTACAGTGTAGTCCCCGAGCACCCACGAAGGAATGTTCACACACTGTATCGGTTAAAACACAGTCTTTATATAATTAATATTCAAGGTCATATACACGATCACGATAACTCACTTTGTACTCCGAAAATCAACAATGGTAAATATGTACAATTCTAAAGTGGTACCACTAACGTTATTAGATCTTATTCAAGTGCATATGGTCAGAATGACACACCGATCAAAATAAAGAGGAAACCAGCAGTGGAGAGAGGAGGGAAAGCAGGATGGTTGAGCAATAGGCAGAATACTGATGACTACCGTTAAACACAGCTCTGTGTGGAGATCCCCCCACCTGGGCAACCTGTAGAAGAAAGATACAAGCCTAGTCCATATATTGTTCACCCTTAGACTTCCCAATAGTTCTGCAACCCCAAAGTACCTTGGTCGAAGGTCTGTGTACCAGGGAGCTTAGGCAAAGATCAGCTGTGCATGATGGTCCCTCATGGCTCGGGAAGAGGGCGCCTTACCAGGTCCTCTCTGGGTCAGTTCTTGAAGCACAGCAGCTTTCAGATTGCGAAGGAGAGCCACAGCAATTCTTCTCGTCCAGCAGGGCTCAAGGTTAAGTTTCACGCAAGTTACTCGTCGTAGTGGACTTCAGCTTCTGAACACGATTCCTAGCAGTGAGAGGTCCCCAGATATACTGTTGATCTCCCATTCATTCCGCTGGGTCATACTCAAGCATCCAATCATGACTATGGGCATTCATGCAGGCAAGCAGCCAATCAGGTACACGAGGTATTCAGGCCATTCATTTCTCTCCAGACACTCACAACAAGTACCGAGTCATTCAACACTCCAAGCTGCATTCATACCGGTTTTCGGGAAGGGCTGTCTCAACCATTGTGTCAAACACCAGATACTAGACAGTCACAACATTGAATGTATATTCATCACACACTCCATTCACCCAGGTCCCACCCACAGGCGTACCCACAACATACGCTCATTGAGAAGGCTCCAGCCAGTCTGGTCGGCACTTCCCCACACTACCATATACGGAACTTCCACCCAACAGCCAGTCAGGGGGAAGGGACAGAGGCAGGGCTTCTCGGGACTTCGGGAAGATCAGGGTAATAGGTGATGGAAGGCAAGAGGACATGGGGGCCATTTTGTCTCCATCAGGAATCTACCAATTGCAATGACAGGGCCTGGGCATCCCAAAATGGAGGACGCTCAACACCAGTCATTTCAGCACAGAGCTGCCGCCAGCCCGTACCCTGCTCTGTGGGTCACACACAGGTGCCCAAAAACATACACTAGGGGCACAGAGTTGTACCCCTACCCATGGGTGCCATAAGGGTATCCCACGGGTCCGTTCACCAAACCAAAGGAGAGAGAGCTGCACCGCCAGGAGGCCCACATAAACTCCTGCGTGGAAAACACGACAGAACACACGATACAAACAGCAAAGGACAAGGATACGGAGGCCCTGTCCCTCCGATGCATTTCCAGCATCACAAACACTTTGTCATTTCACATCCATTGAATTGAGTGATATTTTGGCATCAGAAAGTAAAAAGCATGAGAAAGAATGGTCTGATCTCACCTCTTCTGTCCTGGCCTCCAACTCCGAGCTTCTCCGCCTCAGAGACTTCAATATTCACCTTGGCTCCCCTGATGTGGCCTCTGGCCTCTTCCACAACCTCTGTGACTCTCTTTCCCTCTCCATTCTTCCCTCCGGTCGACACACTCAGCCTGACACACCATGGATGCTCTCATCTCAGCAGATATCCCTATCTCCACCCCTCCCACTACACCTCTGTCCTGGTCTGATCATGCTCTCCTGTCCTCTCACCTCTTGGGTCCCCCAGCTGAGCCGCCACCCACACTGCCAGCCTTCTCCATCATTCGACCTATGAAGCGAGTGTCATTTGCGGCTTTTGCTCTCACCTTCATTACGCCTACCACTCCTGCCACTGATTCTCACTCTGACAAAGTCCTTACTAACCTTCAACTCTCCATCACCAACGCTCTGGACATTTTCGCCAGTGTCATGAGGATCAACATGAAGCCTGCCTTTAAGCACAACACCTGGTATGACTCCGACCTGGATTCTCTGAAACGCAAGTGAAGAGTTGCTGAGCAGATGTGGCAAGCTTCGAGCATATCCCCTGACAGACTGGCCAGCTGCCTACTCCAAAGACAATACAACTATAAATCTGTTCGAAGGGGAGGACCTATATCCATGCCTGCATCTCTGGGGCGACTAACAACGCGGCTTAACTTTTAGAAATCTGCAAGGAACTCCTCAATCCTACTGCAGTCTCCATTTCCCCTCTGCCTCCCCTGACCCTCTGCTCAGCACTGGCTCTCAATTCATTACTAAAACTTTGGACATCCTGTCCTCACTCTCATCTACACCAATCCCTTCTCCCTCACCCGCTCTCATGCCTCCCTTTGCCTCTCTCTCCCCTTCCCTCTCAATTCATTACTAAAACTTTGGACATCCTGTCCTCACTCTCATCTACACCAATCCCTTCTCCCTCACCCGCTCTCATGCCTCCCTTTGCCTCTCTCTCCCCTTCCCTCATTCTCTCCTATTTCTCTCCCATATGACCTGATGAGGTATCCAGACAAGTCTGCTCTATTAAAGTCTCATCCAAACAGGTGCTTCCCTGCTCCCCCAGAACTATCAAGGACAACATTGACTCCCTTGCTCCAGCCTTGGCTGATTTCTGCAATCACTCCTTTGCCACTGGATCCTTCCCGCTACTCCTCAGACACTCACTTGTGCACCCTCTCCTCAAAAAGCCTTTTGCAGAACCTTCCTGTCTGACTAACTACTGCCCTATCTCCATTATCCCCTTCCTGCGCAAACTCTTGGAGAAGCTGGCCATTCCCAGCTTTTCCACCACACCGGTTTTCTCCACAACCACCAGCCTGGCTTCAGGCCAGTGAATGTAAGTGTCCCCAGAAACACACCCCTTAGTGAGAGGCAATAATGGACACACCCCAGAAGGAGAATGAGGCCAGGACCAAGTGCGGGTAAGATCAAAAGAGATAATTCAATATAGGGCATGCAAAGGGCTCTGCAAACTCCGAGAGTGCTCTGTCTGACAATAGCAAAGACAGTCAGTTATATTACAAATACACGTCATGCATGAGGTAAACTATAGGGGCCACAGAGTCTCAGGGATTGGGTGGTGATGGCTAGGTGGTTACAGTTGCTTCTTCAGGATTGGCGGACATTGGTGCTGCGCCACGTGGGGTGTGAGGTCAGCTGGGCTCATCGGGGTGTAGCGCTGGGACGGACATGCCTTGTAACAACGATTGATAGCTAAACTAACATTTGCCCTTTTGGCCACAAATTCCCACCCATTCATCACACTTCATGTGTCCTGTTGAGTTGCAACTCTTGTAAGCGCTGACCTTAGATCAATACATAGCCAGGAACATTCATACACGATCTGGAGTGTCTTAATACATCAGTTTGGGAGGCACTTTAGGTTCAAACAATCAGGTCTCATGGGCGTAGTCAGGGGCATGGTCAGCGGTGCTTGACTAACCATCCTTGGCAATTGGGGTGAGGGATGGTATTATGATCTGTTGGTACAAGTGTGGGCGCCCCCCTTTCTAGAGTCATTAACTCGGGGTCGATGGAGGTACTACTGACCCATGGGGGGCATGTGACTGGTGCCTGAAAGGCGGTGGGATTTAGGACCAGGTAGCTCGTAAGTTATGGAGTCAGGCTGTGGCGGCCTCTGACACGGGGGAGGGCGGTGGATGCTTGAAACGGGTCCAGCAGGGTCGGGAGGGAAGGCAGGGCTGTGCCGTTTCAACACCGTCTATCTCGAGAGGGCCTGGGCAGGAGGAGGGGGAAATGGCCTTGCAGCTCTGTGCGTGGCTTCTTGCACGAGGCGGTTTTACTGCAGTATGGGTGAGGGGCGACTAACAACACATGGGATTTCTTAAAAGCACTCATATGTATTTGTATTTACATGGGATTCTAGCTGATGAGCATACTTTTTTACATAGCATTTCACATTTGCAGTTGACATACGAACATGAGGTAGTGTCAGGCAGGTGTGTGTAAAGAGTTTATAAAGAGAGCAACACAAGTTATTGTTCACAGTTATCAGCTATTTACTCTTTGTATATCTCTTCATTAAATGTAATATCGGTTGCACAATTTTCTCTTTACCCACTCTCCTTTATAATAGCAGCGAACGTTAGTCAACAAGGCACGTATTACATAAATGGTTTCTACACGTTGCTATGGCTTTCGGGGTGGGTATGGGTGCGAGGCGCCATACCGTCTATAGCTGGGGGGCTTGGAACAGGGGTCAGGGCCTGCAGGGTTTGGGCTGATCTTAGTTACATCCTAGTGTTCTCGTTCATAGCTGGGGCAATGATGTACTGCGGAAGGTCAACAGCTACAGTGTTTTATTTTGTTGTTTGCTCGCGTCTGGTGACTCGTGAGAACGAGTCTTCAGCGGATCTGCCATGCCGTGGGAGGTGGGGGAAGCGTGGGCCTCTGTGAGCACGGTCAAGTGGGGGTCACTCTGCAGCGTTCAGTGTTTCTGCCTTGGGTTAGATATGCATGTTTCTAGCAAGATGGAGAAGGCTTAATACAAGATGGTGTCTATTCTCTGCCACATAACGTGGTGGTGCAGCCCCACGTGTCGGCCAGCAGCCGCCCCGCCGCCTGGGCCCGGGAGGACAGGGGCTGCCGACGAGTCATGGGTCTTAACCAGGGTGGGACATGTAGTGGGAGGGGGGTCCTATTGACCTACCCTTCCCTACATTTCCCCCCTTTCGTTACTTAAGTAACAAATACTTTAGCTCCCCCAGTCGTTCGCTCTCTTTCTCAGCCAACACTGCCTCTTCCCAGGCTGGTGTTCCTTTTATGGGCATCCAGGCTCTGCACACCCCCCGGAGGCTTTCCCCCCTTCTGGCATACTCATCTGGGGTGCAAGTCATATATATATACATCCCATATCTCCCTCCAGGTCAACCCATACCTCCGTGTACCACTCTAGCTCCCAGGGTTCCTTTATTGTGATATTATATACCATATCCACTATATCCCAGTCATAATATTTGGGCACCATTCTATACTTGGATTCTGACACCTCTCCAGTTTGTACGTGTGCTTCCTGTTGCGCCCATGCCCTTCCTCCGGCGTTGCCCATTGTCACCATCATCATTGCTCCATACATCCAGTAAAAACACGATGAGGGGCATTAGTAGTTTCACAGCGAGCCCCATCCAGGAAGGTACCCAGGAGAAAACGTTGTCGAACCACGTGCTTGGGTCGGTGCCGCCTTCCGTCTTCATTTGTTCCCCTAGGTTGTGGACTGCAGCGATGACGTGTGATAGTATCAGCATCTTCAGAAGGTACAAAAGTGCAACAGGCACTTCCGATTTTTCGGCAAACACCTCCGTCCATCGCTGTCAACAGGTCTAGGACATACCTGTTTTGCATTGTCATTAGTCTTGGTTGTAACTTGAGTCGTTTTTCCAGCCCCCCTGGCCGAGGTGGCTCTCCGGTATTACCATTAAAGCTGAGTGCAGTGTCGCCAGGGAACACGTGCCCCTCCATGATGGTGGGAGGTGCATGTACGCCCGCTTGCCACAGATGATCAAGTTGAAAACCCTCAGCATCATCCACAAGGCTTTCTGGGGCCTGCAAACCCGCTACATCCAACTGTCTCTACCTAAATACCTCCCTACTAGAGTCGGTCGGTCTTCTAGCTCTCTGTAGATCAAACGCTTTTCCAAGCAGAGGGTGGAGTGTGGTTAGTGGGGGGTGGATAGTGGGGGGTGGATCTTACTCCTCTGCAGATGCCTCCCTCTGTAATGGCCTCCCTGACCCTCTCAGACTTGAGCCGGATCGCCTTAAATTCTGGAAAGTTCTAAAGATCCTCCTTTTCTCTTCTTCCTTCCCTCTCCCCATCCCCTGCTAATGTCCCCCTCTGCCTCTTTTGACTGGCTGCCTGGTTCCTTCAGAATTTTACATGGCACCAGGTCCCCCTCAGCCAGTCTACCCCTGCACTTTTCTACTCTGCCCCACACCCCATTCCCGCACTTGCCCTTCCGGGCACCCTCCCCCTGCACTAGCCTGGCTGTGTCTCCTCCTCATCGTGCCCTTCCAGCCCTGTCCCTCGCACTCAGCAAGTTGACCTTCTTCTCCGGCATTTTATACATTCCCCAATTACTTGTCCACCTGGCCTCCCCTCTGCACTCGTAAAACCCATGGGCCCTTCCACCCTGACCGGCACTTCCCCCCTCCCCTCTTCCCTGCACTTCTTGTTACTGCACGTGAACGTTCCGAATGACACAAGGCCTAGTAGGACCCATTTTGTTCCCTGTTCTCAATCCCCCTCTTGTCTTATTGTGCCTGGAAACTTTTCGGTGTATAGGCGCATTATAAATACCCAATAAATAACAATAAATAAATACAAATAAAAAAATTGCCCAAAATACATAAGTGTGCATGCAATACTACAACCATACATGTGTGTATGGATACTATCACACATACAAAAATCACAAACCCCAAAACACAAACGTTGATACTCAAACACCCATCCCAACCACACATTGACTCAACACACCTATCTGTTCACCACACACAAACACACTTCTTTTCTTGTCTTCCTTACTTCCTGCTCCATCCCCATCCGTCCCCCTCCTTGCGCTGATCCTGCGACTCCTACCTCAGTCTATGCAATTGAGCAGCAGGGAGAGAAAGCAATATCAGCTCCCATAGAATTGCAGGAGCTGCACTGCTTTAATTTACCAGTCCCATTTGAAATGTACAAGGACGCTGCTCTAAGCCAAAGGCATGATTCAATCTGCAGATAGGTGTGGAACACTGCAGGTGCCTTGGACCTTTAAACAAGCAACCCTAATGACAGCGTGTCAACATTGAACTGAGGGAATTGTGTACAGAAATATATGATTATGTTTCAAGTATTGTGTGCAGAAGATTTATATTTAGGTTTCATGTTTATGTCAAAACCATTTGGATCTACCAGATCTACCATTTACATCTACAAGCTTTTGATAGGGTCAATCGTGAAAAGCTGTGGAACATTCTGCAAATTATGGGTTTACCGGTGCCCATTCTGAAAACACTGATCCCTCTACAGGCCTCGGAGTGGCGGTAAGTTTGGACACTGTTAGAACACTATCTCCGTCATTTGATATTTTATGTGGGGTCAGGCAATGGTGTGCGTCTTTGCCCCTTCACTGTTCAACCTCTATGTCTGCAATTTGGCGAATTTAACATGGTGACAAATGGTGTACCCAGAGTTGCGGGGAGAAAGATCAGTGTGCTATCTTATGCAGATGATAAAGTTCTGCTGGCACGCACTCTGCTAGCGCTGCAGAAGCTTGTTCATGCGTATGCTAAGTACATGGGCTGCAGAGATCTGTTAGTAAACACAAAAAAATCTCAGATTATGTATATCGGAAGACAAACTCAAAATCTACCTCCCTTATTTGTTACCTCACATAAACTTGAATTGATGGAAAAATTACTTATTTGTATGTAAGGTTCAATAGCAAAGCAAATTTGACTGATCACATTCTGGTGTCAACACAGAAAATGTACTCAGGCCTGTGGTGCATTAAAGAGATATGCGCTTGAGATGGGTGGGGTAACGATTAAGCCAATACTCAATATTTATCGGGCTAAACCCATTGCGTCATGCATGTATGGAGCAGAAATGTGGGGCTTGGGTCCTACAAAATCGATACAGATTAAAGAAAACTGAATTTTTAGGAATTTCATGGGAGCGACAAAGAGTGCCTCCACTTTTCTGCTCCACCAAGAAGTAAAAATGGATTACGTAATTGACCTCATAAGCCTGAAACCCTTGCTATTTTGGACAAGAATATGGTTCCAAACTGAGCACCATCTAACACATGGGATTCTAAACGATTTGATGTCATCGGATATTCATAGGAATATCGGGTGGCTGAATAAACTGGGGGAAATATTTGGGAGCCTTGATTTGCCAGGTCTTTATGCTGCCCCAGCAAGTGTTTCTAGAGCAGATTTTATATTGGTGTGACAAAGATATTTGGGACATAGAAGGGAGTTACGCGGCTGCAGTGATTTAAAAAATCAGTCGGTCCTCAGGTGCTATGACAATGGCTGCAGTGGGATAAATGCTGACTATTT
The DNA here is from genome assembly GCF_040938575.1 of Ambystoma mexicanum. Classification (NCBI taxonomy): domain Eukaryota; kingdom Metazoa; phylum Chordata; class Amphibia; order Caudata; family Ambystomatidae; genus Ambystoma; species Ambystoma mexicanum. The sequence continues at coordinate 906,235,310 of NC_090937.1, read as the reverse complement.
GCATTGGTTTCACTGCAAGTGGATAAGGAGTGTTTTGCTCCACCTGAGGACCAGCCGTGCATTGTCACTGGTTAAGGGCCATGACAAAAATTCTATAGGCAAGGTTTTAAATATGTGTTGCCCTTGCAATTTGACATTGGGCCTCATTAAGATCCTGGCGGCCGCGGAATGAACTGTGCCGGTAAGGGACCGGCACCGTTCATTCCGGGCCACCTCATTACGAGGTCTGCTGCGGGTCCCGCTCAGGACGCCTGGCCAGACCAGGCGTCCTTAGCGGGACCCGCTACCAGACCAGGATGCTAACATCGGGCCCGTCATTAACAGGCACATTGTTAGCATCCTCCCCTATGCAGTGCAGAGCCGACGCGAGGAACTTGGACGGGAAGAGACACAAGGGATTTACCCAGGACTTTTTTGTGAAAGAAAATGGAGCAAGAACATGAACATGAATATGAATGATCTGTTTTATTGCCTGAATTGTTTGTTTTGAAAAAGGATCTTGAGCAGCCGAAACATGTGTAAACCAGAGGGCTTTGTGACTATAAATGGAAAACTCCAAAATGTGTTCATCAATTTTTTCTTTTTTTGTGTGATCAAATCACAAAATATAAAGAAACTTATTATTCCTTTTGAAACTTGTGTGTGGCGCAATCATTGTGTGGCAAACCACCCGCTCTATCCTCCCCTATGGGGCTCAAATGGGAATGGGGATTCATTTTTACCGGAGCCCAGAAAAGGGCAATTACGGGGTCCGCTAAGGTCGGCATGACCCGGTTATCATTACCGGCGGCAGCATGCCCTTAATAAGGGCACGGCTACCTCCAGGGTCGTAATAAGGCCCATTATCTAATGAGTTCATTTACTGTTATTTTGTCCACTTTTTCATAAAGCAAGGTATACATTTTTAATGCCAGCTCTAAGGACACTTAAATGTAGTTTGATTAAAGAAGCAGTGCGATTTATATATTCTCTGCCAAACTGAGAGAGCGCAGTGTCATGTATATGTTTTTTTAGAAGCCACTATTCATTTGATCGTGGGTAAATGTACAAATGATTGGGTTCATGAACTTTTATTGAATCGTGTATATTTAGTAGGTTTTATAATTTGATGTTTATATGTTTTTTTAAATTTGTAAACTATTTTGTATGGAGCTTGGCACTTCAAAAAAAAGATTATTTTGAATACCATCATGGCCAGCACACGTGTCTGTGTAATAAACAACCATGTCAAACAGTAGCTAATGCATTGTTTCTCCAAAGGTTGCACCCAAGGCATATCTCTTACTTCAGAGACGTCAGCAGGGTTGAACGTCAAGTCGCATCTTATGTTATGATGTCATCCGGGACAAAGATATTTTAAAATTACTTCCTAGAATATCACTATATTCGAATGTCACAAGGCCTAGTAGGACCGTTTTGTTTTTGTTGTCCCTGCCACTTCTCCCATCCCCCGTCTTGTTGTGCCTTGAAAATACATTGGGCCTCATTACGACCCTTGCAGTCCCGTAATGAAGGGTGCCGGTAGGGGATCGGCACCCTTCATTACGGGAGCTCTGATTATGAGGTTCCCTTTGCGGGACCTGGAACAGCCGTCTGGTAAAGCCAGACGTCTTTTCCGGGTCCCGCGTGGAGAAGAGGGAGGTAATAACGGGCCATTTGTAATGTGCCCGTTATTACCTCCCTCCCCATTCCCATTGAACCCTATGGGGGCTCAAATGGGAATGGGGACAGGTTCCTCCAAGGAGGAATTACCAGGTCCTCCAATGTTGGAATGACCTGGTTATTCCTCATTGAAGGAACCCGGTAATGGAGCCGGTTTGGAGGCAGCATTGGTGCTAATAGCACCATGGCTACCTCCAAACTCGTAATAAGGCCCATTGTGTATAGGCGCATTATAAATACACAATAAATAAAAAAATAACCAGTGTTTGATGTCACTTCCACTACCCCTGGCATTTTGGTGAATCAACGCCCCTGTCCAATTTGTCTCTCCTGTGCACCCTTCAAGTACGTTTCACTCTTCCATCCTCTCTCTAATGCATTCTCTCTCACTCAACTGACCTCACATTGTCCCATCCTTTCCCTCTCCCAGTCTCTCTCCCGTCATCCAAAATTCTCTCCTATCATCTCACTCGCGCTCTGTGTTTCTCTCGCTCTACTTTTCTATGACCACCTAATAATACTATTTCAACTCATTATTAAACTGAATATACCATATTATATTTCTGCTTGAAAATAAATATCTATGTTGTACATAAGTCAATTTAAGGAACATTTCTGAGGCTAAATCCTGAAAACCCGAAAACGACCATAACAGCTGTGTGAGGAGAAGGGCACATTCCTATAAACACAGATTTAAAACACAAGATCTGCACCACAGAAAGTCACAAACAATAAACACTGAAAAGAGGAATCCTTGAAGCATAAAGAAAGACATTCTAGAGAGCAAGAACTAATCCACCTTCCCCTTCTGAGGGCTGTTGCGAAAGGTGATTCTCTGGGGTTTCGTTCAAAGCTATTAAAAAAGATCAGATTGATTTCTATGTTGAATAATGCACTTAACATTTGAAAGAAGACCCTCTGCAGAGTACACCCACGCTTTACAGGGAGCCGACAAGGCCACGTAGGCGAGCTGTGCACCGCATGCTATCGTCATGCACTTTAGCCTCCTCCACGTTTCACTTCCATTGTTCCACTGGTTAATGGGAAACTAGACTTTCTTAATTTCATCACGGTACACTCTAGTGTTTGCCGAGTAAAGTTAAAGGCGTTCTCGAGAAATCATGCCGGCTTGCCATGTCACTCTTATTAAAGCAGCGATACCATCACTTGCTGTCCAGCATCATATCAACCCTTTAGTCACCTGGGTTTGCAGACTGGTTTCTCGTTGCGTCAGCGTGATCTGAAAAAACACGATGGTTACATACCTGGGTGTGTCCGGCTTTCCGTTGCTCGCTAACCTGAAACGGCAGTAAAGCGGGTTTGCTGTGATTCCTGAAATGCCGGAAGTAAGCAAGACTAGCATCTCCATGGCATCTCCATGGCACCGGCGGCTCTCGACAGTTGAAACAGGTGCTACACCCAGGGCCGGACTGGGAACAAAAAGTGGCCCTGGAAAATGTTTTCAAAGTGGCCCCATATTTTGCTGAAAGAGTGAGCACAGCATGTGGGCCCAACCATTCTATCAAGCGATTATCAGTATACCCCGAAAAAATCTTGACTAAAATTAGTCAAAATGAGTGCACTTAAAGCATGTTTTAAACATACACGGATTAAAAAGTCATGTTTTAAATAAGTTAATGTAGATCTTCAATGATAGAGGGACCTGGGACGTTTCACATTTTGCAGATGAGAAAAACAAATTCAAGCGTGTTTAAAGGTGCCCAGACAACATGCATCCCTAATCCATTTCACCCTAGTCCCGTGCTGGAAAGGGCACACAGATAAAAAGCCTTCAGAAACGAGCATTGGCAATGGCAAAAGTTTTGCCTTTTGGGTAGGCATGCCAGGCACTGCCACATTGATGGTAGCAGCTGCAAAGTGGTGAGAGTACCTGGGCATAAAATAGCAGTGCCTGGTGAATGCCTAATATTGATACACAAGCTTAAACTGTTAAATGCTTGTTTTTAACAGGACTTCAGTGAGGGACAGGCATAGTGCTAATAAATGGAGTGCCCGAAGGCAAACCCGGTTGACATTTTTATTTCACCAGTAGCACTTTTATAGCTCCATTTCAGTCATTAACTCTCAGAAGACTGCTTTAATAAAAAACTGGCAAGCACTTACAGCACACACTTTGATGCTAAGGATTGATAAAGCTAGCACAAAAACATCCCAGGAGGACGTGTTTTGGGTGGAGAAGGGCAGAAAGCAGGTGGAAATGGCCATAGGGATTAACATGGCCATGGGCAGTCAATGGGTGGATAAATAACCATACAAGATGTACAGGCTTTGTGTGCCAAAAGGCACCATAGGGTCAGAAAGTAGATCGTAGGATTCAGGGAGTTAATTTTGGGAGGGTGCGAAGATCGTCCAGACAAGATCTGTGAATAAAATGTAGAGACCAGTACAATAATGATACGAGAGATGCTATGGTTCGTACACTGCACATCTGTATACGTATACAATGAGATCCACACAGTCCACAATGTAAATCTCAATAACAAATATCCATGGCATGACTCTCCCCAGCCCCCCTCTCTCCATGATCCCGCTGTGTCTGCCCAGATTTTTGACCCCGTGCTTTGCTGGGAAGTCTACATTTGAAGATTTATTTATGCAATGTCCTGGCCAGCACCACCCATCCCTGCTTCATGGTGATGGGATTTTTCAAAATGGAGGTAGGGAAGGAAACAGTGACAAAATACAAAATATCAGAGTAAGAGAGACACAACTCATAAAGGAGCAAAAGAGAAGGAGAATGTGTGAGAAAAGGGATGAAGGGAGGAGAGACAGATTCTAACAGAGACGTGAAGTATAACAAGAGAGAATGGTACATTGGAGAGATACAATCAGAGAGCAGAGAAAAAGAGATTGTCAGGGAGAAGGAGGTGAATAAGAGAGAAATGTTTAGAGAGGCGTGAGCATTAGAGGAGTGATAGAGGCCAGGTGGAAGACAACAACAGAGTGTGCAGGAGGGAGAACAGGAACGAGGGAAAGGGATGATACGATAAGGAGTATTGGATTCTGCCTACTACACTAAGGAGGTTGTAGGTAGCACAGAGGATTGAGCAATGAGGTGCGAGGTGGCCGGTGTGTCCCCAGCATTCTACTTCTTGCAGTGATTGTTTGCTGTGCTGCCGAAACTTCATTTCTCCTTCAGAGGCTACCTTTCTTCTTTTCCAGCAACCTGCAGGCTACCCCACTGCTCCAGCAGCAGTGCCCTGCCACCATGCCACTCTGAAAATGTGAGCAATAATATTTTCCTTTGACGTTGGTAATATAGACACATCACTTAAGTGTTAATGTAATGCATTTAAGTGACAAGGATTCATTCATTTGTTGCTGGCAGCTGAAGAATGGTGAGTTGCATTTGCTTGGCATGTCCGCAGCACAGTAGTCGATATCAAAGTTACAAGTCCACAGCACAATCACAACGACCCAAAAGTGCTGCCATCAAATACTAGATGCAGCCTCATTTGGCAAGGCACTGCCATCTTATGACAGGTTCAGCCTGCTTTGCCTGGATGCTGCCAAGTAAACATCATTGTCTGCCAGGTATATATGATACAGGGTACAGCATCAGAGCACAGCAATAAGTACGTCAGTACTACCGCTAAGAGAGATCTTGGGGAAATTGAAGTAATAATGGGGAGAGAGAAGTAATGTGTAGAGAAAATAGTCTGTTTGGCAGGTTTCTGACTCTTGATGGAATAGCAAAACCCTTACAAGTTTACTGTTTTGCAGCAGGGAGGTGGCTGGGCAAATGTAGCTCGGGAGGTTGTTCCATAAGGCAGGGGCCGCCGCTGAGCACGCTCTGCCTACTCAGTACCCTCTGCCTACTCAGCATGGCTATCGGGAGAAGTTAGGAACAGTGCATCAGTCAGATGGTACCATGTGCCTAGGTATTGCACATGCATTACATATGCTTATGCTTTGACCAAATGCGTATATGGCGTTTGCAGGCTGCCATGTGTTAATATACTGGGTCGGGCAATCAGGGTTATGCCAGATGTTGCACTCCAGCTATTATGGCAAGTATTGAAATCCAGCGTTTATACCGGCTAAGGATCGAGTCCTGCATAACTGCACTCATAGGCAAACACTCCAGTGTCTGGGGGCATCTAAAGTGCAGCTAGTGTGGCATAGGTGAAACATAGTAATATCTTGGGATGAGTGGAGCTTAGATAGGGGAACTAAATATATCCTATTTCTGTGTGTTATTGAAGATGAGCTGCTTGTTGCCTTCAGACCAGGTGTGAGTAGACCATCTGTGCAGAACTACAAGTCCCACAATGCAATGCTAATAAAATACAGACCTGTGTGAACCACGTGCACCTCATCGTGGCCCTGCCTCGCGCCTGGACATCTAAGAGGGGCATGGTGCAGTAAAAAATGAAAAGAAGACAGATATTCACAATTCCAGCAGAAGGACAGAGAACGACGCTTCTGCATGAGGATAGCTGTCATTATGCTGTGCTATTTCATACCATATGTATACTTGACTGTGTGAAGAAGGATGAGCTTCACTCAGGCTTGTTGAGCACCCTCATGAGAACTGCCAGCGTGCACAGTCCTCTTCAAACACAACTTTGGAGCCTCTCTTTAATATTAAGAAAAGGGGCTCCGGCAGGTGAGAGGCGCTGGCCTGGCCCCCTTTTGGCGTCACCAATTCACCTCACTGTGAATGCCCTGGGCTGAGAGTGGCCTTCCTTCATTCACACCAAGTGCCCACGCCTGCTCCATCATCAGGAGCCCATTGCAGGCAGGCAAACACATACTGAGGTTTGCTGCTGCCTTATGCAAACACACGGATAAAATAATACAGCTGCATGATCCATGTTACATGTTAAATGGATCATGCAGCTGCATCATGTAGAACAGGTCTAAGGGCAGATATTTGAATCGGCATACATTTAGAGACGAATCGCACCTGAAATGGCAGTACCTGGTCCTGGACTCAGTCGTCGAACACTCAGCAGCACTGAGCTCGGTACTGGAGGCCCAGAGTGCGCAGCCTGTGCTGTCTCCCGCCACTAAGTCAGCTGCTCCCTCAATTATCTAATTCTCACCTACCTTAGTGGTCGTCTATGTCGATTCGTTGCAAAGCACAAGCAGGTAGGCTGCCGCCTGGCTGTGGCCGGCTGCTCCCCTGCCCACTCTGCAGTGCACTTTAGCCACCCGGCTGCACCTGACCTGCGCAATGTGTGTTTAGCAGCAGGCAGGGCGCGTGCGGTTCCCAGGCACTCATCATCATGCGCAGGTGCGAGCTGCTGGGGAAGAAAAGAAATACGCCAGCATCACGTGCCTCAGTCGGTGGTGGCAGCAGCCAATTCAATGCAAATCCCCCAGGCAGATCATGCACGATCGTTGCTCCTCTAATTTTGTATCCTTCCGCTCCTCGCCAAAGAGGCCCTGTGCCCAGAGGCCTACCGGGGGATGTCCCGGTGTCCCGGTGGGCCAGTCCAGCCCTGGCTACACCAAGCCCGGGAGTCACTGAACTTGCGCATGTGAACTTCAAGCTTGTATGGGGCAATTTTGGGGGTACAACTTGGGGGTGGGTGATACAAAATAATAATCTCGACTGCCAAATGTTTGACAGATATTACCCTAGTGCATGTGGGCAGCGCTGCAATAAACTGTTCTGCCCTTCCTTTCAGTGAATAAAACAAAGCAGTCGAGGTTATCCCTCTTGTGGCATGCACATGACAGCTGGATTAGCCATGCAAGGAATTCTGTGGGGGCCATTATAGGTTTGGAGGTTTGGGAAAAAAGTGCAGTTAAAAGTGCCAGTAATTCCCTGCCAAGCGACAAGAGCTGGAGGTAAATCAGGCCCCACCAGCAAAAAACAGCCAGTATTTCCGGCACCGGTATTAGCGGTGCTGGAAATACCAGCAATCCCCTCCATGGAGTCCAATGGGACTTCATGGAATGGGGATTTAAAGCCCTTTCCACTGGCTGTAAACGGTAGGTCAGTTTGACGGTATCCCACCAGAATTACCAGCAAACCTATACTGAGAACCTATATCACAGTTGGGTTCAGAGAGTCCAAGATGTATGGGATAATGTACCCCTCATGTGTTTTAAGGAAAGTGCTGATGAGTTCCATGAACAAACAGAGGAACGAGGGCAAAGGGCGAGTTCCTTTATTACAGTCACGGAACTCCGAGGTGACTTGCAATGTAGCTTTTACATACAGTAGTGGGTATTTTATTACTTATAATACATGGCCACACACTGTCATCCCCTTTAATACCTGACCACTTGCTTACAGCCTCCTTAAGAGTATGGCGGTGTGGGAGAATTCAGTGGTAACGTGGCAGTCATTCTTTTACCGCCAGGTTACCGCTGCATTCCCACACCACCATATTACGAGTTTGGCAGAGAGGTGGAGGATCTACCTGGAGCTAACAGCAGGAGGAAAATCCATTACCTTTCCTCCAAATAAAGGGCAAAATCGGCAGAATTACCCCAGCAGTAATTATGCCAAAATGTCCATAGAATCCTATGGACTTCAATTAATGGGGACTAACACTACCTACGACCACTTGTAATCTGGCGGTTATTCTGCCAGGCCAAGTGGCAAGAACAGTAATTTCATTTGATGGTTTCTCAGCAGATTTACTGGTGAAACGTTTTAATAAAATGCATTGAAAAACGTTTTCATTTTGTACTTTAAGGTAAGTAATGACATGCAGTTTGTTGTTATCCAGTTAAGCTTCATCAGTGCACAAATTAAACATTGTACCATAAACTATTCCTTTTCAGTTAATCACTGTGAATTGTCCCAGAAAACTATTTAACAAGCAAAGAATTTGAGAAGCTTGCAACGGCTTTAATGAACTGCTGCAGTGACAACTGGAATTCTGACCTTTGTTGGCTAAAGTAGCAGGCATTTTGATGTCACAATAACTGAATACTTTATTGGCATGACAAGTTAGACAAATATTACCAAATTAAATACAGGTTATACATAAATTTTACATTGTATTCAGCTGTGATCAGTTTATTTCTAAATGTCCATGCTGCTTTCCACACTTTGGGCCTGATTACGAGTTTGGTGGTAATTCAGAGGTCAATCCACTGAATTACCACCTAACTTGATTACCATAACCTCCACTTGGTCCTGCTAATTTACAGGGTGAATACATGTGGTGGTCAGCAGTGTTAATCCCCATTTTTCAGAGTCCATAGGACTCCATGGGGATTTTGCAGAATTACCACTGGCGGTAATTCTGCTGATTTTTGGCAGAAAAGCTGGAGATAAATCCTCCACCTTACCACCAAACCTGTACTACGAAGGTGCCGTAATGCAACAGTAATAGAACTTCCAACGCATTACTGATATTTTTACCATCACTGCTGCACTTGTAATGAGCTTTTGTCTTTTCTCCGGGCAGGCATGAACATATTTTCGTGATCGCTTTAGTTCGTTTATTTATTGCATTTATTGACAGAGCCCAAGCCTGTAAGTATCTTGGCGCTGATACAACTTAGAGAAAAAACAGCAAGCAAAATACAGAATATAAGAATATACATGAGACAATCAGTCGAGGAGGGTTAGGATCAAGGAGGTTGTCCCAATGCCAGATTAGTCATATTTGTCAAATAGCCATGTTTTTACAGGTTTTCTGAGAGTTAAGTAGGAGGCCTGATCTTGCATGTGGGGAGGTAGGGCGTTCCAAAGAGTGGGGCCGATGATCGTGAAGCTGTCTCCCCCTGCTTTTTACCTCGTGAATCTGGGAATGGCTATGGTCAGGGTGGATAAGGAGAGTAGGCTGGGGAGTTTAGATATTTTGGAGATGCGTTGGGCGAGGAATTTTATTATACCCTTCCGCTGGGCGAGCTGCTAGCAGATATATTCCTCTTTTCCCCTTTGCATTCTTCCTATTTTCCCTGGTGCCTGTCTCTTTACTACTGTTGCATGTCGCTCCTTCCCCCTTAGGATCATCTGTTTCCTCAAACATTCCCCAGAGGTTCAATACCCTTCTATTCTGCAACTGTCTCCCCTTGTATTTTGCTGTCAGGAAGGTGGACCTATGTTCCAGTGCGCTTCTGTCAAAAGAGCCCTGATCTGGCCAGGAGCGGGGCATCCCCCCCCCTTAGTTTCAGTCCCCCACTGGTTATGATACTTCTTAGTCTTATCATAATACAGGGCCAGGGCCTTGCATATGTGGTCTAGGGGCGTTTCTACCCTCATAGTCGTGTCTCCCTTGTGTCTGGTGGTGGTGCTACACCTATGCTCCTGCACCACAGTTATACAATACTTTGTTCAAAGGATATGCAGTTCAGTTTTTGTCAAAAATGCAACTTACTTATCATCAATAAACCCCAACAAAATCATGAGTTCACTTTCCCCATCCCCTTGTCCAGCATTACAGCGTTTTACACATGAATCACACACTTTCCTGATCCGTCCACACACACACGCCTCTCCTGGGCCTCCTAACACTTCAAAATACACCAACAAAATAAACTAAAATTACAAGCTAAAACAACAACCACTACTATTCCCGAGCTCTCTAATTATACCGAGCTCCTATATTTATCCTTATATTTTCCCCACACTGGTCGAGACAGTGCATGTTGGGCCACCTTCCCCCTCACTCGGGGGAGCTCCCGCTATTCCGTTTTCCTTTTCCTTAATCTCCTTAAAAAAGTCAATAATAAAAAAAATAAAAAAATCGACCCACTTTATACGTTCACCCCTACTTTGTTATCCCTTGCAGGCCATACTCACGTGCGCAGGTTCTCCCGAAGACCTCAGATCACGGGGTTCCACAACCGGCCTGCACCTCTCCTTGGGGCCGCATCCCGCTCCAAAGAGCAGGCGGTAATCTGCAAAGACGGCTCCCACAAGGCCACTCAGGGTATGCGTTTTGGGGCTGGTCGCTGTAGGTGGGCACAGCCCTTCCGGAGAGGCCGCCTGGATACATCCACAGGTACGGGGGCGATGGGATCACATCGGCAGGGTCACCAAATGAAGGCAAGTCCCTGTTTACACTCACACCAGAATGAATACAACCCTCTAGGGAAATAGGCCAAGAGATGGTTTGCAAGGATAACAAGGTTTAATTATACAGAATACAACATATCAGCAAAGGACTCTGCTGCTCGAGAACGTTCTGGCCCAAACTAGTACAAAAAGCGGCTTAAAAGTCACCAGCGCATCATCAGTATTGAGTAGATATTAGCACCTCTGATTGGTGAGGCCCAACACATGGGCCTGCTCCATAGAGGATGCCAGACTACAATTGGTCCACTTCTCTGCTGCATGTCAGTTCCCACGTGGGTCAGCTGGGCTCATCTCTCCGAGGAGTGAAGGTCAGGTCGCTCATAAATTGCAAAATTAACACTGCTACAATGCTATAATCCCAATACTACATCAATATGGCATGCACCGGGAAGGCTCAGGGACTGGTGCCAGGGGGAAGGAAGGAAGAAATACAGTCACACTGACCCACATATTCTGTGCTTTGTTGATACCTCTCCTCTCGCACCCAAGGCCTCCACCCTCGTTTTGATCTATAATGTATTCCTCCCTGTACAAAGGATGTATTTATGCGACGAGGTGAAACAGTCTCTCATGCTTAGATCTTTTATGGCCAGTAGGTTTACAATTTGGGCTTGAGTTGTTCACTTATCTTAGAATGCAGGGGTCTGAGAATCAGGTCAGTGGTATGAGGTCTGCTGGCAGTTTGGCTGTGTTGAATGGTCACTGCAAGGAGCCTGGTGTTGTCCCACGGCCTTGCAGGGTGCATTCCTCCCAGTGATACTGAGTAATTGCAACAATGGAGGAACAAGGGGAAACTTCTGTGAGAACTGGCCGTGCAGGCTCATCTCGTCGAATGATCTGGGCCTAGACGAGTTCTTCCATGGAGCTAAAGTTATGCCGCGCAGCCATGCAAGACATCTACCATAACTACAAAATGGCATTCCGTTCTATGCACACACACACTATGTTTATGTATATATCCTATGTGCTATATTATTTTCATGCCAAGTTTCATAGCACGGTCCTCTCCCCCCTTTTGCACTACATGATTACATAAGGGATTCGTCTCACCTTAAAGCACCTAGGGGGTGGGACTGACTAATTTCCATCCCAACACGTGTGAAACCCAAAACCTACGATAACTGCTGGTTTAAAGAGGCCATTCTCAATCTCAGACACCTTCAGAGGTCAACTGAACGAGATTGGCACAAAAATCCCTCGCCAGCATCCCTGGCCTCCTGCAAACATTCAAGCTTCAAGGATGTGGTTATCCATGCCAAATCCTCTTTTTACAACAATAAGATTTTACAGGCCAAATAATGCTCCAAGGAGCTTCTTTCAATTCTAAAACAATTTGAGGGAAAAACCTGCATCAAAGCTACTTCCCCTAAAGATGCCATCTGGTGCCAAGGAATACATGGCACTTTTGTTTCCAGCGTAGCCTTACACCAACAATCCATCAGTGACCTCAGGGAGTCCCTCAGCTCCACAGGGGACACCACTGAAACGGCCATTCAGTCTACTATTTCCCCGACCAAGGATAGACCAGTCTTCCATTTCTCCTTGAGTTCTGAGTCTGAAATCACCCAGATCATAACCAGCATGAAGTCCACTCGTGCCGGGGTGATACCTGCCCGCCTAGGCTATTGATAGGCTACCTAGATGTCTTAGGCTCTTGGGTGACTAAACTAGTCAATCTCTCCTTCTCTGAAGCACATGTCCCACTTCTTCTGAAGATCATGGACTGGGTGGCATATCTTCAATTTCAGAAATTCATCAAGGATAACAACATCCTGGGACTGAGGCAGTCAGGCTTTAGAGCCAAACACAGCATGGAGACTGCCATGCTTGACTGTAAATCCAGCCTCTCAAGCATTGTGGATGAAGGCCATCCCACCCTTCTCATGCTACTCGATCTATATGCTGCCTTCGACCTGGTCGACCATGCTAAGCTGGTGGCCAGGTTAGAATATTTGGTGGGATGCTCTGGGCTGGCAACACAATGGGCTGCCTCCTTCTTGGGCCCCGTAACGCCAGAGTGGCTATCAAAGATGCAAGCGTCTCCACGGTATCCATCACTTGCGGAGTCCCGCAGGGCTCCTGCATTTCACCCACTCTCTTCAATATTTACATTCTGCCACTACTGATGCTCCTTTATGACCTGGGCGTCCTTTATACCAACTATGCAGACGATACCCAGGTCATCAAGAAATTGTCAGGAATCCACTCACAAGACACCGAGACTATTAACACCATTTACTCTGCCATTCAGGCCTGGATAGCAACCAATGCATTGGCACTCAACACCGACAAGACAGAGCTCCTTGACGTTGCCTCTGCCCACATGCTAAATAAACGTGCTCCCGAGTACAAAAGCGTTAATATTGCAAAGAGCTCTATTCTGGTGGCCAAAGGTGTGAAGACCCTGGGCATTATTCTGGATGCAGAGTTGATAATGAGGCAACACGTGGCCCAGTTCCGGGCCTCCGGCGGTTTCATCAATAAACTGCTTAATCATATCCACCCATTGCTCTATAACAGGAACATGTTCATTCTAGCCCCTGCCCTTGTTAATTCTCAGCTGAAGTACTGCAATAGTCTGTTGTGTTGGCACCTCCCTTTCTAACATCGCAGCACTGCAGGTCACCCAAAATGGGGCTGTGCGTGCCACCTTAGGTCCCTCATGACGTGACCATGTTACTATTGCTAGGAGGGAGTTACATTGGCTCCCTGTGAAACACTTTGTCTCCCATCAAATTCTGGCCCTGGCGCACAAGTGCCTGACTCATGAGGCCCCTATGTATCTCATTGGGCAATTGAAGAAGCAAGCCAGACTCTTCTAGCCTAAATCTAGGTTGGCTAAATTTGGAGGGACCAGTTTCGACTTTCATGCACCTACAATCTGGAACGCTCTTCCACTTCATTTAAAGACAATCAAAATGACAGTTCTTTTGAAAAAAAAGGCTCAAAACATTTCTCTTTAACCGTCTGCTTGACTAAGCACCCCATGCCACCCTTCACCTCCTTTGAGTCATGTCCTGGTGTTTGTCGTGTTTTGTTATCCGTGTTCCTTGAGGCCTTCGGGCGAGTGGCACGTCATCAAATTTTAAATAAATAAAATACATCTCCATTGTTACATTGTTATCTCCATCTCTACCCCTGAACTCTTTCATATTCATATCTCTCTCTCTCTCTCTCTCTCTCTCTCTCTCTCTCTCTCTCTCTCTCTCTCCCTCTCCCTCTCTCTCTCTCCCTCTCCCTCTCCCTCTCCCTCCCCCTCTCCCTCTCCCTCTCTCTCCATTAGTCTTTACTTTACTGTACCTTCCCCCCACTGATACACACCAGCACACTTCTAGTAGATGGGGTGGGGCATGTAGGCATCTGATTCCCATCCTCTTGTCTGATAGAAATCAATCGGATGCACACATGTTCCCAAAACACACAGAGAGCAGGGAGACATATAATGCACTAACCATCTTCCAGGAGCTAACCTTCAGATACCCAGTTTGATATGTGTTTTGCAGGGTCGTTTGGTTCCCAATCTCTTCCAGCAACATCCCATTACCTACCTCTCAGATATGCATCATGTCTAGGACCCCTGGTTAGACTCCTCAATTAACTAACCACTCAGACATACACCATGATATGCAGCCATGCATTGGGCAATGCCACAAGCTACAAATCTCTTACTTCCAAGCACAATAATGTGTCCCCATCTCACCAACACATTTACTGTCACACTTCTATGAGGAGATAGGTGAATCCTATATGCACACTTAGGGGCTCAATTTCGAGTCTGCCGTAGCGTAATTGCTAAGGACAGATGTAATGGTGTTTCTTAACGCCTCAATTGCCGCTCCTGGGGATTTTAATTGTTCTTAAAGGAGGTGGGTGGGGGATACAGGACTTACGTTTCTTCCTCTCGTTTGCCCTCCGGTTTCATAAACAACTTGGCTTTAGGACAACATGAGATGTTTGTGCTGGCATACAAGTGATTTCGTAGGGAATACGTCTGCTTTTTGCACCATGGGGTATCAGGAGAAAGAAAAAGAGACAAGCAAATCCGCCTGCTTTTTGCTTTGCACCAGCAAAAAACAGGCAGATTCCCTAGGAAATCATTGTAATCTGAAGCCTGGCCCACTTTCTACGGCTGAGAGACAGTCTTTGCCTCCAGGAGTAGCCCAGACCATAACACTGTACAGTGGCCGGTGTGTTCCAGACCTGACCCCTTGACCTTTTGTATGATGCGATTTCATTGAGCTTAATCGAATGGTCACACTGTCAGAATTCCTGTGATGGCTGGAGATACATGACAGATATCTGGGGAGCAGAGCAGCAGCACTAGTGGAAGTACACAAAAACACATAAGAAGAGATGAGAAGAATTACAAGGAACTACAAAGTGGAAGAAAGCCCATCCACGTCCAAGTATACAAGTTAGGCCTGGCGCTGCATTTTGAGAAATGTAGCAAAAGGAGCAACAACATGAAAAGGACATTGTGAGAGAGCGAAAGACCACATGCTGTAGTTGGAGAAATATAATGAAAGTGCCAAGGAATACAAAAGACATGGCGATAGGGGACCTCGTACTCAGGCGGTAAGGGTCGGCGCTGTTAACGCTGCCGTAAACCCCTTACCGCCTGAGTTGTAATGAGGCCCATTATGACCCTGGCGCTAAGTGTTTAACGGCGCCGTAAAAGGCCACGGCGCCGTTAAACACTTAGCGCCTGATTACGAGGTCCCTTTGCGGGACCCGACCTTAACAGCTGGTACAGACCAGCCGTTAAAGTAGGATGCCGCAAAGGGACCTTGGTGCTAAGTACGGTACCGCAATTAGCGGTACCGTACTTAGCGCCTTCCCCTTTCCCATTGAGCCCTATGGGGCAAAAATGGGAATGGGGAAGGGCCATGGTGGCATGGGGAATTACCGCCCCGCCAACCTCAGAATGGGGTGGTAATTCCCCATTCCGCCATGGCGGAGTCGGTAAATTACCAGCATGGACCATGGTGCTATTCGCACCATGGTCCATGCCGGATTCCGCCATGGTGGATGGCGGAATTACCGCCCCATTCCAAGGTGAGTGGGGCGGTAATTCCCCATTCACCATTTGCCCTTCCCCATTCCCATTTTTGCCCCATAGGGCATAATGGGGATGGGGAAGGCGCTAATTACGGCACCGTAAATTACGGTGCCGTAATTAGCACCAAGGTCGCTTAGCGCCTTGGACTTTAACGCCTGCAAAAAGCAGGTGTTAAAGTGTGAATCAGGCGTTAAGGGTTAACGGCGCCGACGGCGCCGTTAAACCTTAACGCCTGACTTGTAATGAGGGCCCTTATGCTGAATTCCAGGAAATGTTGTGTGATGTATCCAACAGAACAAGTGACACAGGAATAAGTTTGAAAGAGTTTATTTGCATTGTCAGGATGTAATTTGGATAAAAACCTATTGGTTTTACAGGTATTCTCTACAACTAAAAGGGATATTCTTTGCTCTTATAGTTCTAAACAAATAGTGTCAGGATGGCTTAAACTAAATTGCAACTGTTGTCCCGTATCTGACAAGTTTACTGGTCTCTGTCTGGATCTCTAACCTATTCTCACAGAAATAGCACTCACCCTGCTACTTCACCAAAACCACAGTCTCAGAGATAAATCAGCCAAATCGCTACTTTGCCATAAGCACAGTCTCAGAGATATATCAGCCAAATCGCTACTTTTCCATAAACACGGTCTCAGAGATATATCAGCCAAATCGCTACTTTGCTATAAGCACAGTCTCAGAGATCTATCGGCCAAATCACTACTTTGCCATAAGCACAGTCTCAGAGATCTATCAGCCAAATCGCTACTTTGCCATAAGCGCAGTCTCAGAGATCTATCAGCCAAATCGTAACTTTGCCATAAGCACAGCCTTAGGAATACAGTGTGCAGCCTGCTTATTTTCCCCAATCATATTCTCAAAGATGTAGGGACCAGCATACTTCATTCCCTACATCAAAGTTTCATGGCTATCGTGCCCCTTTTGCTATTTGAAATCTTTCAGGGTTAAAGTGGCTGTTACTGTTCTGTCAGGATTAGAAGCACAAAGAATGGAATTAGGAGAGATTGGAGAATGTATAATACACAAACAATCAGAGGAAGAAGGAGGCGTTGACCTGTAGATTTAATAGTTAATGTTACTTGTTCAATATGGTGGCCGTATTTGCCAAGGAAGTAGTCAAGTAGTTGCCATTTTGGACCTTTATTAGCTCTCTGGAAATGATGCCTGCCAGCACTTGTTGGTGAGCTCTATTGTTCCTATGATATTTTTCCTACGTTTTCCAGGGAGATGTAGGTTTTCCTTTTGTCCTACGCCCTCCCGCTTCCCTTTGTGTTTCTAACGCTGACTGCCTTGCTCGTTCCTTGCACAGTGAGTAGTTTCTGCTGGCTGGTGAGCTATTGGCCCCCATGCATTTGCTTTATCCCTGTGCCAGTCTTCCCTGAGCTCCAGGGTTTGAGCTTTGCATTAGCTGCTCTTCTCTTTCATAGTACGCTTCCCTGTTTGCTCAGTCTCTGACCACTGGGTTGCCTCAGAATTTGGCTGTGCTTGTGTGCCTTCCTAGTTGTGCCCCCTTGCTATTTTCCCCTTGCTGGATATCCTCATTCCTTCCTTGCGCTGTTGGGCAAAGCTGGGTTTTCCCCCTACGGCTGTGTTTTTTCTTTATCATCTTGTACCTGGATGTGCAATTGCACTGCAGGAATCTGCTTGTCTCGCTGAAGTGGCACTGCCCCTCCTTTCATACTGGATAAAGAACTGGATTATGGTCAGATGGTCTGTGGGGTACTCAGGGATCGCTTGAAGGGTGGTAACCTGGTCTTATGTGATTCAGGTGTCCAGCAAGTAACAGGTGGGCTGGCTCTGCAGTGAATGTTAACCCACCTTCCCAGCAGGTTGATGCTAAGGCTGGCAACATCAATCTAGCACACGAAGAACCTGCCAGGTGGTTGGTGGCAGATTGCCATTCCTCACGTTACTATATTCAACCCTGACCACATATTCCACATTCCTGGAATATGGAACAGTATTGTGGAATTGTGGAAACTTTTCACCAACGCAAGCACATTTAGCACTAGGATAGAACTTGCCCTCATGCCAAAAACATATTCATTAAATGCACTTTTTTACACCAATGTAAAGAATAACTTCCCTGGGCAAAAATGCATTAACATAATATGTTATTTGAATTTCAGCAATGTTTTCCCTAATGTTAATTGCATGTGCATTGGTTCAAAGGTTCTGTAGTACAGCCCACGTTGCCCAGCTCACCTTTCAGGGATATAGTGCCCAGCTAACCCAAGGATATAGTGTCCAGCTCAACATAGTATCAGGGCTATAGCCAGGTACACCGTCCCAGCGACAGATATTCTCACCCTGTCCAAGTCATCGTCCTTAGTGAGGTTTCTCAGTTCAGCTCTCTCTCTGGCCTCCCGGTTCTCTCAGGTCCATCTGACTCAGCAGCTTCTCTGGGCCCAATGGGTATTTCTGGTTCTCCTTCTTGGTCCCTCAGCTCTCACAGTCCTTTCAGTGCAGCCAAAGCCTCTTAGTGCGCCTAGGCGCCCTTGATACTTCCATGCCTCTCAGTGCTCCCAGGCCTGTTAGGTCAGTGCGGTCCGTCAGCTCCCTCTGGCCTTTCCAATTCGCTACACTGCTCCAGTGATTCCAACAAAAACATCCACTTCCTGATTCTTTTACAATTGGCCTTGTTTATTCCTTGTTCATCCTAGTCCTTCATCCTAGCACTTCATCATATTCCTTCTCTTTCCACATGATCTGTCTCCCAGGTCCCTCGTTCAAGTCCTACATCTTAATTTTAGTTTCTTCATCCTACTCCTTCTAGTACTTAGCCCCAGTCCTTCTCCTTTATTCTAGTCACCCCCTTTGACCGACTTCTTCACCGTAGACCTTAGCCCCTGTCTTCATCCTTCACCACAATCATTCTCCTTTATCATAGTCTTCCTCCTTTATCCTACTCTTTCTCCTCCTTCCAAACCCTCAGTTCTAGTGCTAGTTTTTAGAGTGCCAGGGGACCACTACAGTGGTGATAGTGTGCGGCATAAATATCCTTTAACATTAACATTCACCCTTGTCCTTCTAATGTGCCCTGGCCCTTCACCCTAGTCCTTCTATTTCATCATATTCCTTATTCATAGGCCTTCTCCTTTTCACTAGTCAATCTCCTTAACGTCGTAATTTATCCTAGTCCCTAAACCTAGTCCCAGACTTCATCCTAGTCCTTCTTCTTTGGTCTTCTCTTTCACCTTAGTTGTTCTTCTTCATGCTCGTTCATCATCCTAGACCTTCTCCTTAGTCCTAGCCTTTCTCCCTCATCCTTTTCCTTCACCCTAGTTATAGACAGTTATAGACAGTTCCTCAGGCACAGTCTCTCAGGCAGTCTCTCAGTCAGTCTCTCTCTTTCTCTCATTTTCCCCTCTGCATTATGGCATGGCTGGGCAATATGGTGGAGCACGGTGGCCTATTACGTACCTAGCAATGATTATAGTCCCTCCTCCCTGCTTTTAAGTTGGAACACGTGAGGCCATGGTCACTTGCATGGTCAGGACGGTTTGTTGGACCACATTGATAGACTCAATCCGATCGTGCTTCAGGAAACATGGCTCAGAAACCTCTTTATTATTGATGGATGGACAATGCTGAATCGCTTAACTACTCAAGAGCCGAAGAGTCGCCTGAAAGGTGGTTTATCACTGGGTGTTAAGATTCCTTTGGGCCATTGTGAGATGCCTTGTGCATCTGACTTTGTCCTTATTAGCAGAGTTACTTTTTTCACGTGAACCTGTTCATTCACACAATAATTTTATTTACATTGTAAATATATATGACCCCCCCTCCCTTTAAGGATGATCATGCTGGTGTTTTCAAGGTCATAAAGGCGTTCATGGACAATCTGTGGAAGGTACCTGTGTCCTCCTCTGTGGGGACTTCAACACTAGGATTCCCCGGGACACCCATTCTGGGCTAGCGGAACAGAATTCTGTTCTTATATCTATGCCATCCGCAAGCGCTGAGAAGTTGTTCCAGCAAGGATATAGCTGGGCTAGCCTGCTTTATTCAGACGGCTTTTCTATGTTAAACAAACGGTGCCTATCCCTCATATATTTCCCCAAAATGTACACAAATTGGGAATAAAAGTAGCATTATTATTGACTACATCTTTGTAGCCAACTCTCCCTCGTTGGTTAATGATATGTGTATTTGTCAACGCCAAGAAAGCTATCACTACCCCTTTGTTGCCAGTTTGAACTTTCAACCTTGGCCCCCTAGCTGCACTTCTACTGGGCTTGTGAACGTCAACGTATCATTAAATTGAATATCTTGGAGCGACAGCAGGATCAGGCAGGCATCAGTTGTTGCTCATGACATGCTTGAAGAATACTCATGGTTGTGTAAATCTACTCAGGAGAATAATAATCACCAAGTTCCGGCCACAGCTATAACTGTTTATGAATCCTGGATGGAGAAGATTAAAATCTGTTCCATAGTTCAGCCTAAAGTGTATCGAAGGGTGGGAATTGCCTCTAATATGCACCACTGCCACCCTTATGATAAAGTCATTAAAGATAATAAGAGAGCCTTACATCATGAGCTACGATTCCTAGCAAATTTGGAACTAGAACCAAGAATCCATGCCAGTAAGGTAAAAGGCATAAAAAACAATTATAAATGGCTCAAATAGCATAAGTTTGGTATTGACTGCTCTCGGTGGCAGGAACTGGTACGTACACTCATCTCTGACTAACGATAACATCAGGTTTTGGAAGATTATGAATGGCAACGGATATAAGACTAGAGACATTAATGGCATCTCCGCGATGCACTGGGTATCCCATGTAGAGCAGGTTTTCGGTGGGGCGAAGTTGTAAACTCCACAGGGGTGGAGATTGATGCAAATTGGACATCTTTCAAAAGTATCCATGAGATCTATAAGATCATAATGGCTTGCAAGCCTTCCAGGGCCCCTGGCCCAGATGGGATCTGTTGTGCACTAATCAAGATTGATCCTCTAGCTTGGGCAGGGACCCTGCACTGGCTCCTGCAATGGATCGGCTTGACTCAATTAATCCCTATTACCTGGGGGGACAGTCTAATTGTTCCAATCCATGAAAAAGGAAATCACGCAGACCCACATAACTGCCATCTATTAGCGACGTTAGACGCCCCAGTAAAGATCTTTGCCCGTGTTCTCCTAGCGGAACTTGAGAATTAGGCTGAATTTTATAATATCATCCCATACAACCAAAATGGGTTTCGAAAAGGCCACAACACCTCTGCCAAAAGGGGGGGCATGGCTAGGCAGCCATGGACTAGGCTGCATTTCCTGAGAGCTCTGTGATCCGCACATTGATTTGAGAAAGCGCGAGCAGCCCATAAGCTGATTCCACCACCAAAAGACTACCAGAAGCGTGAGAACACAAGAGGATTGGAATACGTGAGCCGGCGGGAAGATAGGTGCAGGGTAGCAAACATTATGCTACTTTGTATCCTAGGTCGGGAGCCATGAATCGACACCAAGATGGCGGCGACCCTAGACAAAGGGATCGTCTGAAACGAACACAACAGAGGAGAAGCGCGCCGCCGAGGAAGAATATGCCAGCACGTCGCTGAAAGGGTGTCAGGCAGAGGAGCAGCGTTAATACACAGGCCAAGAGCAGAGGGAGAAACGCTGCGAAGTAACGCGCAGCATGGTGCTGGAAGCCCCCGCTGCACGGGGCTGCCTGGGACGTACTGAAGCAGTGGAGGAGGGGAAAAATAATAACACACACCTAAAATAAATAAACAGTAAAAAAAAACACTGTGCACACAGCGTACACGCGTTGCGGGTGGAAGGTGAACCAACGTGCAGAGCTGCAGGCATAATCTCCGCGGTCCGGATAAACTGATGGTCGGCTAGCTTCATGGTCCGAACATTAGAAACGAGCGGGGCGGAGGTGCACGCATGGACAGAAATGCGAGTTGTGAAAAAGACACCAGCTGGACCCGGTTTGTCAGCCCTCCAGAGGTGGGGACAATGCTATGAGAACGCAGTCTATACCGAATGCCCTCACAATCAAACAAATGCGGCAGCATAGTGTACATGGCCAGGGGCTGTGATGTATCCCTGAAAGCTGCAAGCATCTTTATAATATAGAGGTGGCAGAAAAGCAACCCATTAAAAATGGACATCAGTCAAGACTACACAGGCAACATGACACAGCACACGAGATGGCTAGCAACACGAAGACCCAACAGGGGTCACCAAGGGATGAACCTTAATCAACAAAGTATCCCCTGGAGGGCAGTGGCAAACACAGAGACCACACTGCACATGAGAAACGCCCAGGGCGAGACAGAGGGACGCACGGAGGAACCCGCAACGGGCAGGATAGCAGTGCACCGTAGGCAACCCCATGTACTGCCATAACACAACCCGCCCTGGGACTGACCTGTTCGAAAAAAGAAGAGATGGGTGACATGGCTGCATAGTGTGAGGGCCCACACGCTATGAACAGTGGCAGACACTGGAGCCAGTGGTGAGGCTGCACAGAAACTATGTAACCAAGGGTTTAAGAACACAAAGTGCTGAAGACAAAAACTGGGTCTTCCAAGCTCATTTGGTGAACAAAGAACACACAGATCTTAAGCAGACACAGCACAAGATTGATCCCTGGGAGGAACGGACCCACGCCTCAGACAAAAGCGAAGAAGGAAATACCATCATTAAGAGCCCAAGGCGGGGTAGGCGAAGTGGCAGACCACAACGAGAACTTATACGCTAAGGCACACGGGGACACCCAAGCAATGGCCCAAAAAGGAAGTAAAGGCAAAGTGAAGCAGCCAACAATGGACATATTCACCAAAGCACAGCAGCCCCTAACCACGCCAGCAAAGGCCATGGCTATGACGCCGGGGAAAGCGAACTCGCCAAGAGACGATCAACGGATTCTCAAAGCCATCATGGAACTAAGATCCTCATGGGGAACGGCAATGGCTGAGCTGAAAGAAGCACTCGAACTTAAGATAGACGCAGTGGGAATTGATGTCAACCTGTTGAGACAAGATGTTAGGGTGTCGGACAAGTGGTTTGGAAAGTGCAATTAAGATGAATACAGAGGCCAGTACCGCCAATGCAAGAGAGGTCCATATATTGAAACAACAAGTGGCCAATCTCAAAACTCGAGCAAAAGAAGCGGAAGGACGCGCAAGGCGCAGTAACATACGAGTGGTGGGCCTACCGGAAGGAGAAGAAGGCACAGACCCTACGGATTATGTCGATAACATGATACTCCAGGAAATTGGAGCTAGCAAACTTTCACAAGGGTTTGCGGTTGAATGGGCACACAGATCCCAGACGAGAAGACCAAAACCAGGGGCTCCGCCTCGCGCTATCATAGAGAAAATACTGAACTATAGAGATCGAGAAAAGATCCTAGAATTCTTTCGTAAAGGCGGAACAATCACCCGAGCGTCAGCAACAATCACGTCTTACCCTGACTACGCTATGCTAGTGCAGAGGCAACGATACAGCTATGTGGCAGTCAAGAGGAGATTACGCACTGCTGGGATGAAATACATGCCTCTGTACCCTGCAAAGCTAATAATCTTGCACAAGGGCAAATCCCATTTTTTTGAGGCCCTGGAGGAAGCGACAAGTTGGCTGGACACGCACGGATGCCCAGAGCCGGAGGGGGACCTGGATCGAGACGGAGGAGCTAAGTGATCCGACGACACGGGGGATAAAGAGAGGAGAGTGGTATTGTGCAAGGGTGAAGGGGCAGTGATAGTTAGAACTGGCTGGTAGTTAAGCTGAGACCACCTGCCATATACACTTACAAAATGAACATTGTGGACTGGAATATAGTGATATGTATTTAGACAAGTGATGCACAGCGCAGCGACTTATAGATATATCAGAGCCACAGGACGCATGCGCTATATCCCCACTAGTAGAAGGAGTAGGTGCGCAAATAGGGCAGCATCTCCCCGCTGAGTCCCGAGTACAGGCAGCGCCAAGAAAGGGGCTAGATGTGGTGAGCCTGAGATCCAGGGATGGAGCTGGGCAACAGTTGGGAGGGGAAGGGGGGTGTGGGGTGTTGAGTGTTGTGTTGGGGATGGGAAGGGTGGGGGGAGGGACTGAAGCAGGGGCAAGGGGCATTGGGGAAAGTTGGGATAGGGTGGGGGGGCGAGCTTACATACACGAGCGATGGTCTCCGGGCAGCACTTGGAGATAGACAAAGAGAGGGGCGGGATGCAAAGAGGCATTTGGGGACCTTAAGATAATCACCTGGAATGTCAGGGGGCTCAATAGCTATATAAAAAGAAACAAGGTTATTATGTACTTGCACAGACAGAAGATAGATATAGCCTTGATACAAGAGACCCACCTCAAGAATGAAAAATTAGAAGTGGTCCGGAAGAAGTGGAGGGGGACTATGGTGGGAGCTAGATACTCGGCCTATGCTAGGGGGTGATCACCTGGGTGGCACCGCATGTGCCATTCCAGGTGCTATGGTCCAAGGCAGATGCAGAGGGGAGGACGGTGGCAATAAAGGGGCTGGTGGAAAATAAAGAAATATGTATCATAAACATGTATGCTCCGAACCAGGATACAGTGGCATATTTCAAGACACTATACGGTAAAATGAGTATGTACCTAGGGGGAGCGATGATTTGGGGAGGGGATTTAAACTGCACGTTGGACCTGAAAACAGACAGATCAGACAAAAAAATAGAGAGGCCAACTCCCACCGCTAGGGCGTTGCAGTCAATACTGACGGATTTCGGGCTGGCCAACCTTTGGAGAGTGCACCACCCACAAGATAGTCAGTACTCTCACTACTCTACCCTGCAAAACCTGCACACTAGGCTTGATTATAAGTTTGCCACGCAGGAACTGTTGGTGGAAATTGCACAGACTGAATATAAAGGAAGAGTTTTGTCAGACCACTCGCCATTGATCCTGAGGTGGCAATATCGACCCCCAAGAGCTAGGGTCCCAACATGGCAACTTAGAGCCGAGGCACTGAAAGATGTGACATTTAGGGAGGACCTGAGAGAAGAAATCACAAACTACTTTGATATTAACACTGGGGGCGTTGAGTCAACCGGCACGCTCTGGGAAGCCTTTAAGGTGGTGGTAAGAGGGATTGCCATAGCCAAGTTCAAAGGATTGCAAGGCGGGATCTTACAGGAACTGCAGGAAACTGAGGGGGAGTTATAAGGGGTCCTAAGTAGAGAGGGGGGCTCCAAAGAAGATGTGGAAACCGTACTTAAATTGCAACAGAAATGCAGGGGGCATTGGGAGAGACTATACAACCTGAACTACAAAAAATATATAGAAAGACAGCATGCAGGAGGGGATAAACCGGGGCGGATATTAGCATGGCTATACAAAAGCGACACCCCCAGAACCACAATTTGAGAGATCGTGGGAGAAGATGGGCAAATAGAGGATACCCAGGAGGGCGTGAACCGGGAGTTTCTGAGATATTACCAGCAATTATACGGGGACGCAGAGCGAAGCGACCGCAGGAAAATACAGGAGGTCTTAGAAGACATAAGCATGCCGAGCATTAGCACAGAAGAGCGAGATATACTGGATGCCCCTATAACTTTAGAGGAACTGGAGGCGGTGGTACGGCAGTTGCCCACTAGCAAGTCCCCCGGGGATGACAGACTCCTTAGCGAATTTTATAAAGCGTATAGCGAGGAAGTACTCCCCCCCACTCTTGGAAATGTTGAACGAGTCATATGACATAGGACGATTGCCAGAATCCCTAAGAGAGGCGATCATAGTCCCTCTCCCCAAACCCAACAAGTTGGGCAGAGATTGTGGCTCATACAGACTGCTGTCGATGCTCAACCAAGATAGTAAAATACTTACGGCAGTGATGGCCAATAGGATGAAAGGGATTATTAATAAACTCATACACCCAGATCAGACTGGCTATGTCCCTCACAGGAACATATATGATAACCCTAGGTGACTGCATCGAGTTATAGAACATACTAGGGAGGATTCAGGGGACATAGCGATAGTATCACTAGACGCAATAAAGGTATTTGACTCAGTCAAATGGCCTTGGCTGATGGCTGCTCTGGCCAACTACGGGATAGGTCCAGGGTACCTTAGGTGGGTCAGATTGCTATATAGTGCACCGCTGGCCAGAGTTAAGACGGGAGCGGTAATATCGGAGAGGTGGCAACTCAGCAGGGGTACTAGACAGGGATGTCCGTGGTCCCCAATGTTATATATCCTGGCGCTGGAACCCCTGGCGATATACTTGAGGCAGCAATACGGCATAATAGGAATCAACATCAAGGGGGAGCCGCACCTTATTTCATTGTACGCGGATGACATGACATGCTGCTCTACTTACGATACCCCGAAGAGAACCTCCAGTATATTCTGGAGGTGATGGAGCGATTTGCGTCGCTATCGGCCATAGCGGTGAACCCCAAGAAGTCATGTATATTTCCACTGGGCAGGTATGTAGGGACCCCACGAGATCAGCTACCAATCCTACAAATACCATGGGAGACAAACACGTTTAGGTACCTAGGGATAGATATATACCACACACTGGAGGCAGAACACTACCACAATACGGAGAAGGTGGTAAGGAACATAGAAAACAGCATGAGGTTTTGGGAGAAACGTCTCCTGGCAATGATGGGAAGGGGGGCGATGCTCAAAATG
Source organism: Ambystoma mexicanum (assembly GCF_040938575.1). Classification (NCBI taxonomy): domain Eukaryota; kingdom Metazoa; phylum Chordata; class Amphibia; order Caudata; family Ambystomatidae; genus Ambystoma; species Ambystoma mexicanum. The sequence continues at coordinate 906,208,923 of NC_090937.1, read as the reverse complement.
GTGGTCCTGCCGAGATTATTACACTACTTTGGGAACATACCACATTTGATACTAAAACTATTTTTTGTCAAACTACATACCATTTGCAGGGACTTCCTCTGGCCTGGGACGAGGAACAGAGTAGCCCTCTGGAAGCTACAAAATACATATGAGAGAGGGGGCATCAAATTGCCAAACTACGAGTTATACTACCTCGCTAGCCAGCTACAATATGTGGCTAAATGGCTATCAGAAGATCCAACCGCAGAATCCAGATTATTGAGACAGGAATGTACCCCGTTCTTCCTGAGAGAGGTGATATGGCTTCCCAAAGATGGAGATGAGAAACCAGCCAGAGATGTCGACATTGGGATGGAAGGTGTCTGGTAGAGCCTGCCAGGTCATGGAAAACCCAACCCCGTGCTCCCCGCAGGCGCCACTGGTTGCACTGGCGGGTAAAGATGGCCAGCTAATGATGATGGTTAGGAGGCACTGGGAGCCAGTGGGGATAGCAATGGTAGGAAATGTAAAACAAGAAGTGAGGATCAGGGAATTTGGGAGGTTGGTGGAGGAAACGGGGTTGCATAACGGGCAATACATTACATATACTAGGATGAGGAAGAGGATCCAAGAGACATGGTCAGAAATAATACTAGAGAAGCTACCGGATGCCGCCATAGAAACAATATATGACATAGCAGAAGGAGGGCACGAGATATCTAGAATATATGAGCAATTGATGTCCAAAGCGGGTAAGGAAGTGATACAACTAAGACAGGACTGGGAAGAAGATGTGGGGCCGGTATGAGTGACGGGATGTGGGAACAGGCCCAAGGACATCACAAGAAAGTGTCGAGGAATGCGAGGTTACAGCAGATACAGTTATATATAACCCATAGGGCATATATGAGTCCCCAAAGGATAGCCAAATTAAAAAACATGGACAGGCAAACGTGTCCCAAATGTGGCAAAGAAAATGCTGGGATGACGCACATGTTCTGGGCATGTCCAGAGATTGGTCAATTCTGGGAAGAAGTAGCCCATAGATTAGACGAGAAAGGGATTAAGAAAAATATCGAGATGACATGGGCATGCATGTTGGAAGGGTTCTCCAGACCACATACATTGAAACATGTAAGCAAATTGAAGGATCTGGCATATATACTTGCAAAGCGCTGAATTGCCATGGGGCGTAAGGCATGCCACAGACCAAGGATAGAGGTCTGGTGGAAAGACCTCCAGAAATGGACAGAAGCTGAAACAGCGGTGTGGCAAGATGCTCTGAATACGGGAGGGGAGGAGGAAATGGGAACCCTGACGGCTTGGAAACCGTTGGTGGCTACACTGTATGGGTCCACCTAGGACTGGTCAAGTTACCAGAACTCAGACGAAAATATAGATGAGGAATCCCCTGCGCATGAAGCAGTTGCAGAGCGTGAGGTACAGCAAGCTCGTAATGAGGGAGGGAAGGGGGAAGCAATTGACATTCATTGACTCATGTGACCCTCGGAGCAATGTGACAAGTTGATTGTATATTTGTTTGAAGAAAATAAAAATTTTTTTAAAAAAAACACCTCTGTGAAAAGCTTAACTTTGATTAGCACCATACAACAGGCGTGAAAGATACTCAAATTACTGGTATCTGTGGCTTTCATCGACTTTAGCACCACATTAGCTACTGTGATAGATGTGGGTTGTGGAGTAAATTGTGGGATTTAGATATTCCCCTAGGACTACTAAAAATGATAATTTCCTTGGATGATGGTACTAAAGTGAAGGTCCACCTGGATCAGCTTGGTAGGACAACCAATTGGATTTCGACCCAGAAAGGTCTCAAGCAAGGTTGCATCGTAGCACCCATGCTGTTTAATTTGTCTGATCTTGGAGAGGCCATTGCCAACGTGACGTCTCCTCCAAAATTAGCTGATAACCCACAGCAATGGCTTGGCTACTCGGACGACCTTGTCCTCCTGGACTTAATCCCAGGAGTCTTGCAGTCGACGTTGAACCGCCTTAAAATATATGCTAATCTCAATTCTTTAATTGTGAACAGCGCTAAGTCAAACAAATCATGGTTTTTGGTGCGACATTCAAAATTGCAAAACAAAGTGAGCTGGACAATGGCCGGGGCAGCAGTGGAAACACTTTTGCAGTATAAGTACCTGGGCATAAATCTGGGCAACAAATTACGTGGGACACAACATCTTGAAAAAGTGAAACTAAAATCTGCAATTATAACCTGTTCTATTGGTTCACTCATGCATAAAGGCGCAGGATACTATATTGGTGCAGTGATCAAGTTGTTTATGCCAGGATATTATCAATCATTCTATATGGGGTTGAGAATTGGGAACTTTCAAATTCAGTTGAGCTGTCCAAAATGGAACGTACCAATCCGAAGAGGCTGCTGAGACTTCCTCCTCATAACGCGACTGAAATGATCTATCTTGAATTCACCATTGTGCCAATCCTCGTCAAATTTCAACTTTGTTGTATGATTTTGACTTGAAAACTGGCAAATGCTTCAGCTAATACACTGATGGGTTATTTGTATGAACTAATTTTGTCTAGGGCTAAGCTTATGCCATCCAGCAATGTGGTGAAGATATGGTCAACAGCTGCCAAATGGCTTCCACAAGCACCCGACTGTGTCTTGAGTTGGTCTCTCGGCAAATACAAACAGTATAGAAAGCATATGCTGGGTAAGCAGACCTGAGAACAGCTAATTGTCAACCTGGCTACAAAAAACCATGCTGCTTGCTTTGTGTAGTATATATTGGATCGAGAACATCATACACCGAGGAGATACATTCACATTTTTGTGTGGAATACTTTGGTCTGAGATTATATTAAATTGAAATTTAACAGTGTAAAAACTAACGAGATAGTTGGGGCTTGGTCAAAGACACTCAGAGTAGGCAGGCAATACTGTTTTTGTGGGGAAGACTGCCTAGAGTCTGTTAGAAATCTTTTAACAAAGTGCCTTTCTCTAAAAATCTTTGCCAGAACGCCCTAAAAGCTGTGGGTGTAATGGGGACGTACTTGCTGGATAGCCTGTGGGATATGATTATGGGTGGTAATCAGGAAGCAGGCATTATATTTTTTACTATTCTCCCGCGGAAGATGCTAATTATTTTGAATACAATGCCATGAGACCCTCTCACTCTTTGAATTTGCATAGTGATTTGTGGTTTTATGTGTTATCTATATTGGTTTTGTTGCTGTCGTAACGTGTATGTATTTTTATTGTTGGAATTTGACTTTAATGAATTTGATTTTAATGAATGGTTTGTGATGTATTTATTAAAAGTTGGCAGTATCTAACTGTATAATATGGTAATAAAAAAATGAAATGAAAAATTAAACAATTATCTATTGCTCCTTATAGTCCTCTCAATATGCCCACTTTTCTCTTTCCTTTGCCTCTCTTTGTTTTTTACTTGCTTCCTTTCTCTCTCATTATCTCTCCTTCCCTTTCAATGGCGCGTGTGCTTCCTGTCTGGATGAAAATTGTGCAAGAGAAAGCAAAGATAGAATTAAAGACTGCATGCAGTGTTTGTAAGGGGGTTGGTAACGGAAAGTATACAATGTGATGCTGCTGAAATATTTCTCAACCAGAACATGGCAAATCGCCTTCATGCTTTTGGATAGTCCTCAAATCAGCTATAACTAGCATGTTTACATGAATGTTAATGAACGTGTTGCATGTCCATGGCAGGTCAGCTGGTGCTTGTTCTAGGTACAGCAGAGTTTTCTCATCTTGCCAAAATGCATTGTTGTACATCAGTAAATGCCCTCCTTCACGTGGTCTCGTGTATCACATATATCTGTATTCTAATTTGGAACGGAACAGTCCTGCTTCTTGGAGCTATAGTAACAATATTGCCATAGATGATTGAACATAGCTTGCAACCCTGGGTATTTGGGGCTTGGAGGTGTGTTTTAACATGATTGATGATAACAGGCTCTACGATACAGATATCAAAAGCCTTTGTGGGCCTTGGAGCAGGCTATTGTAGGCTGCCTCTGCTTGCAACTTAAAAAAGAAGTATTTAATTAAACAGCACAGGCTAACAGCTTCCTTAAAAATAGTCATGTGATGTCCGGCCCGTCAGCTTCCATGTTTTTTTTGCTGGGTCCATTGTTTATGGGGCAGACAGGAGTGCATGGGCCTCATCACAAGGTTGGTGGTATCCTGGCAGTATTTGCGCCCGGATACCGCCAATGCAAATAGTGTTATTTCTACTCGGTCTGGCACTATTAGTGATGGATCACGAGTGGCAGTATGGCAGCTAAGCCCCATTCCCCATTGGGCCCAATGGAGTTTCTCTGCACTATTAGCCCTGGAGCAATTAGCGCCACGCTAATTGCTCCAAAAACGGGTGGAAAGTGGAGATGTTTACCTCCAGCAAAAAGCTAGAGGTCAGACACCAAACTTTCCACAAACACATGATTGGGCCAACCCTTAAATCCATTGGTAATAGCGTTACCGCCGCATTTAAGGGCTAACGCCCAACTCGTGATGAGGCCAACATGTCTTTAATGTAAAATGCAATGAACAACTGAAAAACACACCAAAGCTATTGACTTTCCAATGCTTGTAGGAATTGTGGTAGGTTGAGCTGTTTTTTTCTGGGCATGTTAATCCATAGCTTGCAAAACAGCTGAAAGGCTACCGCACCTGATTAAAAAATGATATGACAGCCACCACACGCTTAATCAACTTCATAGATTAGCACTTGGGGTCTGCAACACAGTAGATCCATGAAATCTCCCTGAAAGGTAGCAGATCATCAGATGAGTACATCACGGTGAAGGCTTTGATGTAGTTGTAGGTAGTGGTCCGGCCGAAAATGGCTAATGTTATTCAAAGGGAAAATTGGCAGATTCCTAGAAAATTTCACTCGATCCGCAAATTTCGCCCGCACACTGGAATTGGCAGTTTCGGGCCTTTTCCTGACCACATTTCTTTTTGTGTGAAATTTCCTTTTTTTTTTTAAAAACTACATTCTCGGTTGGAAAGTTGTTTTTAGTCCCTTTAAATTTCGTTTTTTGACGAAATTTCGTTTTTTGTGTGTTTCAGATCGCACAAAAAAAGAAATTTTTGGCAAAAATTAAATTTCAACTGCAAAAAATAATGCTAAAAGAGTGGTCAAAATGGTGCAAATTCAACCAGCGGAAGTGTTGGTGATTTTTGCCAATCCCGTTTCACCAGTGGGATTTTCACCCACTCCTAGTTAAATTGCAAATTGGGAGGGAGATAATTGCATAATGTTGCCTCTAAGAGCAACTTCATTTTCTTGGCTAAAATTATATCAGTGGTCAATAGATATTTGTAGGAAGTGTGGTGCAATAGCATTTGTGCATGGGCCAAAGTGCACGCAAGGTATCTTGTCCCATGCATGTGCAAACTGTGTGGGCCCACTTGCGCTTAAAGGTTGTGGGCCACCAAACCTCTATCTATGTTGGAACGTGTGCAAAATGCATCAGCTAGAGCATGAACAAGTTACACAGGCCCATGCACACCTCCACAAGGTTTTCCACACAAGGGACCAAGGGCATCTCTATTGTTGGCTTACATGCAGCACCAGTACAGAGCCAAGTGCACCTTCTTGCACACACACACCAACAGAGAGCAAGAGCGAGATACAAAATAATGTAAAACTATATTGTCTACTCTGAAATCCAGTGATACATTGATGGACTGTGTTTACTTTCAGGCATGATGTCGACTCAGCTGAATGGTGTCGTGTCAGTCTTTCAGTTATCAATCTTTCCTGTAACCTTTGCTGCAGAGTGAAAAAGGTTCATTCTAAAATGGACGCCCACTGGAGTCAATTTATATGATCAGATGTTATTATTTTGATGACTAATTTACATAATTTAGCCTATTGCTAAGTGTTTGCAAGATTGTCTCATTATTTGGCATGGACACCAGTCTTCTTTGAACTTGCAACGGGGAAAGGGAACATTAGATTTCAGTGCCCTAATTCACAAAGATCTGCAGTGGAGCAAATCATGAGATGCTCCAGCATTTCACATTTGCTCCTAGTGCATTATACCTTACTCACAGAACATATAGGAAATCTGGAGCTACGTGGAACATCTTGGAGATGCGCATGTGCAAAGGTGATTCACAAAGATGTACTCAATCGCATCTCAGAGATGCTCCAAGAAGTTACAGAAATGCTCTAGTTCTAGAGTATGTGAACAGGTAGGTCGCAGCATCAAATACGCTTTGCTCCAGTGTAAATCTTTATGATTGTTGCCTCCTGACCCTGTCTATTTTTGTACCCCATTTCTTCTGTCCTGCTCAGCCTGTTTTCTTCTATACATGGTTTATCAGCCTACCCCATATGTTCTGTCCATCCTCTCTGTCCTCATGCCCCTTTCGATCACAGTGCTTTGTAGCATAGATATTTCTGCATGTAGCACTGTACAAAAACCCTAAATAAATATGCCCACATACACCCAGCGGTTTAAGAGTACAAAAAAAGTAGTTGAACAATGTTCCCTCGGCTGTGCCCCCTTTTCTGGCCACTCCCCCATACTAACCATCGAGCCACCTCCCCCCATTCAAGCCCCATACCTGGGTTCTTCCTTTCCTCCACTCCACCCTGCAACATTGTGTTTTACAATAGATTTAGTAAGACTGCAGAAAACACAAATGAAAAGCCATTTAAATGACCGCCAAGTCATTGCCCCGCTCGGGATGCACCTTTATGCAGCCTGCCCTTCACCACCCAACATTTGCACCTCTTAAAGAACATGCCCAGCTCCACACACTCCTCCCATTGCCTGCAAACAAGGCTGAGCCTACAGCGCTTCATATGCAGATATGTTCGCAGGATCAAATACGCTTTGCTCCAGTGCAAATCTTTGTGAATTTTGCCTCTTGACCATGTCTATTTCTTTTACCCCTTTTCCCCCAACCCAGCCCCTGTGAGATATCTCAGAGCGATGTTACAATGGCTTGATGTCGGCAGCGCTCAGGTTCGAGTCTCCAGTAGGGGTAAAGTTTAAAATAAAAAGTATTTTTTTTTTAAAGTTGTCATCCTGGAAGGGAATTCTCAGTCGCATAAAGCGGAACGTCCTACCCTTTAGTTCCCGCTCACTTTGACCTCCGCAAACATTAATATATCAAGGAGATAGATAACTGTTACATGCCAGTCCATTTGTATTAATAAACAGTGCAATCCATATGTACTACAGACGTCCAAAGTTTACATAAATAGATTCTCTAAAAAAAAAAAAGCAAGGCACACAATGGCAATATGTCAGCTATGGTCCTGGAAAATGTCCGCTGTAAGTATATTAAGAACTGCTCTCTTTCTTCTGGTGTTCTAGGCTAGCCTGTTCGCCTTCCTTGCTTGCCACGGATATTTTGAGCCAAGCTTCCTCCCCCTGCCTTCCTAAGTGGGTTACTTAGCAATCACTGTATGTAAGTGAGTATGTGGTATTTTTTAGGCCCATGGAACTTTGAACAGATTGTGTCACATTGTGAAATGTGCAATTAGCGAAAACGTCCCGTGGGGATAACTTACAATTCATTATTCGACACTGGTTTATTTTCGAACATTAAGCTCCATTATTTCCTATTTGCGAATTGGATTTTTTTGCAGAATTCCCCCTGCAGCATCAAATTCTTCAGTATTGCAGAGGTCAGCCCAATGGTTACAATGCGCTACTGGACACTGTTCCTTGAAAAACTGCCCTCACTCGCACTCAAAACGCCCAAAGATCAGGGGTGGACTGGCCTACAGGGACATTTTCTAGTAGGCCTCTGCAACTTGGGGCACCTTTGCATGGTAACATATTTTATTTCCACGTGTACTCATAAGAAAGGGATTGGGTTGGCTGAAAATGTACTATGGGGCCACTTTGAACATTATTTCCAGGACCTCTTTGGGTTTCCAGTCCACCTCTGCCAAAGACGAATATATCATAAAACCTGAAAAAAGATCTCGCAGTAACTTTTTTTTTATCATTACATGATGGTGTTGTTGGTGCACACGTTTTTTTTTTCCAAGACTGCCTTTTTAGGGCTGAAACCGGGTATTCCTTACCTACAAAAGAAGGATCAGCAGAGTCGCAGAATTTGCCATGAAAAGTTGTTTGCTTAACTGCTTGTAAAACCACACCGTGCTTCACAGTTGTCTGCGCAAACATTTGAGGTTTGCTCATGTTTGCCAAGTTTGGTGACGACTTTCCTGTTGCTTCTCGTAAAAGTGAGTACACATAAAATGTCAGCGGTTTCCGAGAGTGGGTCAGAGCGCTCAATTTTGGAAACACGGACTTGCTTATGTTATTACACACTTTTATACTGCCACCATAGTGTCCTTACGACCCCGCTGCCAGCCCGACTTCAGCACGGGGTAAGGGGGACAGGCCTCCCAAGGCCATCCCCTGGACCCCTCATAGAAAGGATCCCTTGCCTGTGGTGCTAAACTGCAAAGGTTGGGGGGGAGTCAGTGCAGGCAAGGGGGAGTTCGCTCTTAACATGCAGCAGCAACTTTTGAAGGGATGTACTGTTACGCCTCGTCAGGCCCGCAGGAAGGTTATTGCCCTCCGTAAGGGTATGCGTCATATTGGAAACCCATTCTACGCCCACTGGCAACTGCCTTGGAAAATAGTGGCTTCGGCTCACTCCGCAGCACTCTGCGGCAAGTTTGGACTACAATTCCCAGATTTCCGCCTCCCGCTGTCAGCTCAGAGGCGATGATGCTTGAGCCTCGGTTTCGTCCGGTTCCGCCTTCTCCTTCCCGATTTAAACCTCGGAACCGCGCGGAATGCTGCTTCTGATTAAAGTTGCATCCCGGTATTTAGAAGTTCCGTCTTCAATCCTACTTACTTACCCGTGTACCAGACCTGTTTCCTCATTCACGGACTGCCTTTGCCTGCCGCTTTTGGAAAACTACTTACCCGTGTACCAGGCCTGTTTCCTCATTCATGGACTGCCTTTGCCTGGCGCTTTTGGAAAACTACTTACCCGTGTACCAGACCTGTTTCCTCATTCACGGACTGTGTTTACCTGCCGCTTTTGGAACCTTGTGATCACGGCATCAGTAAGACTCTTCTTTTCACCACTTGCTAACAAGAGTATCCTGTACTCTTTGTACCTTGCCGCTGAACTATATCACCTGCAAAACTCCAACTCAATTGTGTCCTTTATTGTTGCTGTTACCATCCTCTTTCCACAATCAGACTTCTATTGGACATTCTTCAGTAGTGCACAGGGACGCTTTGCGGATAGTGCACCTACCCGACTCTAGTGCGGCCCTCGTTCCGCCCGGGATTAGTTTCCCTAACTAACCTACCCATTTGTTATTTTGCACTTCCGTTTTCATGAACTCTTTGGACATTACAGATTTAACAGCACATCAGTGGTAAGGGTTTTCTTTTTGTATGATTACCCATTCTCCTTATCTAATTGACAACTATAGTCAGGATAGGTTACATTTTCCTCTCTTACTTGTAGATGGTTCCGGTGGCCTTGAAACAAAACAAGGGGAGGGCATAGTTCAGGTACTACTAGAAAAAAGTATCAAGGTAAAGGGATCTTTCTTAAATTTCCAATTGCTCACCTCTTGTTTTTCCTTTACAGCTGGGTTCTTGGCGGCGTATCCTCCCCGCCCTTTTGAGCAATCGGTCCGTCTGCCTGGTCCTACCCAGCAGAGAGTCATATCGTTAAAAAGGTCTTGTGCCCTCACAGAGAGGAGGCTAGGTTGGAGGCCCCGACCTAGCCCTTCAATCAATAGTCCAGCCCTGTGCCTTCCGGCCACCAATTTGGTATACTTCCCATCCGGTGAGTAACAAAATCAGAAGCCATGGAAGAAGCGGATCCGTTGGCCACTCTGGTTCATTTGGTATCCGAACTACGGGCAGACATGACTGCCGCGCCTGACGCCTTACACCAGCGGATTGACAACATGAGGCCCTTTCCTGCACCCCAGACTCTGGGGATTGATCCGTCCGGTGCTACTGCCTCAGGCTTTGGAGCCCATTCAGCCTCCGCCTCTGGGTTCACCTCTAGCCCTGTTCTGATGGCCACACAATTCCCATTGGCCTCTCCGGAACGTTTTACCAGTGACCCAAAGCAGTACCGGACATTTACCAACCAATGCAAATTGCATTTTCTTTGTCGCCCTTCTGCCTTTCCCAATCCCACCACAAAGGTGGCTTTTGTCCTTTCACACCTTGGAGGGACGGCGGCAGCCTGGGCTAATGCCTTGCTTGAATCCAATAGCTATGTTTTATATGACTGTGACGCTCTTATCACAGCCATGAATAGGGTGTTTGATACCCGATACAAGTCACAGGCCACGGACCTAGAATTCTTGAATTTATGTCAGGGTACGTCTTCCTTATTTACATACCTCACTAGGTTCAATCAGTTGGCAGCCGAGACGGATTGGCCAGAAGAGAAGAAATCTTCGGTATTCTACAAAGGATTGTCTAAGGAGTTAAAAGACATCCTGGCTACTGTGCCAGTAATCCCTACCACATTCGGGGAGTTGCTTGATTTGGTGTTACAAATTGAAGCTAGACGATCTGAAAGGAAGGGAGAACGGAAAAATGTGACTCCAGTACCCCTTCCCCTTGATTCCGTTAATCCTCCCTCCTCTGCTTCTTCTGAACCTATGCAGATAGGGGCAGTGCGTGGTCCGTTGTCTCCTGCACAACGTGAACACCGACGACCCAACAATTTATGTATGTACTGTGGTTCGTCTGAGCACCAACTCAAGGATTGTCCAAAAAGACCCGTTAAGAAGGCAGGAAACGCCAGAACCCGGCGATAGCAGGAGTCCCTACGCCGGGGGTATTATCTTTGGACTCGAATGTGGCAATTGCCATACCTGTTAGTCTGCCAGTGGTATTTACCACTACAACTGACTGTTCTTTTTCTTCTCAGGCTATAATTGATTCTGGTGCTACTGGGAATTATATGGATTATGACTATGCCATGAGCAATAACGTTCCTGTGGTTTCTAAACCACAACCTGAAGCCATACATGTGGTAGACTGCTATTCTCTGGTCTCGGGTCTGGTTACTCAAAGCACGTCTCTCGTCCGTATGCAGACGGACGATGGACATACTGAAACACTCACATTTGACCTAATTAAGGCTCCCCAGCTTCGTGTAACTTTGGGCATTCCGTGGTTGCAACACCACAATCCTGACATCGACTGGGCCAGGAAGGTGGTACAATTCCCTTCCTCTGTCTGTAATGAAAGGTGTTTTCAGACCAGTAGCATTTCCGGAACTTCCTGTCAAGCCCTGGTGGCCTCAATGGCTTTGATAGGTGCCATTACCAACGCCATCGAACCTCGTATCCCTGTGGAATACGCTCTCTTCCAGGACGTCTTCGATAAAGGTGGCGCAGACCAGTTGCCCCCACACAGGCCATATGATTGTCCTATCTACCTGGTACTGGGGGCTAAAATACCTGCTGGCAGGGTTTATTCGCTCACACTGCCAGAAGACAAAGTGCTAAAAGAGTACATTGACAAGGCCTTGGCTACAGGGTTCATCAGACCATCGAGATCACCGGCAGCGTCTCCTCTGTTTTTTGTTCCTAAAAAAGAAGGCGACCATCGCCCTTGCATTGATTACAGAGCATTAAACGCAATCACAGTTAAGAACCAGTACCCTCTTCCCTTGATCTCTGTACTCTTGGATCAGCTAGGTTCTTCTATAATCTTTACCAAACTTGACCTGCGGGGTGCCTACAATCTAGTTCGCATAAGAGAGGGGGACGAATGGAAAACCGCCTTCAAGAGCCGGTACGGGTTATTTGAATACCTTGTAATGCCCTTCGGGTTGTGTAACGCCCCGGCCACCTTTCAGGCCTTCATGAACGATGTCTTTCACAATTGTCTGGACCGGTTTGTTGTGGTCTACCTAGACGATATACTAATTTATTCCTCATCCAAGAGTGAACACACCCAACATGTGAGATTTGTCTTACAAAGGCTGAGAGAGAACCGTCTCTTCGTCAAAGCCGAGAAGTGTATCTTCAATTCATCGGAGGTTGAGTTTTTAGGTGATGACCTTACCAATCGGGGCATCCGGATGAGCCAGTACAAGGTTAAGGCCGTTTTGGAATGGCCTGTTCCTACTACAACCAAATCCCTACAGTCATTCCTGGGGTTCTCGACTTTTTACAGGCGCTTTATCTTTTCATTTTCTACCATCTCGGCTCCTTTGACAGCTTTAACTAGCTCAAAACAGCCATACCGATGGACACAAGAAGCGCAATCCGCCTTCGAGACCTTAAAGGCGGCTTTTTCTTCAGCTCCAGTGCTGCAACATCCTGATCCGCTCCTACCCTTTTTTTGTGGAAGCTGATGCTTCTGGGACGGCCAGCAGGGGTATACTGTCGCAACCCTGTCAGGACTCGGGTGAGATTCATCCGGTTGCGTTCTTTTCGAGAAAACTGACACCATTCGAGCGCAACTATCCTATCACGGAAAGAGAGTTGCTGGCAGTCAAGGACGCTTTCTCGGAATGGCATCACCACCTATTGGGGGCCCGTCATCCGGTTACTGTCTTCTCTGACCATCGGAGTCTTTTGGCATTCAAGTCAATGAAGTGTCTCACTGCTCGGCAGGCCCGCTGGCACCTTTTCTTTTCTCAGTTCAATTTCACCATCACGTATCGGCCAGCCAGTCTCAACGTTTGTGCAGACGCCTTGTCTCGCCTGCCCTCTCACCCGGAGCACAGCAAATCCGATTGCCTTGTTCTGCTGCCTTCTAGGGTAGTATGTGCATGTACTCCACGCCCTTTGCTCCGTTCTTTAATCTCGGACTGGGTGAATACACATAAAGAGGAATGTGTAGCCCTAAATCTTGACGTGGTACAAGGACTTCCCTATATTCAGGGCCGCCTGTTTGTGACCCCGGGGAAAGCTCGTCTCCAGGCCCTTGCTTTGTCCCATGACTCCTTGATAGCGGCTCATCCAGGCCACAAGAAGACTCTGGACTTGCTCCGTCGTTGGGCCTGGTGGCTATCTATGTCTCAAGACGTGGTTAACTATTTGGCCTCCTGTTCTGTGTGCACTCAATGTAAGGTCTCCCGGTCTAAACCTGTGGGTTTGTTGCAGTCACTCGCGGTCCCTCACAAGCCATGGTACATGGTCTCTCTGGATTTCATTGTGGACCTGCCAGCGGTTGACGGTTTTGACACCATCTGGGTGGTAATTGATTATTTCACTAAGATGGCGCTTTTCATTCCTTGTGCGGGTTTGCCCTCTGCTCCGACATTGGCCTCATTGTTCCTTAAAAACGTATTTCGTTTCTTTGGTCTGCCTTCTATTGTGGTTTCGGATTGCGGACCGCAGTTTACGTCACGTTTCTGGAGGGCTCTGACGGCATCTCTTGGCATCGATGACAGGTTCAGCTCTGCCTTCCATCCACAAACTGATGGGCAGACTGAACGGCTCAACGCTACTCTCGAGCAATACCTACGCTGCCTCACACTTCGTTTCCAGTCCTCTTGGTTGGCGTTGCTACCACCCGCTGAATTTGCTTATAATAATTCTCTGTATGCCGCTTCTGGTGTATCTCCCTTTTTTGCACTTTATGGACACCATCCGCGGTCCTTGCCCCTGGATCCTGACCTTCCTATTGACAATCCAGCGGCTCATGCGTGTGTTCGGGACCTCAAGTCCATTCATGGGGTCGTTCGTCAACACCTGCTGCATGCTCAGGCAAAAGCAAAGAAATTTGCAGACATGCATCGGACACCTGCACCCAACTACCGTGTGGGTATGAAGGTTTGGCTGTCATCACGCAACCTGAGAATACCTGGTAAACGAATGCTCTTACCCAGGTTTGTGGGTCCCTTTCCTGTCACAAAGGTCTTAAATCCAGTTGCTGTGCGTCTTTCATTGCCCTCATCCTGGAAACAGCACCCAGTGTTTCATGTCAGTTTGCTGAAGCCTTGCCCAGCCAACATGCGGTTGCCGGTCCGCCCAACACCAGTGCGGGTGGATGGTGATGATGAGTTCGAGGTGGCTGATATCCTGGATTTTCGACTTCGGAAGGGTCGTCCTTTTTACCTGGTTGACTGGAAGGGATTTGGCCCTGAGGATAGGTCTTGGGAGCCTTTCTCCAATATCCATGCCCCGGCCCTGCTTCGCCGCTTCCATGCCCGTAGGGGGGTGGTGCCGCCTTTGGGGGTGTATGCTGTTACGCCTCGGCAGGCCCGCAGGAAGGTTATTGCCCTCCGTAAGGGTTTGCGTCATATTGCAAACCCATTCTACGCCCACTGGCAACTGCCTTGGAAAATAGTGGCTTCGGCTCACTCCGCAGCACTCTGCGGCAAGTTTGGACTACAATTCCCAGCGTTCCGCCTCCCGCTGTCAGCTCAGAGGCGATGATTCGTGAGCCTCGGTTTCATCCGGTTCAGCCTTCTCCTTCCCGATTTAAACCTCGGAACCGCGCAGAACGCTGCTTCTGATTAAAGTTGCATCGCGGTATTTAGAAGTTCCGTCTTCAATCCTACTTACTTACCCGTGTACCAGACCTGTTTCCTCATTCACGGACTGCCTTTGCCTGCCGCTTTTGGAAAACTACTTACCCGTGTACCAGACCTGTTTCCTCATTCATGTACTGCCTTTGCCTGCCGCTTTTGGAAAACTACTTACCCGTGTACCAGACCTGTTTCCTCATTCACGGACTGCCTTTGCCTGCTGCTTTTGGAAAACTACTTACCCGTGTACCAGACCTGTTTTCTCATTCACGGACTGTCTTTAACTGCCGCTTTTGGAACCTTGTGATCACGGCATCAGTAATACTCTTCTTTTCACCACTTGCTAACAAGCACATCTCCTGTACTCTTTGTACCTTGCCGCTGAACTATATCACCTGCAAAACTCCAACTCAATTGTGTCCTTTATTGTTGCTGTTACCATCCTCTTTCCACAATCAGACTTCTATTGGGCATTCTTCAGTAGTGCACAGGGATGCTTTGCGGATAGTGCACCTACCCGACTCTAGTGCGGCCCTCGTTCCGCCCGGGTTTAGTTTCCCTAACTAACCTACCCATTTGTTATTTTGCACTTTCGTTTTCATGAACTCCTTGGACATTACAGATTTAACAGGACATCAGTGGTAAGGGTTTTCTTTTTGTATGATTACCCATTCTCCTTATCTAATTGACAACTATAGTCAGGATAGGTTACATTTTCCTCTCTTACTTGTAGATGGTTCCGGTGGCCTTGAAACAAAACAAGGGGAGGGCATAGTTCAGGTACTACTAGAAAAAAGTATCGAGGGAAAGGGATCTTTCTTAAATTTCCAATTGCTCACCTCTTGTTTTTCCTTTACAGCTGGGTTCTTGGCGGCGTGTCCTCCCCGCCCTTTTGAGCGATCGGTCCCTCTGCCTGGTCCTACCCAGCAGAGAGTCATATCGTTAAAAAGGTCTTGTGCCCTCACAGAGAGGAGGCTAGGATGGAGGCCCCGACCTAGCTCTTCAATCAATAGTCCAGTCCTGTGCCTTCCGGCCACCGATTTGGTATACTTCCCGTCCGGTGAGTACATGTACAGTAGGAGGCCCGGCCAGAATTTGAATGCTTGCCCTGGACAATGATTTATGCTCCACAGCCATGGCAGCACAAATGACCACCGAAATAGAGGGCAATTCCACCTCATCTCTTTATCAGAGCACTTGGTCTGAAGGCTTGTTGCCATGAGGACCTGCAGCCACGATCCAAGACCGGACCTTCAAACATGGGCACCGGGTCTTCTGTGATCAGCTGAGGCAGGCCACTTGCCTCTGAACAGCAACCCGATTGGGCCACCGTGACTACAAATCCCTGATTGGATCGGGAGCCGGTAGGCAAGTGCCGGCCCCCACCAAAGAGCCTACACCTAAGTGTCTCTTCCCGCTCTGTCTGGCCCTGTCCAGGCCTGGGAGGGCTGCAAGGGCCCCCATTCGCTGCATCTGTGCACCACACACTACCATCCCCTTGCGGCTACTGTCCTTCAATCATGGGCAAGCCCCCCCCCCAACCTCTTGTATCATGGTAGGCTCCCTCTTCTCCCTGCAACGTTTCTTGTTGTTCACACACACCTCCCATTTTGTTTGCATCACAACCAGATCTGCACCAATATTATTTTCTCTGATCTATGAAAATTGTCCTGGTCGCCAGCACTCTCCCATTTGCCCAACACTGGCTTTTTTCTCTATGCCGAACTCTCTAAGTCCCGCCCAATGCATTGTACATTTGGCCCAACGCCCATGCTTCCATATATTTTTTTTTTGTTCTATTTTTTTAAACCAAAGATCAGGGGAAAGCGCGAACGCAGTCCCCCACTAGATGAGCCTCACCCTGGGAGAACCACCTTAGTGATCATGGTGTTTACCATGCTTCCATATTAATGTGTATTTGATTTCTACATCTTGGTGTGACTTGTTTTTATCTGTTGCTGATGTTCAACTGTATTGCTCCCTTGCCTCTGCGTGGAGCACCATCCTCCCTGCCCTGAATTCTGCTGCCTTTTCCATGTGTGCCTGTGCATTTTTAGTGCTTTGCTGAAAAGTCGAACATAGATGTGCTTCTAAAACCTATGCATTTTAGTGCTTTGTTGAAAAGTAGATGTGCTCTAAAGCCTGTGCATTTTTCAGCGCGTGTTGATGCGTTGTACCTAGACGTGCTTCTAAACCTGTGCACTTACAGTGCTGTTGAAAAGTCGTACATTGATGTGCCTTCAGACCTGGCTATTACTGTCTTCTTCATTCTAGCGGTCACCCAGTCTGGGTACCTTATAGCCAGCTACCTTGCGCATATCTGGTTTAAAGCCCCCCACCCCCAGCTGTGCCTGCTAGGCCTAATTTCTACTCCATCACGTATCCCATCGCTCTCACGAAGTCTGGAAGAAAAAAGCTTAAAAGAGTTCTCTCAGCCTCTAAATCTGCCCTACCTATTACAGACAACTACATCAATGCTACTGCTAGACAGACTATTACTGATATCCTCTTTTCTGTCATCTCTCCTGACCTATGGACTCCCCATATGGTCTCCACTGTCTCCCCCTTTTCCTCTTCACCCATTAATGGTGGCACTAGATGGGAAGTAGTCTTGGCATGCTTCTCATCCTCTAGGTGCATCATTAATGTCTATCGCAATGGCACTATCATGGCTCCAGGTTCTCAACCTACTCTACTCCTTCTTGACCGGTGTCTGCCCTCTCTTATTAACTTCCCCCTTTCTCTTGCTAATCCTCTTTCCTCATCCCTATCCTCTCCACCACCACTGATAGGAGTACCATGCCCCTGAACCCCCCTTGGAAAACCTTTAAAGGAGGCAATTAGCTTCACATAGCTACTCTGAATGCTCGCTCTGCTGTCAAACACTCCTCTGACATCTGTCTCCTTCTTGAAGACTTTGACCTCTACACCCTCACCCTTACTGAGACGTGGTTCAATGCCAGCTCAGTCACTGCTCTTGACACTCTCCTTCCTGAGGGCTACAAAATTCTCTCCAAACCAAGACCCAACCGGCCTGGAGATGGAGTGGACCTGATTTTCCCTGAGTGGGTCCCTGACTCTATTATACCTACTTATTCCTACTCCTCTTTTGAATGCCTCGTCTTTAGGCGTGGGGTCTCACCTAGCCTCTCTCTCACCCCTGTCACTATCTACAGACCCCCAGCCCCTATCTCCCTCTTCCTCTCTGAATGGGCTGACCTTGCCTCATCCCTTTAAACCTCCTCTAGTTCCACACTCCTCCTCCTGGGTGACTTTAACATCCACCTCAACTCTCTTGAATCATCCACCTCTCAGTTCCGGGACCTCTGAGACTCCCTCTCTCTCACTGTTCTTCCTTCCGGTTCTACTAACTCTGTCGGCCACACTCCTGAGGCCCGCATCTCTGGTGACATCCATATCTCTAATCCAGTCACCACCACCCTCTCCTAGTCTGACCACTCTCTCCTTTCCTCCCATTTGGGACCCCTTGGCCCTCTATCCGAGCCACCCCCTGCACTGCCAGCCTCCCGTCATTCGACTGATTAAGCGAGTGTCAGTTGCTGCTTTTGCCTCCACCTTCACTCCCTTCCACTGATGCTCCTGACTCTGTCCTTGCTAACCTACAACTTGCCATCTCAAATACTATTGACATCTTTGCCCCTGCCATGAGGATACGCCTAAAACCTGCCACTAAGAACAACATCTGGTACGACTCCGATCTACCATCTCTGAAACGCAAGTGCAGAGTTGCTGAATGGAAGTGGCAGACCTTGGGCTAACCCTCTGATAAAACGGCCTGCCACCTTCTCCAAAGGCAAAATCACTTCTCTCTCCGCTCCTAGAAGATGCGTCCACATCCAAGCACGCATCTATGGAGCCACTAAGAACATGGCCAAACTTTTCAAAATCTGCAAGGAACTCACTGATCCACTTGCAGTCATCACCTTTCTACTTTCTTCCCAGGCTCTCTGCACTGCCTTGGCCTCCCACTTTACATCCAAAACTCAGGACAATCTGTTCTCTCTTCCACACCATCTCCTCTCCCACACCTGCTCTCCTGCCTCCCTTGGCCCCCCTCCTGCCATCCCCTCACTCTCCTCCCTCCTGCCCATAGCACTGGATGAGGTCTCTAAAGTGGTCCGCTCTATGAAGGCCTCCTCCCAACAGGTGCTCCCCTGCTCCTCCAGAACCATTAAGGGCAACATCTCTTCTCTCGCCCCAGCTCTTGCTGATTTCTGTAACCACTCCTTCACCACTGGCTCTTTCACTCTATCCCTCAAACACTCCCTTGTGACCCCTCTCTTAAAAAAGCTGTCTGCTGACCCCTCCTGCCCACCTAACTATCGCCCTATCTCTACTAGCCCCTTCCTGGGTAAACTCTTGGAGAAATTGGTCCTCCCCCAACTGACCTTCCACACTGATCTTGTTGGTTGCCTTCATGACCATCAATCTGGATTCCAGGCATCCAAAGGCATGGAAACTGCTCTCCTAAACACCCGTAAAACCATGCTTGCAAACCTCGACTCCAACTCTCCTGC
This sequence comes from Ambystoma mexicanum, assembly GCF_040938575.1. Lineage (NCBI taxonomy): Eukaryota > Metazoa > Chordata > Amphibia > Caudata > Ambystomatidae > Ambystoma > Ambystoma mexicanum. The sequence continues at coordinate 906,189,933 of NC_090937.1, read as the reverse complement.
TGTTATCATTCTCCTCGATCTCTCCTCTGCCTTTGACGCGGTCAACCATTCTGTCCTTATAAAACAACTCTGTGACACCCTCGGCATCATTGACAGGGCACTGGATTGGCTGACCTCTTAAATAACTAACTGCCCTTCCCAGCTGCAACTGGGTCCTTTTTCCTCCACCACCACTCTCTCTACCTGTGGCATCCCCCAGAGCTCTATCCTATCGCCTTGGCTCTTCAATATCTATCTCACCTGATCTCCTCCTTCTCTCCACATTTCTAGTGTGATGCCGATGACACACAGCTTTCTTTCAAAGTTCCCTCTACTTCCCCCTCTTCTCTCATCCCCGACTGTCTGTCCGCCATTCAGGCATGGTGTACAGTGAATGATCTATGTCTCAATGTCAGTAAGTCAGACATCCTCCTCATCGGGACACCTCTGCCCTCTTTTCCTCCTACCCTCTGGCCACCCTCTTTGGGCCCTCTACACCCATCATTTTGTGAGGCCAAAAACCTTGGGGTCATCTTTGACTTTGCTCTCTCCTTCGCCCCTCACATCATGGACCAAGAAGGCCCACTTCCAGCTCCAACTCCTCAGAGGCATGCCTCCCTTTCTCACCGTCCCTGAGAAGCTCAATGTCTTCAGAGCTCTGGTCCTCTCCAGGCTGGACTACTGGAACAGCCTCTTTCTCAATCTCCCTATATTTTCCCTTAACCCTCTCCAGCTAATCCAGAATTGGGCTGCAAGACTTATCCTTGGCCTCCAGTTAAGGGACCATATGTCTCCAGCGCTAAAATATCTCTGCTGGCTAGCGGTGGCTGCAAGGGTCCAATTCAAGGCCCTATGCATTATCCACTAGGCCTTCTGGGGTCTGGGATCGCTCTATCTCCAACTTTCCCTCCCTAAATACTCCCTGCTAGAGTTCTATGCTCCTCTAATTCAAACTGTCTGACTGTTAACCCTTCTCCAAGCAGAGTGGGGGGGTAGGTCTCTTTCCTCGGCTGATGCCTCCCTTTGGAACAGCCTCCCTGCCCCTCTCAGACTTAAGCCGCTCCTCCTTAAGTTCTGGAAACTGCTCAAAGCTCTGCTCTTCTCTACCCCTTTCCCTCTATGCCTTCCATGCTAATCACCCCACTGACACTGTGATCCTCATGAATCTCACAGGATCCCAGGCCTTCCTCCCAGTCAATACCAGCACACCTCCCCCCACTGCACTGCACTGCCCTGCGGGCCCCTTGCTTGGTGGCTCCATATCCCACCATTAAAAGTCACCTGTACCAGCACTTAGCCTGAGGTGCTCCGCCTGGCTCCCCTTAGTACTTCCCTCTTGGGCCCTCCTCCAGCACTTGTCCACTCCTCTGCTCCCCCTTACCATTCCCTCCCCTGCACTTCTCCACAATGCACTTGCATGTCTGAATGCCACAAGGCCTAGTAGGACCACAACTGCATATTACTGTTTCTTGCATGGTTATTATTTCCCCTGTTCCCCTCCCATTAAGCCTTGTGGCGTTTTGAAACACAATTCTGTGGTATGCAGTAATAAATGCCGCCTTTACAAAAAATTGCGGCAAAAATGCTGTGGTTTGACCTGGTAAAGGTGTACCCCGTTATACCATTTCAGGGGAGCGGGGGTTGCGGGCGTGTCCCCCACTCCCCTTAAATGGTATAATGGGTCTGGTGGTTGCTGGGGTGTCCCCTGCATCCTTTACATGTATGGCGGCGGCAAAACCACAGCCTTTTTGCCACGATTTTTTTGTGTAAACGGCCATTTTTGCCGCAATTTTAACACATGGATCCAATTCTGTTGTATAAAGCGCTTTACAAATGCTCAATAAATTAAAAACATTTAAAATAAACCTTGCCCATCCAAATGAAAATTCCCGGAGCTGTGCCTGCGCTGCTAGCTTGCCCTTATAAGAGCTGGATGTGTGAATTGTACAAACTTAACTGGTGAGGGGCGCCATTGGATGTATTTCTGTCATTCCCAGCGCACAATGTCCCGAGTTGATTTTCTTATTTGCAGTGCAGTGCATGTGTTGTGCACACCATTTCAGATGCATGATGCACGCACTGCCCCCTGTATGGTCACTGTAGAGAAGTTATTTCATGTTGTATTTTCTTAAAGTTAGGGGTTAGTGCATCTAACAGTGACACTGTATAATAGCAACAATACAGAACAGAGTGTTCCCATTAGGGGGTGCTTTTCCCTGCTAGGGGGATGAGTCGGGATGGAAAGATAACCTGCTGGGGAGAGGAGGGTGGATGCACATTGGTACTAAATGTGGGTGTTACATATCTGCAGGTAAGTTGATGAGAATTCATTTACAATAGTAGACAGTATTTACTGATTGGAAGCGAAGGGGACCACACGCATAGTGATATGAGATGACAAAAGTGGAAAGTGGCAATGTTTTTGATTTCTGCATGTAGGGAGCTTCCGAGAAAGGGCACAAGCTGCGAAAAAGAGCAGAAACAGGCGACAGCATTGGTGGTGGGCTGATAGGTTGAGTTGTGCTTGGGAGCGAAGAACGTAAGTGTGCGATCAACGGGAGATGGGCGATCCATCGAAAGATTTAAAAACCGGACGAACATGATGACCAGGACTGTCCTGGAATTGGGCCATGTGTCCCCCTGTCCTAAAAGTTTTTCAAGAAAAAAACTTTTCCCAGTTTTGGGAAAACAGTGACACCTGGCAGAATCCCATCTGCTACTGCAGCCAGTATATGAATGAGTGCTTCGATTGAGAACTAACTGCAACAATTCAACACAATACAGATAAATCAAACAAATGTATTGTTTGGTCATTTTAAATTAACAGCTAAGCCAGATCTCTGTTGTCCATGGGTGGCCTTAAACCACCAACCTTTCAGTTGGCGACCACAAGCATAAAATAATTGCGCTCTGAACACAGAGGTCGAAGTGAGCAGTAACTATCATGAACTGAGTTTCATTACTTTTGTTGTTTTTTACTGTTAGCATTTTCACTACTACTTTCTAAGCACTTTCACCATTCCATAACTGTTATTTTTGGAGTTAAAGTATACCTGTTCAATTTCCCATCCATAGAAGTTACAGCTAAACTGTAATCTGTTCCATGAACCCCTGATGACATCTGAGCCTGGATGGACTCTGGCTGGATTCATCTTGCTCATGTCCAAGCTGCTCAAAAGAACCTGCTGTGGATTTAAGTAGAGTGGGGAATTCAGCTTAAAATCCTCTGCATCAACTTTAAGTGTGTCCTTGGGGCTGCTTCTGCCAACCTTAGGGATGGGCATCACCTGGTATATCCCAGGACAGACCTTTGGTCTGTGGTGGATCACAGACGTATTCAACCCTTCGACTCTCTGCCATACCACAGGAGGACGAGGTAATATGCCTTGTAATACATGAAATCCTAATAATGACAGTGCATGTTGTTCTAGTTTCAGGCCTATGTTAAAGCGGTATATGTTCAGTTAGAGGTTATATATGGGTTCCAGCAGAGTTAAGATCAGTAGTTAAGGCTTCCAAACTGGCTCCTGAACTTGGACCATGCCCCCCACCTTTCTGCAAAAACGTGAGTGATGGCTGAACCTCCGATTGCCTCCTCCAGCTATCTCCTTGAACTTTAACTGTGTCATGCATATACTGCCTCTCCTTGTACCTTCTCTTTAGGACACTGCACCATGTGTTCTTCATTTGGTAAATACACCTTGTGTTGTGTTTTTTTCTCCTTATCTCTCGCCGCATCCCTGTGTACACTGCTTTGTATTCCCCTTAAAACTGAAATCTAGGTGTCTGTGCTTTCACATCTTGCATCCATTTTGTGCTGCACTGTATTGTATTTATTTTAAAACTCGAATCTAGGTGGGTGTGCTTTTACATCTTGCGCTGAACTGAATTGTATTCCTGTTTTAAAAATCGAATCTAGGTGTGTGTGCTTTCACATCTTGCATCCATTTTGTGCTGCACTGCATTGTATTCCTTTTAAAACTCGAATCTAGGTGTGTGTGCTTTTACATCTTGCATCCATTTTGTGCTGAACTGAATTGTATTCCTGTTTTAAAAATCGAATCTAGGTGTGTGTGCTTTCACATCTTGCATCCATTTTGTGCTGCACTGCATTGTATTCCTTTTAAAACTCGAATCTAGGTGTGTGTGCTTTCACATCTTGCATCCCGGTGTACGATGCATTGTATTCCTTCTTAAAAAATGGATTCCTGCACCCCACCTTTGCTCTGCATTTGAATTGTGCCCTTCTTAACTACTAGGCCACATGTGTGTTAGGGCCAGGACTGTGCATTGTAGCCCCCCCTTTCTTTCTCTTCCCTTCTCCCATCTATCCTCTGCCACTGAGATGGCACTCTCCCTCTCTCCAATCTTTTCTAACTGCTACACTATCACCTATCCTCGCCCTCTCACAAAATGTGGATGGAAAAAGCACACACAGGACATCCTTGTGCAAATCCTGGCCTTCCCATCACAGACACCTATGTCAGTGTATCCTCCAGATACATTTTCACTGATATCCTCTCCTCTGTCCCCCCGCCAGACCTACGGATGTCTCATCTCTACTCTCTGCACTTTCTCATCCTCTCCCATTAATGGTGACAACAAGTAGGAAGGCCTCTTGGCAGGCTTCTTTTCATCACGTTGCATCATTAATGTTTACCACGCTGGCACTATTCTGGTTCAGGGTGCTCAAGCCAGTCTCCTTCTCTTTGACCAGATCTTGTCGTCCCTCATTAACTTTCTTCCTTCTCCTACCTCTCCTCCTACCACTCTCTCTGTCCGCCCCCCCCTCTGACTGGAGTGCCACACACCTGTACTCCACCTCAGGAAACCTTCAAAGGCATTGACCGTCTCCACCTGGAGACTCTTAACGCCCGCTCAGCCAACACACACTCTGCTGACATTTGCCTCCTTCTTCAAGACACTGACCATGACAATCTCGCTCTTACTGAGACATGGTTCAATGCCAGCTCAGTCACCTCTTTTGACTACCTCCTTCTGACCTGGAGGCTTTAAGATAATTTCGAAGCCTCAACCTCACTGTGCTGGTGGTCGCGTGGTGTTTCAAGGCGCGATGAGGCAAGGGAGGGGGAACAGAAGGAAGACAGAGACAACGATCTGAGTAGGCCAGGCGACATTGAGATCGTGCAAGGGCAGAAGAAGGGAGAAGGGGGATAGTGCAGGGGAAAGGGGGAGGGGGCAGAGTAGTACATGGGATCGGCAGTAAAAAAAAATATATAAATAGAATAAATAAAAGCAATAAGTAAAATGTGCGGCCAGCTGGTGGAAAGTGCAAGGGTAAGTGCAGACATCAGGTGTCACGTGCTGGTAGGGGACTGTAGGGATACAGACTACAGTCCTCAAGTGCTTGGGTTGCCAGGGAGGCACTGCAGGGGTACAACTGGCAGGGGAGGGGACCTGGGCCCGAGATCAGACGGTGGCCAGGTGAGCACTGCAGTTTCAGTTTCATCCAGGAGTTGCCTTAATCTTCCCTGAGTGGGGTCCTTCTTCCATCTTACCCACTCAGCTCTACTCTTCCTTTGAGAGCCTGTTTTGCAAATTGGTTACCTCTCCCTCCTCCACCATGACCATTGCTACATTTACTGGCCTCCAGGCGCTACCTCCCTGTTCCTCCCTGAATGGGCTGATTTCTGTTCCTCCTTTCTCTCAACCTCCTCTACCCTGCTGCTCCTGGATGGATTTAACATCCCCTGGCACAGCATCCACTCTTTTCATTGACCTCTGCACCTCTCTATCCCTCTCCATTCTCCCTTCTAGTCCAATCCACTCTGCTGGACACACTCTGGATGCCCTCATCCACTCTGACCCCCTCTCTCATCTCCCTTAGTCACCCCTCTCTCTTGGTCTACCCACTCTCTTCTCTCCTCCCACCTGGGTCCCTACAGCCTTGTAACCACTCCTCCAAAAGCCCTGCCAACCTTGTTCATGAACATCCATCCGATGAAATGAGTGTCAGCTGCTGCCTTCACTTCCGGCTTTATCCCCCTTGCCCTCCCAACTCAGACTCTAGCACTGACACTGCTCTCAGCAACTTCCCCCTGTCCATTACCAACACCCTTGACATTCTTTCCCCAGTCATGAGGATCCGCTTGAAACCTGCTTCTAAGGGCAACACTCTGGACTTGCAGAGCTGAAATGAAAGTGTAGAGCTGCAGAACGGAAGTGTCAAACCTCAGGCTCATCCTCTGAAAAACTGGCCTGTCGCTTCCTCCAAAGGCAATACAGACTCTCTATCCGTACCAAGAAAAGGGCCCACATTCAGGCACAGGTATCTGGTGCTTCCAGCAACATGGCTGAACTGTTCGAAATCTGCAGGGAACTAGTCAACGCTTCTGCAGTATCCTCCTCCCCTATTCTTTCTCAGGCCACCTGAAATACACTCGCCACTCACTTCACCACCAAAACCCATGACATTCTGAACAGCCTTGTCACTAAATCTCCCAAGCCATCCCTCACCCCTTTGCCTCCCTTGGCCGCTGAACCTCCTCCTTCCTCCTTTGCCCTTGTCTCACCGGAAGAAGTCACCAGAGTTGCCCGTTCCATGAAGGTCTCTTCCAAACAGGATTTCCCTTGCTCATTCAGAACCATCAAGGACAAAATTGGCTCTCTTGCCACTGCACTCACTGATCTCTGTAACCACTCCTTTGCTACTGGTACTTTCCCCTCCTCCCTCAAGCGCTCCCTTGTGTGCCCAATCCTTAAAAAAACGCCAGCAGACCCCACCTGTCCAGCCAACTAACATCCTATCTTCATCACCCCCTTCCTGGGAAAACTGCTGGTGAAATTGGCCCTGTCCCAACTCAACTCTCACACTGAACATGGTGGTCTCCACAACCATCAATCTGGATTCCAAACATCAAGAGGCACAGAAACTGCTCTTCTGAACCACCGTGAAGAACTGCTTGCATCCCTGGATTCCAACTCCCCTGCTGTGCTCATCCTTCTTGATCTCTTCTCTGCATTTGACATGGTCAACCACTCCATCCTCATACAAAGGCTCCACGACGCCCTTGGTATCTCGGACCGGGCACTGGACTGGCTGACCTTCCTAACTGACCGCTCCTCCCATGTCATCATGGGTCCCTTCTCCTCTACTTATCTACGTATACGTTCTCCACCTGTGGTGTCCCCAAGGGCTCTATCCTCCCGCCTTGGCTCTTTAACATCTACCTTACTCAGCTGACACTCCTCATCTCCTCCTTTCCCCCCAACGTCCACTGTTAGGCTGACGACCAACAACTATTTTTCAAACTTCCTGCTGACCATCTTGCAACTTCCATCATCCCTGACTGCCTTTCTGTCATCCAGGCCTGGTGCACTCCCAATGATCTCTGCCTCGAAGCCAGCAAAACGGAAATCCTTCCCATTGGGAGCCCTGCTCCTGACTTCTTCCCCTCACTCTGGTCTTCTTCCATGGGCTCTCCCCTGGCTCCCTCTTCCGAAGCTAGGAACCTCTGAACCATCTTCGACTCCTCTCTCTCCTTCTTCCTCACACTCGGGACATTGCCAAGAAGCCAAGAAGTCCCACTTTCAGCTCTTCCTTCTCAAAGGAATTCTACCTTTTGTCACTTTCCTCCAGAAGCTCAATGTTACCCAGGCCCTAGTTCTCTCTAGGCTTGACCATTGCAATAGTCTCCTCCTGAATCTACCTTTATCCACTCTGCAACCCCTCCAGCTAATCCAGAATAGGGCAGCAAGACGTATCGTTGGCCTCAAGCCCAGCGACTGCATCTGTCCTGCCTAAAAAGTCTTCATGGGCTCCCGGTTGCTTCACAGATTAAATTAAAATCCCTCTGTAACATCCACAAGTCTGTCTGGGGCCAGGGAACACACTATCTGCAACTCTCTCTTACTAAAAAATCTCCCTCTTGACCTATGCGCTCATCTGGCACCGACTCTGTGTATAAAGCGTTTCGCTAAACAGAGGGCAGGAGGTTGATCGCTTTCCTCAGCTGGCTCACTTCTTTGGAACAGCCTCCCCCTCCCGCTTTGTCTTGAGCAGGACTTTTTTAAATTATAGAAGCTCCTCAAGACTTTCCTTTTTACCTCCTCCTTGCCTCCCACTCTCCTCTGCTAATCTCACAGTTGCTTGTTTAGTGTTCTCGGCCCTTATGCATCTTCGGGGCCCTGACCTCCCACACCGAATTGCCCCCAGCTTCTGTCTATCCTCAGCACTTGCCTCGGCTCATCCTCCACCCTGGAAGCACGCACTTACCTTACATTGCACTTCACCTGTTGCTCTCCCATGTGCACCCCATAACCTATCCTATTCCCCCTCCCTTCTGAACTTGTACGTTCTGCACACTCACAAGGCATAGTATTAATATTTTTTTATGTGTTTTATTTGTTTCTCCTCCGCTTGTCCCCTCCCTGTTGCCCTGGCTGTGGGTGCTCTGAAACAATATTTACTTCCTGTATAAGCGCCTAACGAGCGAACTATCAATAAATAAATGTACATGTTTCAACTGACTTAGCATCAGAGAGAAAAATGAACAACAATACATGCGGATCGGCTTCTTTTGCCTGTTCCACCCACTTAGCTGTCCACCTGCTTTGACCACAAACCTTGACAAATGGTTTGCACTATGCCTCTGCCTACCCTGTTCCCTGCTGCGGTTACAGTTCCGCTGCTTTCTTTGGTACACATCTGCGACTGCGCAGGCAATGCTTGGCCAGGCTAGAATAGCTATCAGAGCACCAAGTTCCTTTGTGGTTAATCTGCTTCACAGTCACAGCCAAATATGCACAGTGTATACACAGGGGAATGTCATGAAACTCCCTGCACACCTTTTCTCACTACTAAAGCAGAGTCCCTGCAGCCACTGTCAAATTGCATTCCTACATTTATGAGGATGGCCTGTCCTGTTTTTTTTAATTTTCAAAAGGTCACTCTAAAGAAGAAGGAATTTGAAGGGGGATTGATTGTGGCTGAGCTGCCTTCCAACCTGGTGGCAATGGCAAGAGGGGTCAGGGGTTCGGGTCTGGGGTTATAGAGGGTGGGATTACCACATTTTAGTACTTTGTTGAGTGGAGTAGAGGGAAAGGCCCTTGAGGGAGATAGAGGAGTAGTTGAGGTGACTGAGAGCAAGTTGCCAAAGCAGGATCTTAGCGGAGGAATAAGTAAAATGTGGATGAATTTTAGGAATGTTTAGGAAGCTCGTCATAGCGCCATGGCAGCCGGGGTGATGAAGTGCTGGGGTTTGAGGTTGCTGTCAAAGAGGACCCTAAGATTTCGCTCCTTGAGGCACGCCGTGAGTCAAAGCATTTCTTTTGCAGTGTGCGCAGGTGATGGCCCGTTTTATTCAAGTAAGACTGGCCTGAGTGAAAGGATCTCAGAGGGAGCTGACCAGGTCTGCATCTTAATGTGTTTATTAAAGTGAGGCTTCTGACACTAAACACAATGAGAAGATGCTAACAGTATGTTTGTGGTTACATATGTTTGATGCAGGATTGATTCAGCAAAAGATACTGAAATACTAATTGGTGTATAGTGTGACACGTGGCAACCAATGATGGCCCTGAACTCTAAAGGGCTACAAAGTTCCACAGATTGGCATTATTTTCTTTACCAAAGGAGCTGCCACTAGTGTCTTAAGTGGCACTGAAAAACTAGCCCGGACTCATCAAGGGGGCGTGGCCTAATGGAGGGGGTTGCCCGTGGGCTCGTTAGGCCATGCCCCCTTGACACACCTCTGCTCAATGGACTACAGGCACAACTGCCAGGCAGCCTTTTGTAGAGATCAGCAACCTCTCACGCATTTATTTTCCATGGGCTTGCTGGCAAGTGACAGCACCTCGCCTTTTCAGCCTTAATGGTGCTGCTGCACCCTGCCAGCTGGGGAGGGGCAGTGTCACCATTAAGGCTAAGAAGGTGAGGTCCCGCAGGGCCTTTTTTTCAAAATCCTGAAGCTCCCAGCGGCCTCACGTTTCTCTCCATAATGGTGACGCCGGCCCGCGTGCATCTTTTTCTTGAAGGGATGCCTCGCAGGTGCCAGCGCCACTATTATGGATGAAAGGCATTTTTTTCTGAAGTCTGAAGCTTTAGCAAATGAGCGAGAGCTTCAGGCTTTAGAAAAAAAGCCTTGTCCTCTAGTGTCCGGGGCTGCCAGGGGACATTAGTGAGCCCTGGCAGGGCCATGCCTCAGGACAAGATTTCTGAGCCTGCCGAGGCTCCGTCCCTGCTAGCCCCGGCCCACTTAAAGCCCTGGCTGGCACCATTTCTCTCCATTGTCCTATTATACAAGTTTGATTGCAGTCCACCTAGAATACGGTCCACAGAGTGCACAGCATTTCCGTGTACACAATGCAGTCTCGCTGATTGGCTACTAAGCGTTTTTATCTCAATACTACCTATATATTTCATATTATATGTTTGATGTATTCTTGTTGTTAAACTGTAAAGAGCCTTGGGTTAAGGCGCTATATAAACACAATTAATGCAAATATTCTCCTCAAATCTTCCCGTAAGGGAACAAAGCATTGTGAGCACCAGAGACCCTTGTGTTTCTGTCGCATGTTACACCCACGCAGGCATTTTGGGACACATTCATTTATGTCGTATTCTCCAGTTTGTGGGGTGTCTGGATATCACATATATTGCCCTAAAGCATTGTAAATCAGCAGGCAGACTTTTTCAAGGGACCGCATTCTTCAAAGTTCAGAGAACGACACATCCCACGAGAGCACAAAGTGCGTGTGAGATGAGGTAGGTTGGGCGGGAATTCTGACTGTTTTCCTGAATGCTATGTGCGCCTACAGCCGCCATTAAAGCCTCCTTCCAGGGCACGTTGGCACTCCTTACTTCACTCAGTTGCACACCAATTGTATAATATTTGGACAGAGCACATTCTGAAGTAATCCCTGCTGCATTTCTGTATATGTAAGTAGCTCCTGGGTACCGCTGGTCATTTTGAATGAGCTGGTAGAGTGCCGCCAGTGGCACTCCCACAGCTACCAAATTGCCAGGAATTATATCTTCTTATTATAAGCCCTGGCAGAGACCCAGTTGGGCATAACAGGCAATACTATTTCTGATACGGATCCGCGGGGTGTGTAGTCGTGAACGGCAGCAGAGGAGTGGGTCTGGAAGAATGCCAGCAAGAAGCCATACGCGATAATGATGTGGCAGTAGCAGAGTGGCACGCCTAAAGTGATGTCACCTTGGCGATGCCCCGGAGGGAAGCCGGATTGTTGGAAGAGCTGGAACACACACTCAGTGGAGATGTGCACTGTACTGTGTGTATTCTGGGTGGTGGGTGGTGAAGGGCATGAGGGAGGCTGCCAATGGAAGTATACTAAGCTCCGTGGGCTTAACGCGGGTTTAACTTGAAGTTGGAAGTGAATTTGTACAGCAGGTAATGCCGGGGCCATTGTAAACACGCTGTCATCACCAGGATTAGCCTGTGCTTATCCGGCCTTCTCCTCCTTCGTCCTTTGCCTGAATCGTCACTGAAAGCTAGGTGTCATCGCAACCAGGGGTGTTTCTAGGCATGGAAAAGATCTGGGGCTACGCTAATGTCGGGATTCGGGGCTAGCCTAGTCTTTTTGTTGTAGCACCCGAACTTCTATCTGGGGCGCACAAACAAAAGACCCGGGACTATAGCCTGCTCAACCCCCCCTTCCCCTAGCAACGCCTTTGATTGCAACACATCCGTGTGCTGCAGGAGAGTGCGAAGGCCGGGTGAGCATGGCATGAACAGTTCCTAGTGGCTACACTGATGCCATGTTTTCCTGCCTTTTCAGCCTATTTGCGTATTACGCATGTGGTGACCAAGGGAGCCAGTTGGCAAGTGACCTGGACAGTGAAAAGTGAATTATACCGATCAATCAGATAGAAAAACAGCAGACTGCCTCTTAGGTCGAAGCTATGAAAAGAAGAAGTGGAACTATGTTCCCTACTGGCCTGCCCCCGCTCCCGCAAACCCTATCGCCACGCCCTCTGCCAGGCACAATACAAACCCCCAAACAAATGCGCCTGCTGTTTAAGGAAACGCTCAGTGCAATGCACTGAAGTGCAAGTTTCAACTGCTTCCTACACTTTTATTTTAAAATGAAAACATTTTAGAACGGTTTCTTTTTAAAATAAAAGTATAGGAATAGTAAAACTTAATTGAAAAAAAGTAGAAGAGCACCGCTCCCGTCCACCTCGACCACAGAAATGGAAGCAGCAAAAGGAGGAGTGTCAGCCTGCAGACTAATGCATTGCAACAATGGCCTCTACTGCGCTGACAATGAGCGGCCGTCGATGCAGCTCTCCACACACCCTTATCATTATATATATCATGATCAAGGAGTGGATTGGCTATCCAGTTTTTTCCATGTGTGTCACACAGTGCACAGTCATGAAAATATCTGCACTGCAAAGTGCACAGGAATCACTAGACAACAGACTGCATATGCATCAATATCCGGACACCATATTGTATGTCACAGTAGGGAAAACCAGTGTAGCAATGCAAATTCCATCCACCAGAACCACAGAGCAGTGTTATTATCCCTGGAACCTCTGATTACACTGGAGCGTGTGCCCATTAAAGCTGTAGCATTCAACCCCCCTTTGCCTTTGGCGCCAAAGGTTCTCACAACACTGAGTAATACAAGACACAAAATGTAACTAACTTTATGCGGACCTCCGTCACATGGACCAATCAGCATGTGCGATGTTCGCGCAAGCACAGTAGGGATCCCGGGAAGTGGCAGTTTGTTGCAGGTGAAAGCAATAAAGAAAGTTCAAGTTGCTGGAGGCTCCTGTCATTATATGTATGTGTGTGCTTGCATTCCCTCTGCAGGGATACATTTGAAAGAACCCAGAAAAATCAGACAATGGCGACGAGGATGGGATTTCTCCTTTAAAAATAAGAAGATAAGAAATCCCACGTAGTGATGCACGCTGTAGACGAGGTTGTGAAGTGGCGCCATAGTCATATGACTGCCAGAATGTCAGAAGCCAAAGACCCAGGTAGCGCAGCAGCCTTTTGCCGTCATGGACCGTTTGACATGGATGACCAGCAAGCTCTGGGGCCCCGATGGGAGAGATGGATCCGGAGATTCGAAAATGATTTGCATGCCCACGATAAAACCACACCGATAAGTTTGCCAGGCAGTTTCTAGTGAATCTAGTGGGAGATGTAGTAGAAGATCTCGTACCTACTTTCCCGCAGGAAGACGTTACGACATATAAAGACCTCAAAGAAGTGCTGAGCAAATACTTCGACCCCCAGCGCAACATTGCCCATGAGAGACACACATTCAACGTGGAATGCCAGATGGTGGGTGAATTCATGGACAGTTTTGCCATCCGCCTTCATGAACTAGTGGCGCGCTTCGAATTCCACAAATTCACGAATGAGGAGGCCATTAGACTAAGGATTATAGGGGGATGCTTTTCTTCATCGTTCAGAAAAAACCTACTACGTGAACCTCTTCCTCTGGCAACTATACTACAAATGGTTAGGACGGAGTCTTGAGCAGATACGCAAGCCTTGCAAATTGAAACCACCAATTGAAACCACCACCAAGCCTGATTGGCCGCCAGTGCCATTTATCTCCTGATTGACCGCCGGCAGGCGTAGCCGGCCCTCTCTCATCAAGGCCCACGATCGCAAGGCTACTTCCTGTTCCTTGCCCGTTGCTTGCCGGAGCTGCCGTCTGCCAGTCCCCCTGGCCCATACAGGCGAGCTCCAGCATGGAAGTCCAACGTGTACCCTTTCCTTCCTGCATCTGAAGTCACCGGGTAAGCGAGCCACCAGCATTCTACCCACGCCCCCATCAACCCACTGACTAATGCCATCCCATGCGCTAATCCCCACCACCTGCCTAACCCACATGTAACTATCGTACTTTGAACCTGGGTCTAACGCTCCTATCTGCCCTTATTGCATCTCAACGCTGCTCGCTGCACCTGATTGCTCCCACTTAAGTCCATCTGTTTATTGAAAGTGTTTAACCAAATCAACTAATTTGAATGCCGAGAATGCATCTACTGCTATTGCCATTGAATGCCATTGCTATGCTCCTGCACCCTGATCTGCCTGGTTTGACCTGTCTGCTACACCTAATACCTTGCCTGCCTGCCTACCTGTGACCATTAGCACTGTTCCTTAATGCTAGCTGCCCTCACACTGTATTTTGCCATATGTCTGATTCTCTAATTTAGGGGGGTTGCTTCAGTTGGTACTGCTTGCCTGCACACTGCATTTTTTGCATTCTGCCCCATGTTTGATTTTTGAATTTAGGTGGGTTGCCTCAGTTGGTACTGCCCGCACACTGTATTCTGCCATATGTCTGATTCTAGAATTTAGGTGGGTTGCTTCAGTTGGTACTGCTTGCCTGCACACTGCATTTTTTGCATTCTGCCCTATGTTTGATTTTTGAATTTAGGTGGGTTGCCTCAGTTGGTATTGCCCGCACACTGCATTTTGCCATATGTCTGATTCTCGAATTTAGGTGTGTTTCTTCAGTTGGTACTGCTTGCCTGCACACTGCATTTTTTGCATTCTGCCCTATGTTTGATTTTTGAATTTAGGTGGGTTGCCTCAGTTGGTATTGCCCGCACACTGCATTTTGCCATATGTCTGATTCTCGAATTTAGGTGGGATGCTTCAGTTGGTACTGCTTGCCTGCACATTGCATTTTTTTGCATTCTGCCCTATGTTTGATTTTTGAATTTAGGTGGGTTGCCTCAGTTGGTATTGCCCGCACACTGCATTTTGCCATATGTCTGATTCTCGAATTTAGGTGGGATGCTTCAGTTGGTACTGCTTGCCTGCACATTGCATTCTTTGCATTCTGCCCTATGTTTGATTTTTGAATTTAGGTAGGCCACCTCAGCCACTACTACTTGCCGGCACACTATATTGTGCCATAGCCACCAAAATGTTCCTCCCAGTTACTTACTCAATACTGCTGAGAGTTATCCTCCACACTATCAACTCTGCATGCTCGCCTAGCTCTACCTTCGGCATGGTCCCCCCAGGCAACTCTGCACACCCCTCCATAGAGCCACACGCCACAGCCATGCTCCCCCAATTCGCCCCTCCTTGCCTCCCAGAAAGAAACACTAGATTACAGTCCAGACTCCAGAAAATACACGAGCCCAGAGCCAGGGACTCCACCCAATCCAAACTAACCAACCGCTCCAACATTAGCACATGCACCAACCTTACGGTAAAAAAACTCAAACCTAGCCCACCCAATACTATGACCAAAGCCAAAATGCACACCCCACCAAGACTACCACCCCAGCTATAAATGGTGCCCTTATTAACGCCCGCTCCATAATTGCACACGCTACAGACATAGCAGACCTCATCATAGCTGAAGACTTAGACTTTCTAGCCATAACAGAGTCCTGGCTCCATGCAGCCGCCGGCCCAGCCCTCTCGCTAGCCATCCCCAAAGACTACACCATCATCCAAGCAGATAGAACAGAATCTAGAGGAGGAGGCCTGGCTATAATTGCCAAAACCCACCTCAACATCAGACTTGACTCAGCTACCCACTTCCCATCCTGTGAATCACTCACAGCTAAGTTACCCACTGCCAAGTCCCAAACGATATCCATTCACTTACTCCATAGACCACCTGGTCCACTAGGATCATTTGAGGAAGACCTCAGTGCCATCCTCACCAATAACTTAAAAAACTCCTCCCAATGCCTCATCCTAGGGGACTTCAATCTAGGCTTCAAAGACCCCAAATATCACCAAGCCATCCTTATCAATAACACTCTGGCCGAACTAGGCTTCACACAAAAAGTATCTAGCCCCACCCATAACAAAGGGAGAACCCTTTACTGGGTAGCAGAATATAATTGCTCAGTATCCATCACTAATAATTCCCCTCAAGCCTGGTCTGACCACCATCTCCTCTCCTTTTCCCTCGAAGCCTCGAGCCCCATTACCAACAATGCGCTAGCCTCAGCCATCCCCACGAGAAGCAAGAAAAATACCACTGTGGAAAAATTGATCCCTCTCATCCTCCCAACGCTTAACCAACTCCCTGATACCTCCAATCCTCATGACCTTGTTACAACAAATCCATGCGCACAGCCTTAGACTCCATTGCACCTCTAAAACTAAGAAAATGTAAACCGAAAAAGCACCTCAACCAATGGTTCTCCAGCCACCTTAAAGCGCTCAGACTGGAAAAACGCAAAATGGAGCAAGTCTGGAGACAGTCTCCCACAGACCACAACAAGACAATGCTCAATAAAACAACATCCAACTTCAAAAAAGAAATCATAGCTGCCAAACAAGAATCCTATAATCAAAGAATCGCACAATCCAATTCCAGCACCCAAGAGCTGTTTACGATCATCAAAGAACTGGAATCACTGGTGCTCACTCCAGACACCTGTGTAAAGGACAAACAATGGTGCACCAGTGTCCAAAATGCCCTAAATAATAAAGTCTCAAACCTACAAACTAAAATTAAAAACAAGAAAGAATCCATAGCCAAACCAACCAACGCCACTAACACCTCCCCTAGCACCCCTCCCCCACACCCCCTTCCCAACCCCGTCCGTTTTAGCTTCTCCAGAGTCTCTACCCTGGAAAAAATAATTCTCTGCCTAAAACCATCTAATTGTCAGGACGACCTCTGCCCTCCTCAAATCATTAAGGATGCGGCAAGAGACCTCTCGCAATTCATCACCAGACTCATTAACTTGTCCTTCTCCTCAGGTACAGTCCCCAGCAAACTCAAAGAGTCCTGGGTCCTCCCCCTCCTCAAAAGACCCTCCTTCGACCCCTCCATTCCCACCAACTACAGACCCATCACCACCGTCCCATTCCTACTCAAGATACTAGACAAGACAGCATACCAACAAATCCAAAAATACCTCGAAATAAACCACCTCCTAGGTATCTGACAATCAGGTTTCAGACCCCAACACGGGACAGAAACGGCCCTCATTGATCTGAAAGCTCAAATTGACACCCTTAGAGACAATGGGAAAACTGCTCTATTACTTCACCTAGACCTCTCCGCAGCATTCGACCTAGTTGATCACAATATCCTATGTAATCACCTGGACTCAGCTGCCCACTTTTCCCAAGAAGCCATCCGATGGATTGAGTCATTCCTCAGAAACAGATCCATGCGTGTCTTCTCCACTTCTGCTGCCGCCAACCCCATCCTCATCACATGCGGAGTCCCACAGGGCTCTTGCGTCTCCCCCACACTGTACAACGTGTTCATGAAGCCCTTGTTTGATGATCTAGATGGCCTGGGTATCACCTACACTAACTATGCCGATGATACACAGATCCTCATCCTGTTGACGGGAGATTACAACCACGATTTGGCCTTGGTGAACAGGGTGTACCTCATCATCCAGGCATGGATGGCTAAGCACAGTCTATGCCTGAATGATGACAAGACTGAATTTATCATCCTTGGTTCCACTGCTAACATAACCAAATTGGACCACAACTACGCCAACTTCATTATAGACGGGAACCCGATCAAGGTAGCCAAAGAAGCAAAAACCTTAGGAATATACATTGACTCCTCCCTCTCCTTCCACAAACAGGTTAGCTCCATGGCATCCTCCACGGCCTACACATGTAAGCTTATAAGAGCAGCCAAACCTTTCCTCTCCACTCAGAGCTGCATAACGCTAGCCAGAGCCCTTGTATTATCAAAACTGGACTACTGCAATGCCCTCTACGTAGGAGCTAGCAAGCAAGTCACCAACAAAATTCAGACATTACAAAACAACATTCTCAGAGCAGCGCTCAGCATCCCTAGGAGAGAACACATCTCCAACGTTAGGAGAACACATAACTGGCTCAACACCTCAGACAAAATCCTGCTTAAGGTAGCCTCACTTACACACAAGTGCCTTAACAACGCTGCCCCACGCTACCTAGTCGAGAGAATTAGCAAATACACCCCCAACAGACCTACCAGATCCTCTAACGCAAATCTGCTTATAGTTCCCAGATTCAAACGCACCAAAATGGGTGGCAACAGCTTCCAGGTTAAAGCTGCCCAACACTGGAATGCCCTACCACCCACCCTCAGGACTCCCCAAACCTACACACACTTTAGGCGAAACTACATCCAGTGGATCAAGAACAAGGATCACTAATAATACTATACACCATAGAAATTATGTTCAGCTGTAAATCTGTAAACAACATGCTTTACTTGCTTGTTCTGTACATTTGTAAATTATCTGCCTTATTGTAAACCTGTAAATTCTTTGTAAATTTTTTGCCTCCATTATCATATTGTAATACTGTAATGCATAGTAACCTGTAACCAAGTTTTGAATATCCTTGTTGATCCTGCGCCCTCATACCCTCCGGTCTGGTGCGCAATACAAATGAATAAACTAAAATAAACTAAACCAAGACTCCAGGAAGAGAACAACTATATCAGGTCTCGTCAGCAGCTTGAGGCAGGCCGACAAGCAGCAGCGCACCCAAATAGTCCTCGTCACCAGGAACATGCTACAGATGTGGCCTTCCATTCTCTCATCAGGAAGGTGGGACATGTCCTGCCTTTGGACAAGCCTGTGCCAAGTGTGGTAGAGAGAATTACGTGGCAGTTGTCTGCAATTTTCCACCTGGACGGTCACAGGGGTACAACTCCATGCCTTATAGACCGGAGTCCAGCATGCACAGCACTGTTCCTAGAACAGATGCAGGTGCAAGCAGATACCTTGTGAGAAATGTCAGGCAAGTGACAGGAAGATCTCTGTCACCCTTGCCCTCGACAGATGCCACCCAACAATGAACAGAATTACCCCAGCATCGGAGGGTGACATCACTCTACTGGTGGGGGATCACCAATCCAAGTTGCTCATCGATACGGGCAACATCCTAAACATCATGTATACATCAGAATAGCGCAGGATGACGTCTCCACCCCAGTTAAGGTCAAATGATCTAAAAGGTTTTCAGTGGACCGCGAGAGAACCGGTGCAGAATCATGGGAAGTTCTCCACAACAATCCACTACAAGGAGAAATGTGCACAAGCCAAATTTCAAGTACTGCAAGGGGAAGTCCCCAGGAGCAACCAACAAGGGCTCCACTGCTCTTGAGATGGATATTGCGGCTGTGCCCTACACCATGCAACATGGACTGTCAATCACGCAAGCCTTCCCGGCTTTGTTTGAGGGCATCGGATGCCTCAAAGGAGACCCTGTGATGCTTCACATTGACAAATCCATAACGCCTGTGGCTCAGCACCCTAGGAGAATACCATTTCATCTGCAACCACTTGTCAAAGAAGAGATGCAGTGCTTGCTGAAGGAAGGAATTATTGAACCAGCCTACGGTCTGACCTCCAGGGTGTCCCCCATAGTGGCTCTACCCAAGAGAGGATCTCCCGACAAGATACACATATGTATGGACATGCGGCAAGCAAACAAAGCCATCGAGCATGAGAGGCATCCCGTAATGCACCTGGATGACATGATCAGCTTGCTAAACAGGGCAAAAGTGTTCTCGAAGCTTGAACAAAGTCTATCATCAGATCATGATAACCAACAGTCCCGATACATCACTACTTTTGCCACATCAATTGGGCTCTTCAGATACAAGAGAGTCAGTTTTGGTATCTGCTCGGCAGCTGAAATATTTCAAGAGAGGGTGCGTAGAGTGATTTCTCATGTGAGTAATTGCTTCAACTACAGTGATGATATCCTGGTGTTGGAGCCACCATTGCTCAGCACCAAGTCTGCACGGTGCTCGGGGAAGCCGGCCTGTCACTGAACAGGGAGAAGTGTGTGTTTCACAAATCTCGCATTAATTCTATGGACACATTTTCTCACACGAAGGCATGAGCCCTGATCCATGCAAAGTGGCAACAATCTCTGAGATTTCAGCTCCCCAGGATGTCAGTGAAGTCAGGTCCTTTCTAGAGATGGGCAGTTACTGCAGCCGATATCTCAGAGAGTTTGCAACTACCAGTGCCCCTCTCAGGGAACTCACCAAGCAGGGTAGAGTATTCTGAGGGTCTCAGCAATGTGAGGAGACATTCACACAAATAAAGAAAGACATTGCCTCGGCTAAACGTATGGCTTACTTCGACCCAAACATGTGCATGGAAGTAACTGTGGATGCTAGTCGGGTTGGCCTGGGGTTGATTTTGGCGCAACATCGACCAGGGCGATAATCCCCTAGAACAGTAATTGCCTACGCAAGCAAGAGCCTGTCAGAGGTAGAAACAAGATATTCGCAACCTGAAAAGGAGGGTCTAGCTGTCGTATGGGCTTGCAAGCACTTTCAGATGTTTCTCCTTGGCAAGCCCTTCATGATCGTGATGGATCCCCAAGCCCTGGTGACCATCTACGGAAGTTCTAAATGCAAGATGCCGGCACATATAGAGAGATGGGGCCTGCGATTGCAGGAGTTTGACTTCACGATTTTTCAATGGGCAGGAAAGGAATACAACCAAATGGATTCCATGTCCCCGCACCCACTACTGGACACATCCACCAATAACTCAATGGCAAAGGAGTACGTGAACTTCCTTACCCATCACAGACCCCCAAGGTCCATCACGTCAACAATGATCCTGGAACACACAGAACAAGGCGTGACACTGAAGCGGGAACAGGACCTGATTAGGTCCGGAAGGCAGAGAGACACAGACTTCACAAACAGGCAAGTCTGAGACCATGCCATGATAGAACTTCAGGTCTTCAGGAACATAAGAGAGGTGTTATAGATATCTGCAGAAGTGCTCGTCATGCGAGGACACAGAATAGTGATTCCCACAGATCTGCAGCAACAGGTCTTAGATCTAGCTCATGAAGGACACAGGGGGTGGTGGCCACGAAGAGACAGGTGAGAGACACCATGTGGTTCCCAGGAATAGATCAAATGGTGGAACGCACGACTGGTGCCTGCCACCTGTGTCACTGCACATCCAAGCCTAATAACCCTGAACCCCTAAAGATGTCTGACATGCCGGAGCTCCATTGGACGCACCTGGTGATTGACTTCTTCTTTCCTTTTGGGGAGAGCAAGTATTGGCTAGTAATCATGGATGAGTACTCACAATTCCCTCTCGTACACATGACATCGTCCAAGGCTGCCAGTACTGTCATACCAGTGCTAGATAGCATCCTCTCCACATGGGGCATTCTTGAAGTTCTTAATGCAGACAACAGTCCGCCATGCAGCAGCCTGGAGAGCGCGAAATTCATGCAATGCATGGATATCCACCACAGAAAGTTAACTCCCCTATGGCCACAAGCAAACGGCATGGTGGAGCAATTCATAGGCAGTCTAAAGAGAGTCCTCCAATAGAATGAGCTACGATCCCTATCACTCAATCAAGCTCTGTGTAACATGTTGCGGGACTACAGGAACTCCCCACACGGCACGACTGGAAACTGTCCCTCAGAGTTGTTATTTGGCAGAAGAATAAGAACGATACTTCCCTACCTGGCAAGTAACCCACATGAGGATGCGGAACAGGGCCGCATGACCGATTCATGCAAGAAACAGGACATGAAGACATATGCAGATAACAGGAGGCTAGCCAAGAGCTCTGACCTGCAAATAGGAGACAAGGTGCTTTTCTGTAGACGGCAGGACTGGAAACCAGACCCGAGATTTGATCCAGACTCTCTAACGGTATCCCACGTCAATGGAACAATGGTGACTGCTCGATCTCCTACAAAGGTGGTCACTCGAAATGTCTCCCAGTTCAAGCTGTACAAGAAAGAGTATCAAGAACAGGATGAGAGAGACAACTCCGAGGTCTCATGTAATGAGCCGGTGAAGGAAGAGACTGAAGAGGAGCCAGAAGGACGTCAGACAAGGCCGACCAGATACATTAGAAGACCTGTGTGTGTAATTGAAGAAATGTGAAGACAGAACTGTACGTGACTTTTGCTTTGCTCGATGGGGGAGATGTAGTGTCCTGGCAAGGACATGGTTAACGAGCCTTGGAGCTCCGTCACTTGGACCAATCAGCATGTGTGATGTTCGCGCGTGCGCCGTAGTGAGCCTGGAAAGCGGCAGTTTGTCACGGATGAAAGCAATAAAGAAGGTTCAAGTTGCTGGAAGCTCCTGTCATTATTGCAGGCCTCGGCCTGCTTATATGTATGTGTGTGCCTGCATTCCCTCTGTATGCTATCCTCTAATGAGGTATACATTTGAAAGAACCCAGAAGAATCTGAAGGCCTCAACGTTCATACTGCGCTATCATCTCAATGAGGAAACGATCTATGGGTGGGAGCGCCTGCACAACCGACAAAAGATCCTCAGCCAACAGAAAATGTAGCCGGACAGAGGAAGGCACACATGTGAACGTCTGGCTACAGCAACCATGCTGCTGGAGATAACCATTGGGACAGACCTATCCCAGTGCACTGTGAAAATTGGCACCCATGGTGCGCAAATAGCACACACCTGAAGCAAGATTACAGAAATGTTGCACCAGTGCAAGTGCAAAATTGCACAGTACTAGTATAGGGAAAATGTTGCCCTAGTGTAAAAAAACATGGGGCCATATTAGAAAACCTTTGCACGATAGCAAGTGCAATGTTGCCTAGTATATTGAAAGAATAGATTTTTGCCCATTGGTAAACTTTTCTCTAGTGCTAGGACCGTGCAAATTTGCATTTGCACTGGTGGTGGTTTCCGTAATCTGGCCCCTGTTGCCTATAGAGGAACATGTGTTTCTTCAAGGAAGACACTGGCTGTGCTGTGAAGCTGGGTTACCTATTGAAGAGAGTGGAGAAGATGAAGTGCTATCTATACCCCGCAGCTGGACAAGTCGCCTCACAATAGCAGCATGCCAGCAGCAATTGGTATCTTGAGCTACATATTACAATCCTGCAAAGCACAACTGTAACATGACCGCATGCGTGGAAAAAAGTACAGTGGCAAGGCAGATTCCAACAGAGCACACTAGCTGCCATACACAATACACAAACACAGAGCACTCCTGCTAAGAAACATACAGTTTGGCAGACACCCCAGAGGGGATGGCACACTGAGCAGCTTTGCTGCGTCTAAAGGGGACACCTCGCCACTTAAATGCTTTGTGCATATATCTCTATTCCCTGGGCGATTACTAAACAATACCTTCACTTTTGCAATCCCTTTGTGTTTTTTTTTATATGCAGTGCCTGTACCTTGAGGGAAGCAGTCCGACCCAAGAACGCTGTGAGGAGTTTAATTATTATTTGATACACAAGGTACAGGACATTCAGAACGACCTGAGTAATGAGCTTCCTCATCCTTCTGCAACTGTTGCTGTTCTCGGCCAATAGACTATGGGCCTGATCCATGGAATTTTATCGTGATGCAAAGTGACTTTGCACTGCCAACTAACACACTGATTCACAGAGCGGTGCAAAGTGTATTTTTGCAGTGCGAACCCCTTTGCACTGCAAAAGTACACTTTGCACTGTGAATTAGGCCCATTTAGCACGGTGCAAAGAGTACATTTGCAGTGCAAAGTGACTTTGCACTGCATAAATACACTTTGCACCCTCTGCAAATCAGGGTGTTTGTTGGCAGTGCGATGTCACTTTGCACCATGCAAAGAAATTCCACGAATCGGCCCTATACCTTAGTTTTATTCTTTTAGTGGCTTGCAGTGTATTCTGTCTGCATGGTCTGTTTGTGAAGGACGTCTGTGGGTGCGGTCATTGTGAAGTCTGTATGCATTTGCTTTATGGATGGGTTGGGGGTGAAGTATATATATGGGTGTCCTTTTATTGTACAGTTTGAGTGTTCAGTGCATGGGCGATCTACATGTGAAGAAAGTAGGGGTGCTGTCAACGAGGATTGTGGGTTCTGGGATGACTGGTGTGGAGTTGTGATCAGTGAGTGGGGGTCTGGGAATTCACGATGTAGGTATAGAAAATGTGCAATTCTCTCAAGGCAGGAACGCAGACGGCATTGAAACAAAACACGGACACGGATGGCCGGTACAGGCAGCCGTCTTCATTGTATGCCGTACAGTTCAGAACTGGTTTCTCTCTCTTGCTCCCGTCCCCTCCCTAACCCAACGTCACTTCCCTAAACTCGGCCCAAACGAGGTCCTGCTCACACAGCGATGTGGGAGGGTGCATGGCCCTGTATTCACAACACAACGTCTCCCTTCTTTTTAACATGCCAGTTCTCCAGCCGACTTACCCCATTTCTTCGATCAGTCTTCTGGGGCTTGATACAACATCTCTGGGGTCGCATTGGACGATTGTGCGCATCTGGAGCCGGCAGATCCTCCATCTCTTCACTACTGGCTTCTCTGACGTCCTCTGACTGCTCGCCGTCCCCTTGGTAAGAATCATATGGGAGACAGTCGTCTTGGCTGCTGGTCTCCGGTTCCCAGTCTGTGAGGGGTGGTCCCATGACTTTTTTGAAGTGTGAAGGAAGAGTTTTGCGTTATGGACTGTTGATGGGTTCCACTGGCTGTTATCATGGTACCGTTTTTGCTGGTTACCAGCAGCCGTCCGGGTGCGAATGTGGGGTCTTCTTTCCTCACTTTTGACTGCTGGACTAGGACGTGACCTCCCGGTTCTATGTCACACTCTTTTGCCCGTCGACGGACGCCTGCTTTATCTTTCTTTTTTTCTTTTTCTGCTTGGTGTCGGGTCCTGGCCTGTTGTTCTTGGGGTGTTGCAGGCTCATATTTGTCACTTTCCGGTAGTGGTGTCCTTATTTTCCTGCGGAACAAGAGGTCCGACGGGTACACACCCGCGGTGCTCTGCGGCGTGTACCGATACACGCGCAGGAGCTGGTATAGTGCTTGTTCAAAAGGCTTGTTGATGATGTTGGCAATTTGTAGTGTTCTCTTGATGTTAGCCATAAACCTTTCCACAATGCCATTGGCATGAGGCCATCGCAGGGTTATCTTCCTGTGTTGGAGCCCCATGTAGCGTGCAAAGTTTTCAAAGTCATGGCTGGTGAAAGCGGACCATTGTCTGATTTTATTTTCTTTGGTATTCCATACGTTGACAGCATGTGGTCCAATGCAGGGATGACGCACGTGGCAGCCGTCGATTCGATGAGCTGGGCATCTGGGTAACATGAATATTCATCAATTAGCATGAGGACATATGCGCTGTTACGAAGTGGGCCAAATAAGTCTATGGACAGTTCCTTCCAAACACTTTCTGGGAGCTGGGACATCGGCAGTGGGTTGGGATGAGAGGGCGGAGCAACCTGGGCACACATGGTGCCATTTCCTACTATTTCTTCTACAATGACGTCCAATTTGGGGAACCATACTTTGTTGTAGGAGGAGTTTTGTGTTTACTACCCCCCGGTGGCCATCGTGTGCTAGCATGACTGTCTTTTCCCTCAGCAACTCCGGAATGATGACTTTGCAGCCTTTCATGACGATCTTGTAATCTATGATTGTGAGCTCATCCAGCACCAGCTCCATGCATCGTACATCATTCCTTATGTGCTTGGGTTAGTTTCTGGCTTGGTTCCTGTGGAGAGTTGTCTTCCCTGTCTTAATGCAGTGTGCCACGATCGCAAGTGCTGGTCTTGTTGTGATTCTTTTGCTAGCGTGGTCCAGTCGACGGGCAATGGTTGTAAGTGATGGATGATGTAATTAATGTATGCATCCGCGATGGAGGGACTTGCTTGTGGCGGCCCAGTGGGGTGTCTGGACATGTAGTCGGCTGGGTTACTTTCTTTGCCTGGACGGTGTGAAATGGTGAATTTGTAGTTTGGTAATCTTAGTCCCCATCACGCTGTCCTCTGTGGCATTCTTGCTTTCAGGTCTCCATAGATTGTCAAGGAGGCCTGGTGGTCGGTGATAATGCTGAAGGCCTTTCCGTACAGGAAGAGATGAAAGTACTTGCAGACCCACACCATGGCCAGGCTCTTCTTATCCGCCTGAGAGTATGCTTGTTCTGTCGTGGTGAGGCTCCTGCTTGTGTAGGCTACAATGAAGACATTGGCCGAATTTGAGGAGCTTCATTGCGTGAGAATTGCGCCCAGGCCTACAGTGCTGGCATCAACGATAACTTCAGTCTATCTCTCAGCATTGAAGTAGGCCATGTATTCTGCCTTGGAGATGTTGTTTCTTATGGTCTCAAAGGCTTGCTGGCAGTTGTCGACCATTCGAATGATTAATCTTTCCGGGTGAGGAGACGTAGAGGGTTGCTGACTGTAGCATAAACCTGAAGGGATCTTGAGCAGTAGCTCACGAGGCCAACAACTGAGCGTAATTCTGAGATGTTCTGGGCCGGTAGTGCTGTGTTTAATGCCACCACCTTCTCCGAATTGGCTCGCATACCTTTCTCCGAGAAAATATTTTCAAAGAACCTGAGCAATCCTTTCTTGAACTCACATTTGCTCTTATTGAGGGTGAGGCCCGCTGCTTCGAGGACCGCGCACACTCGGTGCAAGGCTGCGTCATATTCCTCATTTGATTTGCCAAACACTAGGACATTGTCGGAGTAGTTGAGGCAGTTGGAGACATGGCAGATGACTTTGTGAATCTCCTCCTGAAAGATTTCTGCGGCAGATGAGATGCCAGAACTGAGCCTCCTGTATTGGAAGAGACCCATGTGGGTAACGAAGGTTGTGATGTATCTAGATTCAGGGGTGATCTCAAGCTGGTGATAGCCTTTCGTGAGATCCAGTTTGGAGAAATATTTTGCGCCATGTAACAAGTGGATCATGTCGGTGATCCTGGGCGCTTGATGTCATTCCCGTTCATTAGCTCTCCTCATGTCTACGCACAGTCTGATGGAGCCATCTGGCAATTTCTTTGGGACCGGGACTATGGGTGATACCCAAGGGGTGGGTCCTGTGACGGGTTCAATTACTTCCTGTTTCAGAAGTTTGCCTATCTCTTCTTTGACTTGTTACTGTATATTAATGGGTATGCCCCTGTAGTATTGGGCAACCGGCTTGACATCTTGGTTGATGTGTAGCTGAAATTTCAGTTTTTTTTAGTTTTCCCAAGCCTTTGAAGAGGTTCGGGAAGGCTGCCTCGATGTCTTCTCACCCTGTGAAGTACTTGTGGGCCATCAGTTGGTATAATATGTGTACGAGGCCCATTTCCACTGCCATTCTGAAGCTGTTTACTTCGGTTTAAGGATGTGTAGTGGTATCGTTGCTGTGTAGGCCTTGTGGATGCAGGTGGCAGTGATTGGGGTAGTGGCTACGTATGTAAAGATGCCAATGGTGGATATCTTGAGTTTCGGACCCCTGGTGAGTGCATTGTAAGCTTCTTCGCTGATTATATTGACAGTCGCCCCTATGTCGATCGGGAACTCGAGGGGTGTGCCATTGACATCAAGCATGAGGACTGGGCTGTGTTGCATCACTGTGATGTTGTTAAGCACCCATATGTATCCTTTTTTGCGATGATCGTCACCGGATGAGGGTGATTCACTACTGGAAGCTGATCTCATCTCAATGTGCTGGACATATTGTCTGCGACTGCTTTGTCTGGAGCCTTCAAGTGCTCTGTGGTCTTCTCAGGCGTGTGATCTGTGATATCCACGCCTGTCTGGTTTCGATCTCTGGGATTTGCTGTCAGGCCCAGGCTCATGGGGGTTTGCCACTTTGGTCTTCTGTTGCTGGTTGGGGTTAAATGCGTGTTTTTGCACACCGCCCTGAAATGGTAATTGCTTCCACATGCTGCACATTTCTGTCCGAGCGCGGGGCACTCTGCGGTGTGAGGATATTCATATCCACATTTGTAGCACGTAGCTTTGGTGCGTCTGAGCGTAGGATTGGGTGTGGCATACAGCTTATTGACGGTGTCAGATTCTGTGTCAGATTCTGTGTGTTTGGGTTGTAACGTCACTTTGCCTAAATTGTCTAGCTGGGATTCAAACTATGCTTCCATATGTGCTAGGCCTAGGATTTCCTCTAGAGACCTTTGTTTTTGCAAGAGTTTTTTCCTGAACGCTTGGCAGTCGCATCCGGCTATAACCTGGGATCACAGGGCCTTGCCGTTGGAGTATCTGTGGAATTTTCAGCATTTTAACTTAATTCTTCCCTCATGACAAAATTGTTGAGGGACTCCCCTTTTTCTTGGCGCGTCGTATGGAAGATGTGACTCTCATAGTCGACTTTGGTATGGGGTGCGAAATACTCTGACAATTTTGTGTGTAGGTCCTGAAATTATGCAGTTTCCAGGTCTAGTATCTCACCAGCAATGTCCCTGACCGCTGGCTCTACTGTCACGGTCAAGGTGTTCTTCAGTCTCTCGTCATCTAAAAGCACTATGGCTCCTATGTAAAATTTAAAGTCTCTCAGCCATATTCTCCACCGTGGCCCTAGATTGCTGGTGTCACACAGGTCAAACACATGCAGTAGATGCAGTACTTGAGATCCTCTTCCTGAGGAAAAGCGTGTCCCCCTGTGCCTCAGCCTGACGTAGATGCTGCATTGTCCCCCGACATGGTGTGGTTTAGATGGTGCTCCACACCTCGTTCCCTTGCAGCGACTCTGTTCTGCCTTCTTCTGAGACTTGATACCTGCGTGTTAGCATGCACTCTGCTTTGTGACTTGGTGTGGTATTTCGTAATTTTCAATTTTGTCTGTGGCCAATGGGGTCTGTTGCACCCTTCTCCTTCTGTGGTGTGAGATGGCCTTCCTCCACCTGTAGTGTTTGCTGGGGGTGAGTCTTTGCTTTCTTTCTTTTTCTGTCTGTGCTCTGCTCCTGCTGACTCAATGCGGCTTGGCAATCCCCTCTTATAGGTATTGGAGCTGTGTGTAGGAGCGTGTGCTTCCCCCACCCCTCCGTACCTTCTGTTAGTTCTTGTGACAGTGGGAGGCACACCGACACGTGGTTAATGTGTCTGACGAAACCCTGACCCTCAGCAGGGTTTCAGGCACTGTGGAATGGGCGCCCGGGGCCTTCTGCCAGCAGTGCGCACTGCCTTTAGCAAATTGAGTGGGCCTCCTCTTCGTCGCCAATGTGCAATCCAGCCTCCCCTGCCGTGAGGACCTCTCAAGGCAGGAAGGTGGACCGCGTTGAAACAAAACACGGACACGGGTGGGCGGTACGCCATACATTCCAGAAATGCTTTCCCTCCCTTGCTCCCGCCCCCCTCCCTAACCCAACTTCACTTCCCTAAACTCAGCCCAAACAAGGGCCTTCCCACAAAACGATGTGGGAGGGCACATGGCCCTGTATTTACAACACGACAGAAAAGAAAATAATAGAGATGGTCAATAGGTATGAAGGGGGAAGGTACCCCCTTAGCCCCTTGAGTCCTTTTTGCACATACTTGATTAAAGCTCAGCAGTTAAGGACAAAGGATAACACAAACCAAAACAAAAACTTCTTTAAAAAGACAGCCAACTTCAGAAGATGTTCTTTAGAAAGATGTTTTTCAGAGATACATTATTCCATGGAGCCGGTTGCCAGGTTCAAGGGCCCACAACATGACACACCCTGGTGCAGGCGGCTCCTGAAAGAGTCAGAGTAAATCCTCTGTATGGAGCAGAGGCCTAGTTATACCTGAGATTCTTCCCTGCCACTCTGCACGTTCTAGGTGTGCAGTGAGGCATAGATTACCCATGACGGGACCCCGCTGCAGTGCAAGACTATTTGCATGTTTGTGCTTTCATCTCTTTGTGTAGGTGCTTTGCATATGGTCCCTGGTTGTTGCGTTCCGCTATTACCGCCGATTTCCCCTTCTTCGCGGGCAGCTGGAGCTTGTTCTACTCAGCGTCTGGGTGGACCCTGCCGGTGCTGCTTTCACTTGTTCCTTCCTTCGCCCCGCTGATTCGAACTGCCCCGGAGTGACCTTCATGTAGAGGTCAAGCCTGCCGTCCGAATGAAACTAACTGAATGTAATCTCCTTTTTTGCAACCAATAATATTGATCTTCTTTCTCACATGCACACGTTTTGGCTTTGAGGACCCACTTTGTTTTTAGAAACCTTGGCTTCATGGAGTATTCTGAATTTACTTGCTTGAATTTGAGCTGCTGGTGTGGCCCTGTGCTCGTTTGCCTGCAGCGGGATCAAGAGGAATCCATCAAAAGACCTGCAGCATCAAAACAGTTCTAAGACAAAATGCGCATTTGCCATGGAATTCATGCAGAGTAGTTTCTCTTCTCACTACGGGAGGTTAGCGCTCTGGATAAGTGCTGGCCCTTTGCATGGGGCCAGCTTACACTATGCACGTTGGAGTCCAAGAAGGGCCGACAGAGCCTATGCGCCTTTAGAGGTTGATGCATTGCACTTACAGGTAGCAGGGATCTGGTATGGAGTGCCATATTGAACAAAATGGGACAGTCTGAAATATGACATTAATGCACAGTACTGCACTACATTGCATAGAACAGCCAAGCAATAGTTGGTATTTATTGTTCAGTTAAAGGGACACTGCGGTTGGGAACGTGCAATCATGTAATTGCACCAGAAACTCTGGACATACATTGCAACATTCTGTTGTATTTGAGATTAAATTGCTACACATTAGTGAGCTACAGCAAAGGGTTCTGGCAGGGAAAGCCCCTCATTGTAATAATCAACGTTGAAATACATGGAGACAGATCTGGCATTTCCAAAGTCCATTTCAAGGATCCAAGGTGACAGGGGCCTTTCTCTTTGGCAAAGTCTTGAAAACAAGATGCATTGAGTGGAAGTAGTATTGGCCACCAAGTAGAAGGACGCAACAATAGTTGGCAAATGTTATACAATAATCAGGCACCAAGTAACTTGTAGCAAAAGGCTTTCTTTATTCTCCTCTAGCATAACTAATAAATGAGTCCACAGAGAGTCCGCAGGCTTCAGTTGTAAGATAAGGAATGCTTGGGGCCTCAGGATTGCCCTTCATGCTTTGTGGCAGTCTTTATGTCCCTAAATATAGAGGAGCGCCATGAGCCGACTACTCTATGTCACTGGCGCCTTTGTAATCCTCTTTTCCGTCTTGCGCGGGAATCGGCCCTCTCAACCACAAGATCTCGTGAGACTGCGGTGGTGCCGCATCTCGCGAGCTCTCTACACATCTCCGTTTGAAAAACAACAATATCTATTCCATAATAAAGTCATCATACTTTACCGCTCTTCTGTGATCTCTTCTTGGACGACCCTCTTTCTTCCCGACTGTGTGCGGTGCTTGTATCGTTTTACAAGACACTTCCACCATCTCGCTTTCAGACTCGTTTTCTATTACTTCTTCCGCTAATGCTTCTCTCTCTTGTTCTCTCCTTGCATCACGGTCTTTGCGGTTGCCGGGATGAGACTCACCTTGCATTTTCTTTGTGGTCTGTTGCTTCTCAAACATTGCCACTCGTTCCATGTTCGACATGTGGCCTTCTTCTGTGCGGACGTGTTTGGTTCCTCTGTGAATAACCTTTATGGGCTTGCTGAACTTTGAACCTGTTGTTTGATCCTTAAAGTTTAGGGGAATTTTGATCCAGTCTCCTTCTCTGCCATCACAACCTTGGGTCACTCTGTAACGCTCACCTGATTCCCGTAGAGGCGCCGGTCTTGACTGGGCGTATACCGTATCTTCAAAGGTGATGTGTAACACACGGCTGGCTCTTTGGGCTGGACCTCTGTGCACTGTATGTCTGATTCGAAGGGTAAGATGTCTGCAGATAGAAAATATGGGATTAAGGAACTGGGTTATTGAATGTCTCTCTCTTCTTCCCTTTCTCTTCTCCTGTAGAACCCCAAAGGTTAACGCTCTCACCTTAGGTAAGTGAACGCCGTGCTCTCCATCTGCCTCGGGGCAGGGTGCTATAACCAGTTTCTTCACTGGATAAGGGGAGCAGGCCTCTTGACTTCAGAGGACTGCTGTCCGTCGTTTACTGCACGAACGGTAAGTTTCGAGTAATTCTAATGTCTTTAAAGTCTTTAGTAATGATGTTTCTTGTTTTGCAGGGTTCCGGCGATGGCGGATGACGGGCTGAAGTGAGTTGAAGATGGAGCCCGTGTGATGAATAGAAGCGCCTGGAAGCACGTAAGTAAGCGCTTGTTGTCTGCTTCACGATGCGCTCTAACTGTCTTTTTATTTTGCAGGTACAAGTTCGGAGCGGCTGCACGGTGCCGGAATACCCACTGGGTTAGATGTGGAAAGGAGTAATGGCACGTGAGTATTAAAGTTCCCCAATGTCTTTAAACGCACCTTGCTTTGTCTTTCAGATGCGGGAAGCAGCGCCGAAGGCCTCCGGAGCGTGCAAAGAGTTGGTAAGCTTTTGTCTTTCAGATGCCGGAATGCAGTGTGAAGACCTCCGGAGCGCACGAAGAGTAGGTAAGCCTTTGTCTTTCGGATGCCGGAATGCAGCGCGAGGCGTTGGTGACAGCCGATGGACAAGGTAAGAGAAGAGCTGTCACTGAAGACCGTAATGCTAACCTGTTCTTTCTTGTCTTTATAGGTGTTGCTGAAGACTGGATTCAGGATGGTAAGCCTTTTTCCTTAGACCCAGGATCAGATGCAGAAGACACGATGAGCGTTCTGCTGCAGAGGATGCAGAATAACGCAAAGCAAGATTCATCCATCGGGTGTGGTTTAAATAGCCTCCTGTAGTGCTTAGGTGTCTCCTTCCACAGCCACGCCTAGGTAAGAAAAGAGTTCCTGCTTTCCAGAAGAGTTCCAGTGTTCTGAATCTAGGGAGTGGCTCCTGCCCCACCCAACAGGAAAAGTAGTTCCAAACAGAAGAGGATCAGAGGCTCAACTGGCAGGCAAGTAAGCAGCATGGTCTGCTGCAGGTAAGTCCACCCAAGCATTATGAGCCCGGCGCTTCCAGCGCTGGGACTGGGCATATTTATGAGCCTGGTGCCACTGGCGCCAGGACTGGGTCCAAAAGGTCCCAATTGGGACTGGTTGGCACTCGGAACCTGGGTTATGGATCTGCTTCCAAGGGAGTTGGGAAAACCCTGACCTTTTGGAAGCAGAGATCATGACAGTACCCCCCCTCAAGGCCCCTCCCAAACCGGGCTTCTCCGGGGGTTTTGGCTTGTCAGGAAATGTTCGGTGAAATCTTTTGATTAGGCGAGGAGCGTGGACATATTCAGCAGGTTCCCAGGATCTCTCTTGGGGGCCGTAGCCTTTCCAGTCAATTAGGTAAAATAGTTTAGATTTGGAGATCTTGGAGTCCAGAATGCTTTTGACTTCAAACTCGAGTTCTCCATCAACTAGGATAGGTTTTGGAGATTTAGTTAGTCGGGTTTGAGGTTGCACGGGTTTTAATAGAGAGACGTGGAAGACCGGATGTATCTTCATGTGCGGGGGCAAGTCCAACTTGACCGCTACTGGGTTTACTATGGTAGTGATGGAATAGGGACCAAGGTATCTTGGGTTGAATGTGCGTGGCACTTTTAGAGGTAGATATTTGGTGGATAACCAGACTTGATCCCCTACTTGATATTGAGGGGCTTCCTTCCGATGTTGAACTGCTCCTTTCTTGTATTGTTCTTTAGCCCTTTGAAGGTGAGAAACAGCTTCCTTAAAGGCTTGGGTGATTGTAGAATGCAGGTAGTCTACTGCTGGTGTTTCAAGATCTTGGAGGGGATCCAACTCCGAGGTTCGAGGGTGACTGCCGTACAAAAGAAAAAACGGGGTTTTCCCAGTTCCCGAATGGACAGAGTTATTGTAGGCATATTCGGCTATCCAAAGGATGTCTTTCCAAGTTTTTTCAGTTTGTTGCAGCATGCAGCTTAAATACTGTTCCAGAGTTTGATTGGTCCTCTCGGTTTGTCCGTCGGTCTGAGGGTGGTGACTGGTCGATAGTCTCACATCAATTTGAGCCGACCGACAGCAACTTCGCCAAAAATGAGAAATAAATTGACTACCTCGACCCGAAATTAGAACCGAAGGAAAACCGTGCAGTCGGACGATGTTTTCGAGAAATTCTCGGGCCAGAGTTGCTGCTTTTGGCAAGCCTTTGAGCGGAATGAAATGCGCCATCTTGGAGAATAAGTCCACGATTACTAGAATCGTATTGTATCCGGAGCATGGAGGTAGATCGGTGATGAAGTCCATAGAAAGCGTATGCCAAGGGCGAGGTGGGATGTCTATAGGGCGTAAGAGGCCTGCTGGTCTTTCCTTTTGACTCTTGTTTTGGGCGCATACTCCACAGGACATTATAAAGTCTCTGATATCTTTTTTCCAAGACGGCCACCAGAAGTAGCGCTTGATCTTTTCTGAGGTCTTGGCCATACCGGGATGTCCTTCCATTAAAGAATCGTGATAACAAGAGATTACTTTTTTCTGTAAATCTGTGCTGGGTAGGTATAATCGTTCTTGGAAATACAATAAGTTGTCCTTTACTGCAAAGTCCTTTCCCTGCAGATGCCAATTCTGTACGTCTGCTGGAGTTACAAGTTGCCTGGCTTTATCCTTAACTTCCTCTATGGATTCTGTGGCGATTACACCCAGAATTCTTTGTTCGGGAATGATTGGTACAGGTTTAGGGTTGATCAAGTGTTCTTCCACTCCCATCCGAGAAAGGGCATCAGCTTTACCGTTCTTTGTACCAGGTCGATAGGTAATTATGAAGTCAAACTCGGCAAAGAATAATGCCCAACGGAGTTGTCTAGAGGATTGGGCTTTTGCGGTTTTCAAACATTGCAGGTTTCGGTGATCCGTAATCACAGTAACGGTGTGTCGGGCCCCCAGCAGATAATGTCGCCAAGCCTTAAAGGCAGACTTGATAGCCAGAAGTTCCTTGTCAGTAATCGTGTAATTGATTTCAGGAGGCGAGAATTTGCGGGACCAAAATGCCACGGGATGCAACTGATTGGTTACCGGGTCCTTTTGTGATAGAACTGCCCCCATGGCAAGGCTTGAAGCATCAGTTTCCACGATGTAGGGGAGTTCGGGGCGAGGGTGTTTTAAGATTGGTGCAGAGATAAATTTAGTCTTCAAATCCTGGAAAGCTTGTTCCGCCTCGGTAGACCATTCAAAACGTTTGTTTTTCTTTAACAAGGCAGTGATGGGCTGGACTATTTGAGAGAATTCGGGGATAAACCTGCGGTAAAAGTTAGCGAAGCCTAACATGCTTTGCACACCTTTTACGGAGGATGGTGATGGCCATTTGAGAACTGCATCGACCTTCTTTGAATCCATACGCACTCCGCCAGGTGATAATATGAATCCCAAGAAATCAACTTCAGTCACGTTGAAAACACATTTTTCCAACTTAGCGAAAAGTTTGTGTTGACGCAATCTTTCGAGGACCATTTTCACGTGTTTCCGATGTTCAGATTCCGATGAAGAATAAACGAGGATGTCGTCAATGTAAACAACAACACACACATCTATGAGCTCTCTGAGGACATCGTTCATAAAATATTGAAAGGCGGCCGGGGCATTGCAAAGTCCGAAGGGCATGACCTGATATTCAAATAGCCCATACTTGGTGCGGAAGGCCGTCTTCCATTCATCGCCCTCTTTTACTCGTACCAAGTGGTAAGCTCCTCTAAGATCCAGCTTTGTATATATGCATGCTTTTCTGACTTGGTCCAGGAGTTCAGGGATCAAAGGTAACGGATATCTATTCTTAACGGTGATCTGGTTCAGGGAGCGATAATCTATACAAGTTCTAAGGTCTCCTTCCTTTTTTGGAACGAAGAACAAAGCTGACGAAGCAGGGGACTTGGAAGGACGAATAAACCCATTTGCCAGGTATTGATCCAGGTATTGTCGAAGGTGAAGGTTCTCAGGCTCGGTGAGGGTATAAATTCTACTACAAGGAGGAGTAGATCCAGGTATCAGATCTATCTGGCAGTCATAAGACCTATGAGGAGGTAGAGAGTTAGCCTGATCCTTCCGGAAAACATCTTGGTATTCTAGGTATTCGGGAGGTAACTGGGGAGTCTCTGAAGAAATTGCTGCCAGTGCAACACCAGGTGGAGGGTGACAAGTAGAGACACATTCTGGAAACTGGACCGTTCTTGCTCGCCAATCGATCAGAGGATTGTGTTTCTCTAACCAAGGTATTCCTAGAATAATCTGAAACTGAGGGGCCTTGATCACATCGAACACGATCTTCTCATGGTGTCCATCTTGACTTACTAGCGTCACCTCTTGAGTGGTATGCGTTACTGGCCCGGAGGCTATCTCCGTACCATCCACCGTAGTAATGACGTCCTTTACAGCCTTGGGACAAAGAGTTAGATTCATCCTCAAAACCATTTCATGATCCACATAATTGCCGATGGCACCGCTGTCGACGTAAGCTTCAATTGCATGTAATCGATCCGGATTATCAGGGCTAATGAGGACCATAGGTATCACGAAATGCGAGGTCACGGAACTGGTTTTCACGCTCGGCAAGAGGACCTCTATTCTTGTCGGGCGAGGTTGTTTCCCTGCTCAGAGTTTGTAACTTTGGTAACTGCAGCTCCTACTGCCTTCTTGGCAGGTTTCACCGGACAGTCTCGAAGAAAGTGCCCTGAGTTTCCGCAATAGAGGCATAATTGCAACTGTTTTCTCCTTTCCCGCTCCTTTTGTGTTAGAGGACCTTTCAGACCCCCTATTTGCATGGGTTCCCCGGAGTCTACTCCTTTGGAAGGATTTGGCGGTTTGGAAAATACTCGAGCATCAAACTTGGAACGATCGGCCTTCCTGTTCTGCAGTCTGTGATCTATTTGAACGACTAAGTCTATATAGTCCGAACAATCTTATGGGGGATTCACTACTTGGGCTAACACATCTTTGAGCTCTCCACGTAGACCTCTATAAAACAGCGTAATCCTTTTGTCCTCAGGCCATTGAGTTTCCACTATCAGTCTGTTGAAAGACGCAATATAAGCCAAAAGGTCTTGATTACCTTGTCGCAACGAAAGAAGCTCATTGTCCAAGGCCTGCCCCTGTGAATGTCTTGCGAACAGTTTTTCCATACTGAGCTGAAAAGCTTGAAAATCATGGAGGACTGGATCATCTTGATTTACTAGAGGAATTGACCAGTCTGCCGCATTGCCACTAAGGTACGAAAGCACGAAAGCTACTTTAGCTTGATCAGTTGGAAAGGCTGCTGGCCGGCATAAGAAATGCAACCGGCACTGATTGATGAATACTGCAAACCTCTTTGGGTCACCAGAAAATCGTTCAGGCGGAGCCAGAGGTACATTCCCAGGCAGGTTGATCTGCACTGGATTCATAGAGGATGTAGAAGGAAGATTTCCCCCAGATGCGGGTAACGGGGTCTGTCCGGCTTGTGACTGTAGCAATTGTCTAGCGAGATCATCTGTTCGCTCCTTGGAAATAATCAGTTCCCTTCTTAGAGCGTTCGTTTCCTGACGGGCTGCATGCACTTCTGCCCTTAGTTCCCCAAGTAACTGGGCTAGCTGGTCGGTATCCGAGGTTTCCATAGCGCCTGGACGGGAGTTTTGTGGTAGGCTTTGCGTTCTGTAACGCTCACCTGATTCCCGTAGAGGCGCCGGTCTTGACTGGCCGTATACCGTATCTTCAAAGGTGATGTGAAACACACGGCTGGCTCTTTGGGCTGGAACTCTGTGCACTGTATGTCTGATTCGAAGGGTAAGATGTCTGCAGATAGAAAATATGGGATTAAGGAACTGGGTTATTGAATGTCTCTCTCTTCTTCCCTTTCTCTTCTCCTGTAGAACCCCAAAGGTTAACGCTCTCACCTTAGGTAAGTGAACGCCGTGCTCTCCATCTGCCTCGGGGCAGGGTGCTGTAACCAGTTTCTTCACTGGATAAGGGGAGCAGGCCTCTTGACTTCAGAGGACTGCTGTCCGTCGTTTACTGCACGAACGGTAAGTTTCGAGTAATTCTAATGTCTTTAAAGTCTTTAGTAATGATGTTTCTTGTTTTTCAGGGTTCCGGTGATGGCGGATGACGGGCTGAAGTGAGTTGAAGATGGAGCCCGTGTGATGCATAGAAGCGCCTGGAAGCACGTAAGTAAGCGCTTGTTGCCTGCTTCACGATGCGCTCTAACTGTCTTTTTATTTTGCAGGTACAAGTTCGGAGCGGCTGCAGGGTGCCGGAATACCCACTGGGTTGGATGTGGAAAGGAGTAATGGCACGTGAGTATTAAAGTTCCCCAATGTCTTTAAACACACCTTGCTTTGTCTTTCAGATGCGGGATGCAGCGCCGAAGGCCTCCGGAGCGTGCGAAGAGTTGGTAAGCTTTTGTCTTTCAGATGCCGGAATGCAGTGTGAAGACCTCCGGAGCGCACGAAGAGTAGGTAAGCCTTTGTCTTTCAGATGCCGGAATGCAGCGCGAGGCGTTCGTGACAGCCGATGGACCAGGTAAGAGAAGAGCTGTCACTGAAGACCGTAATGCTAACCTGTTCTTTCTTGTCTTTATAGGTGTTGCTGAAGACTGGATTCAGGATGGTAAGCCTTTTTCCTTAGGCCCAGGATCAGCTGCAGAAGACACGATGAGCGTTCTGCTGCAGAGGATGCAGAATAACGCAAAGCAAGATTCATCCATCGGGTGTGGTTTAAATAGCCTCCTGTAGTGCTTAGGTGTCTCCTTCCACAGCCACGCCTAGGTAAGAAAAGAGTTCCTGCTTTCCAGAAGAGTTCCAGTGTTCTGAATCTAGGGAGTGGCTCCTGCCCCACCCAACAGGAAAAGTAGTTCCAAACAGAAGAGGATCAGAGGCTCAACTGGCAGGCAAGTAAGCAGCATGGTCTGCTGCAGGTAAGTCCACCCAAGCATTATGAGCCCGGCGCTTCCAGCGCTGAGACTGGGCATATTTATGAGCCTGGTGCCACTGGCGCCAGGACTGGGTCCAAAAGGTCCCAATTGGGACTGGTTGGCACTCGGAACCTGGGTTATGGATCTGCTTCCAAGGGAGTTGGGAAAACCCTGACCTTTTGGAAGCAGAGATCATGACACACTCTTCTCCAGTCGCCCCATTGTTTCATTCGTGCTTGGTTACTCTGCAACCTCCAGATGACCTCTTCCATGCTCACTTCATCATCTTCTTTTACCTTTGTCAACCATGGCAGTACCAGCGTGGACGCCGCTCTTCTCCCCCTCAGCATGTGAAAGGGCTATACTTGGGTGATATCATTGGGGGTTATGCAAAACAAAGGGGGTTCTGGGAGTCTCTCTACCGGCACAAACACAGCCCATTGACCTGTTCTTGGGTGGATGGCCCCCGGGAGAGTCTCGACCAAGTCTTTAGCTCACTGTCCCTTTCACAGAGAAGAAATATCCCTGCATATCAGTCTTTGTCCTGCCCACGGGCAGTCCAGGACCGAAATGCTAGGCAATTCTCCTCTGAACAAGAATACCAACAGCAAGCCAATCAACATGTTTCAGACTTGTTGGGCATCATCAGTGAGGTGGAGCTGTGCCTCTCTGAGAATAGTGAGCAAGGGGTCCACGTCTGGATTACCCTCGTAATTTAGGGTGAGACCCAAAGTTACTTAATATGCAAAACAAAGGGGGTTCTGGGAGTCTGTCTACCGGCACAAACACAGCGCATTGACCTGTTCTTGGGTGGATGGCCCCCGGGAGAGTCTCAACCAAGTCTTTAGCTCACTGTCCCTTTCACAGAGAAGAAATATCCCTGCATATCAGTCTTTGTCCTGCCCAGGGGCAGTCCAGTACCAAAATGCTAGGCAATTCTCCTCTGAACAAGAGTACCAACAGCAACCCCATACACATGTTTCAGCCT
Source organism: Ambystoma mexicanum (assembly GCF_040938575.1). Classification (NCBI taxonomy): domain Eukaryota; kingdom Metazoa; phylum Chordata; class Amphibia; order Caudata; family Ambystomatidae; genus Ambystoma; species Ambystoma mexicanum. Next base: position 906,150,421 of record NC_090937.1, on the reverse strand, counting down.
TGTTTGGCATGCTGGACTGCCCCTGGGCAGGACAAAGACTGATATGCAGGGAAATGTCTTCTCTGTGAAAAGAACAGTGAGCTAAAGACTTGGTTGAGACTCTCCCAGGGGCCATCCACCCAAAAACAAGTCAATGGGCTGTGTTCGTGCTGGTAGAGAGTTTCCCAGACCCCCCTCTGTTTTGCATCATTGGGGGTTAATCTGTGGGGTGCTACGGCCTCCTTGACGGTTTTCAGAGGATCCATTCATGACGTTGTTGCTAACTGGATTGCTCCCTTGATAAACCTGTTGGCCCTCTCAACCAGTCCATTCGTATGGGGGTGGTACAACACGGCCTTCCTTTGCCTTATGTTGTGTCTTTGCATAAATGACTATCTACCGTGAGACTAGTTGAACCCCTTTGTCGGTGACAATGTCTTTTGGAAAACCTTCTCTCTGAAAGATCAACGTGAGAACTTCTATAACTATTGTGGTAGTGATATTGTGGCCAAATTCGGCCTCTACCCATTTTGACAGATAGTCCACCATTACTATTCCATGCCGATGCTCGGGAGCCATCGTTTCTAATGGACCGATGAAATCCAATCCCACTTTGTGCCAAACTGCTTCAGGGATCTCAGAGGGAATCATGGAGGCCTGCCTGGTCCTTAAATGTTTATCACTGTTCCTGCATTCATGGCATCTCTCAATCAAGGAGCGAATGTCCTTATCCATCGCTGCCCACCAGTAAGCTTTTCTTGTTCTGCACAAGATGACTATTCTCATTCCCGTGGGGGGGTATTACTTGATCGTCCTTGAGAATCAGTCCTTCTGCCTCTGATATTTCTTCCGCCACTTTCCAGTAGGGCCTCGTGCCTCCTGGAATGACTCTTTCTTCTGGCCACCCTCTCCTGACCCATTCTCTGACCCTCTCCATGGTGGGGTCTTCATTGTCCTTCTCGTTCCGGTGACTTTTACTCATCTCGAGGGGCTCTGGGCATCTCAGGTCTTGGATGGATGCGACAATACATTCTTCCTGGAGGAACATGGTGGCTCTCTCTTTGTTACTGGGGAGCCTGGACATACAGCCCGCTTGGGCATTATTCCAGATGGGAATATGGGTTATCCCAAAAGCATACACTTGAAGTTTTGCCACAATGCGTGCTAGGCAGGGTGTGGACGACTTTGTTCCTCCTGGGCTGAGCATGTGGATCAGGGGCTTATTGTTGATAACCAATTTGAATGTAGTGCCCCATACGTAAGACCTGAACTTTTCTACCTCCCAGGGACAAGCTAACATCTCCTTTTCAATGGTGGAGTAGTTCCTCTCAGCTTTGGACAGGGATCTGGAGGCGAATTCTACCACATGTTCAGTATCGCCTTTTCTCTGGGTGAGCATGGCGCCTAGTCCACAGGCGCTGGCATCCATAGTGATGACCATGTCCCATGAGTGATTGAATGACTGTAGGCAGGGTGCTTCTACTATCCTTCTACGGCCTCCTTCTGGGCTTCAGACCAGGTGAACTCCGCTCCCTTCTTGAGCAGGTCTCTTAGTGGTGAGATGACCTCCGAAAAGTTCAGGATCAACTTGGCATAGTATTCCTCCAGTCCCAGAAATGATCTTACTTTGTCTTTGCTGGCAGGCTCTGGAGCTTTGACAATGGCCTGTACCAGGTTTTGTTTAGGGCTAATTCCTCTGGCGGATATCTTGTACCCCAGTTATTCCACTTCTTGTGCTTTCAAGACTCACTTCTCATATCTAAGCTTCACCCCTGCATTCTGTAATTTGTTGAGCACTTTTTTCTTTTTTTTTCTTTTATTGTTTTAGTTGTAATATAACTTTTTCAATTCATTTTAAGCCATTTAATAGTCATCTGGCAATACAATTATTGCTCTTTTTTCCCTCAATCTTCTATTTACAAAGCCTACAAATTAACATCTTTAAAATTAGTATACTTACAGTCATCATTCATTCAAATCCAGAATCAATACAACTCATGTATCAATTACTTTCAGTGCTAAGTTCTATGTAGCTCCAATTTCCTTAGATATCTGACTACATCCAGATTTAAGGATAGTTTCCTTGCACTCAATGTAATTGTCCACATAACATTGTGAGAGAGATTTCGAAAATCACAAAGATGTTTACGGAAGTGTTCCGCACGCATATCTCTCAAGTTTTCACATTCAACCAAGAGGTGTCTCAGGGGTTCACTCTGATCGATTTTCAGACAGAATCTGCATGATGAGTCAACAAGTGTGGGGGAATGGAAAGATATCAGGGACCTAGTCGGCCACAGATCAAATCTTAATCTCATTATATCCGCTCTAAATAGTTTATCTGGATACTTGGGCAGGTACTTAGGTGCCTCATTACATTTATTAATGGGAAAACTTCCATTGTTAAATGTCTTGTATTTCAGGCATTTCTCACGCGTATTTATCCAATCATATGCTCACCATTTCTGTTTTGCTTTCCCTGGGTTACATATCAGCAGGTCTAGGTTTATATCTGCTATTCGCAATGACTCCCAACAAGTTTTACTCCAGAAGGGCAAGGGCTTCTTGTCATCGAGGCCAGCTTCAATTGCTTTCAATAGTGATGCTTGGTATCTCTCTTTGGTTTTACATTTTGCGTACAGAGTCAGGGCATTCCAAAGCACTATAGCCCGAAGAGATAAGAGACCCAGTTCATATCTCACCAATTGAATGTGAAAAGATTTTGGTATGGGCAATAATGCCTTCCAAAAAGGACCCTCCATTAAATTCCAATCCGGCTGGGTCTCCGGTAATTTGGTGTGAGCTCCATAAATCAGCACCTGGTACCACCTTGCCTTTATAAAATTTGATCACAGGGGAGTATGTATATTTCCCATACTTTGCTTGTAAAAACTTTGCTTGCGAGACTAGCGCTTTGATTTTGTACTGCAAGTCACTATGATAGGGCCCTCAGTTTTAGTATCACTAACTATTTTACCTAAATATTTATACTCGTGGGGTTAACTGTATGCTGCGACCACTAACCATAAAGTTAAATGGATGTTTCAGTTTTTTATTGTTGCATTGCCATCGCATGGTGTTAGATTTGGTTACATTGATTGCAAGATTGTTGTCTTCCACATATCTAGATAGATTTAGTAGTTGCCTCTGTAGGCCTATCGGAGTATGGTCAATGATAATAGATCATCTGCATAAAACAGATGGGTGAGTCGATGTATCCCGAGTTTAGGGAGACATGAGTGTGAGTTCTGAAACATGGAATGCATATCTTTATTGAAAAAATTAAACAACGTGGCAGCAAATATGCAGCCTTGCTTGAGCCCACCGTTGGTATGGATTGGGTGAGATAACATACCTTGTTGCGTTAGTTTGAACTGGATTGTGGTATCAGAATAGAATTGTTGTAAGGTGTGAAATGTATATCTCGGGCAACCTGCTTCTGTCAACTTGGCCCATAGGATTTTACGAGAAATCGAGTCGAATGCGACTTTAATATCTATAAATGCAAAATACAAAGGCTGATTAGTAGTTTGAGCTTTCTTCTTCCATGCAGACAATATTATCAGGTGACTAGCTGTGCCTAAGCCTGGGATGAAACCTAATTGATGGGGGTCCACCAGGTTAGCCGCCATCAGCCACCTATTTAGATCTTTAAGTATTATTCTTGCATACAGCTTCCCTGCTATGCCCAATAAAGCTAAGGGCCGGTAATTCACAGGGGACTTCCAATCACCCTTCTTGTATACTGGTACAATGATTGACCGCTTCCAGGATAGCAGTATCCTGCCCGTTATTTTGATCCTATTAAATACCATACATAGGTTGTCAGACTAATTGTCTGGATTTACCTTGAGTGCTATATTAGACAGCCCGTCCGGGCCAGGGGCTTGCAACATACTCAAATTTTGTATCAACATTTTGATATCTAATTGGTCAAACTTTGGCAGATTCTGCAAATTTTTCAGAGATGTATCCATAGGGACATAATCAGGATCTGCATAAGATGTCCAGTCCTCTTCAGATACTGAATTTATTAATTCCACCGAGCTAGAGCTTGACACATGGTTTAACAGCCTCCAGATTGAGCTGCTAGATTTGGACATCAAAGCAGCCAGCATGCTTTCGTTCTCCGCCTGACTTTTTTTAGCCTTGTGTTGGAGAACAAAGTTCCTATACTAAGTGCACAAGTTAGCAATTGACCAGCTCGACTCTCTAGCAGGATATGTTTTTAATAGCCTAATATCCCTTTGTAGCTTTTTTTTGCCTCTGCTAGCATCTGATCAAAAATATATTTATGTTTATATTGCATACGTATTCCTTTTTTTGCCTTATATAGAATAGCTGTAATTCATGAGTATAATCAGCCAGGTTGTCAGGCCCTGTGTTATTTTCATTAAGCATATCGAGCATGCAGGTGTCGAGCAAGCTTGGATGGTGACCATCTAATTCTGTTTAGACTTTGTGGGAACATAATTTGCTGCCCATAAAACTGACGCAGAGAAGGAGAAGCTCTACTGAGCTCAATTTCTAATATGTTATGGTCACTAAGAGATGAGCAGGTAACCTTAAAACTTTGGACCCAGAGGGGTGCAGTTTCTGATATATATGCATAATCAAGTATAGCATGGGAGCTACTCCTTTTCCATGTAGGTCTTGGCGGCACATCAGCTTTGCAACTCCCATTTAACATTGTCAGGTTAGGTTCTTTCATCAAACCTTCCCATTTTTTGGACCTTTGCGTTAGCTGTTTTCCCTTTGGTTCAATGCATAATATGTTTAGGTCACCTGCAATCAGAACTACATAGATCTCAGGGTCACACACAATCATCTGTATTAGTTGTAAAACGAAACAGAGAAATAAATCGTCATCTACTATTACAGGATTCCAATAATTGTTTACAATTGCAAGTTTGTGGATTATCTCATTTTGTGAGTCCTGAAGATCTAACTTGGCCAATTGTAATCAGGGATGAGGGGATGCCCAATGGTTCAGATTTGCATTTATTTCTTTTTTAACCGCAATTAACAATCCCGCCGTAGGGCACCCCTTTGCCTGCTTCTTCGCAGGTATGCATGCTAACTCATAGTTAGGCCATATCGGGTAATCGCACCACCAAGTTTCCTGCATTATTATTACATCATACTGCAACAGGTGGCAAGATTTCTCTGGGACTAGTAGATGGGCAAATCCTCTCGTATTCCAGACCGCAATCTTGTAAACAGAAGAGTCAGTGATCCTCTTGTTCTAACGGCTTGAGTCATTTTTTTGGTTATCTCTTAATGTGTTTCTCTGCCAGGCCCAAGACATCTGGCGCTCAACCTGAGGTCTACCACTTGCTTCCTTTGGGATTGAATGGGATTCAGCTACACCATTATTTTGCCTGTTCTGACTATCAGGATGCCCAGGTTCAGCATCCGCAAAGCTAACTGATCTATGTATGGCCCAGTTTCCATGTCGCTTTGCAGGCTGTTTGGCTTGATCCTGTAATTGGTGATCATTTTTCTCAATGTAGTATCATGCATGTCCTCATCGTTGGCGTACACCAGTATGTCGTCCAAGTAGTAGGAGTCCATCATACCTTGGCATGCTGAGGCTGCTTATGAAAGGCCAAAAGGCATCTTGGTGAACTGGTATGTCCTGAACGGGTGATGAATGCAGTGAGGGGCCTGGAGTCTTTGTGGAGATCGATCTGGTGATACGCATTCCTTATGTCCAGTTTTGAAAACATGTTTGGCTCTTTCGGCATAAGGATAAGTTCATTTATACTAGGAATGGGTTAGCTGTCTGCAATAACCTCCAGGGTGAGGCTGTGGAGGTCAATTTTTCTTTTTTTCTTTTTTTTGTTTTAAACTTTATTTTTGTTTTTTTGCATAACAATAACGCAACATTGTTGCACAGGCTGCAACTAAAGATCATTCCCACCTCACCCTCTAGATTCCCTCCCCCCAAACCCGACAGCAGCTAGGTCCACAGGTAGTGCATTCATTGTATATTCAGCAGATGGAGTTAGCATATTGTCTGTGTCTTCAGGGGACTGGACCAGGGGATGAGTTATGTGATTATGTTGGGTACGTGGTGGACATCAGGTATGCGATGTAGGGGCCCCAAATGTCTGGGGGCCAGGCATGGAGCGGTAGCAATTTTATGAAGCATGTTCCAATATCCTGACTGTAGGTCACGTCTTTTAGCCAGCATTTCAGATTAGGGGTGGGGGGGTCCACGTCCCCATGTCATTGCCACCCTCCTTCACGCTAGGACCAGTAGTAAACCTGCCAGTTTGCGTCCGAAGGACGGTAAGTGTCTGGTTAACCCAAGAAGTGCCAGGGTGGGGTCGTGGTCTAGTTGAGTTCTGGTAATTGAAGCAATTTTTCCCAGTATTGAGTTCCAGAAATGAGATATGCTTGGGCATGCCCACGATAGGTGTATAAAGTCAGCATCTGGGCTCTGCAGCGTTCACATGTTGCTGGGGTCGTTGCTCATTGCGCGTGGAGTTTTGCCAGTGCATAGTACACTTGATGTACTTAATTGAAGTGTATTTGTTTATAGCGTGTGTTGAGTGATACTTTTTGGGTTTGATGCAGGATATAGGACCAGTCCTCGTCCGTTATTGTGGTTTTCAGGGCTTTCTGTCATCTTCTTTTAGCTGCTGAGGGTGTAGGTGCTGTGTTGTTCAGGAGCGACTTGTATATTTCAGAGATTAGTCTACTATTGCTTTGTGATTGTATCTCTCCATGAAGAAGCTGCCACCTGGGTGGCTGTTGAGGGAACATGGTGAAGTTGGTTTGGAGTGAGTGGCGTAGTCGGAAGTATATAAACAGGTCTAGGGCGTTGTTACTGCCTTTGTCTCTGGCTTGCTGTGGAGTAGGAAACGTGTCGTCAATGAAGAGGCCTCCCAGTGATTTTATTTGGAACTTGTCTGCCCATCTTAGATATGTTCTCTCTGTGGTTAAGGGGGATACCGGTTATGAATCTTGCTGGGATTAGAGGTGAGAACCTGGTCTGGACGCCACTTTTTTGTGCAATTGTTTTCCAGACGGCGTATGTAGTATGGACTACGTTTAGAATGGTGTGGGGTATGCTGAATTTTCCTAAAATTGTCGTCCTAAGGAGGTATGGGGTCGCCAGTGTTCGTTATATTTGGACATGGGGTCTGATGAAATCTGTAGAGTACCAGTGCCCAAGGAATTGGGCTTGGGCAGCCCAATAGTAGCGTTCTAGATCTGGGAGTGCTAGGCTGCCTTTTGAAACGGGCTGGATGAATGTGGGGTATGCCACTCTCGCTACCTTAACTGCCCATAGTAAGTCAAGTATTAGGCTCCAGACTCGGCGGAGAAATTGTTGTGATAGTAGTATGGGGATGTTTGCAAAAAGGTATAGGAATTTTGCAAGGATGACCATCTTGACCAGGGAGACACAGCCCCAGAAAGTGAGTAGGAGGAGTTTCCATCTGTTTACTTTACTTTGTAGTGCTTCCACTGTTGTCCTGTAATCTCGCATAATGTCTTGATGGGATCTGGATAGGAAGATACCGAGTTATCTGACTTTTGAATGTTGCCAACTCAATCCAAAGTCGCAAATTCTTTTGTCGTCGTGGTTAGCGGAAATATGATCGATTTGGAGTGGTTGATCTTCAGTTCAGAGAAGTTGCAGAATCTGATGACCTCTCGCATGATTGGGTTTAGGTTCTCTGCGGGGTTGTGTTGTGTATGAATAAAGCTGTGTTGTTTGCGTAGAGGGAAATTATCATCTTGTGGGGTCCGATGGAGAGACCCCTGTTCAGGTGGCGAGCTCTACGGTGGGATGCCAGGGGTTCCATCATCAGCGCAAACAGCACTGCTGACAGAGGGCAGCCCTGTCTGGTCCCCCTCTGTAGTTTTATTTCTGAGGATTTCTGAGGATCTGGTGTTCCCCAGGACGATGATGGAGTTTGAGTCATTAGATAGAAGGGCAATTAGTTTGAGGAAGTACTTGCCTAGTCCCATGCGTCGCAGAACTTCAAAGAGAAAGGGCCACTCAACCGAATTGAATGCTTTTTTGGCATCTAGTAGGGCTGCTATTGCTTGAGTCTAGGGATTGAGTGCTTCCATGGCTCCAAACATTCTTCTGATGCCAAATGAAGTGTTGCAAATGGGTATAAAGCCTGCTTGATTGGCTACTGCCAGACCGGGCATCAAGGGGAGTAGTCTGGTGGTGAGAATTTTGGCGAGTATTTTATTGTCTAGATTTATTTAGGATATTGGCCTATAAGAGGCGCAGTCTTCATGCGGTTTACCTGGCTTATGCAGGAGGATCTTGTTCGCCTGACGAAGGGTTGGTGGTAGTATTCCAGTTTCCAATGCTTCTTCAAACACCTGCAGCAGGAGCTGGGCTAGAAGGTGGGTGTGAGCTTTATAAAACTCGCCTATCAGACCGTCGGGCCCAGGAGCTTTGGTGTTGGGGAGTTTTTAATCGATGTGAGAATTTCTTCGAGGGTAATAGGGACATTCAGTGGTTCTCTCAGCTCAGCGCTGGTCCAGTATAGTTCAAGGTTCTCGAGATATTGGTGTAGATCTATTGGGTCTGCAGTGTATGTGTGCTATAGAGTTCCTGATAGAAGATGCAGAAAGTTTCGACAATTTCTTCCTGTGTGTGTACTAGGTCTCCTTGTCTATTTCGGATTCTCTCCACTAGGGTGGGTTTCCTCTCCGCTGCTATTAATCATGCCAGGAGGGCTCTCAGCTTCTGGCATTCACCGTATTGACGGATTTTGTGGCCTTGGGATAGAAACTTTAGTTCTCTTTCTGCGATTGATCTGAATTTATCAAGTTCTATCTTGAGGGCGCAAAGGGATCTGGGGTCTTTCGACTGGGTGTATTCTATCTCCCACTCTTTCAGCTTGGCTTCGCTGGAGGCTAGTTTTCTTCTGATTAGCTTTGATATTCCATTTTATTTTGCCAGGCATAGCCCCCTAACGTAGCATTTCAGCGTCTCCCAGAGGATGCTGGCTGATGTAACTGATGATTGGTTTAGTTCAAGAAAGGAGGTTATCTCTTTGCGCAGTTCATCTGCAAAAACGTGGTCCTGGAGGGATCCGGGTTTGAATCGCCATTGTGGCCTGTCTTTCCTGCTGTCTGATAGGATGCATTTGAGAGTGACGGTGGAATGGTCTGAGAGGGTCCTTGGTAGAATTTGACATTGTCCCGATTGGAGTTGGCTCTGTGCGGATACCATCAGGTAGTCCAGACGCGAGTCCGTGTTGTGTACCCAAGAATGAAAGGAGTATTCACAGGCTTCCCAGTGACTGTGTCTCCAGACGTTAATAAGATTATAGGCATTGCAGATTTCCTGGATTTGAAGACTTGCTTTGGAGGGCGGGGTCGTTACACCTTGGGATTTATCTTTAGGAGGGATGAATGGGGTGTTTAAGTCGCCTCCCCAGATGATCGTGGCTGACCCTGCTGTTTCTAGGTGCGTCATCACCCAATCAAAGTTGTTACCACCATCGGTGTTTGGCCGTAGGAGTTTACTAGGACAACCTCTTTTCCTTCTATGATTCCCCGTATGAGGAACGCTCTGCCTTCCAAGTCTTTTTCTGAGGAGATTAGCCTGAATCTTGCTCTTTTGTTTATCAGGATAGCGACCCCTCTAGCGAACGAGGATTATGAAAAGAAGTACCTGTGACATCCCCAGTCACGAGCCCAGCTGTTTTCAGAGCTGGGGAGGAGGTGTGTTTCCTGAATCAGGGCTACATCTATCTTATGTCTTCAGAGGTATTGAGATATTTTGCGTGTTTTAGATGGTCGATTGCCCCCCCTGATGTTCCATGTAGCTAGGTTGAGTGGAGGTTGTAGGCCAGCCGTGTTTAAGCTAGACTTCCCGTTATCCGTGGAGAGCTGTGGCAGGCTCAGCTTGTGGGCTGCTTCTGCTGTGGTTGGTGTTGGTTAGCGTTCAGGATCTGTTTGCAGAGTGATTTTGCCAGGTCTCTGAGTGCTTATAGCGAGTATATTAGGGCAGTAAGGGGCTGGTGTAGAGTAAGCCCAGGTTTTGGTTATCTGTTTATCATTGGGGGTCAAGTGATGGGGCACCTTCCTCCGCAAATAGTACTTAGGTGATCCGGGGTGGCCCTGGGTAGCGGGGTGGTTTGCAGGCTTCCTTTAGGTGGCTCCCTGTTGAGGACCAGAGGTTGCAACGGGGTCGAGCCCTGGCACTTCCGCCAGGGCTTTTGGTGATGTAGAAGGCGTGGCTGAATGGTAGTCCACTCTGGGTGGGTGATACTGCTGTGACCGGATGAGTCGTGAGGGGGAGGCCCGTGTCTTCTCCTGTATTGCAGCCACAGAGCACCCCTTACTTTGCAAGGCAGGTGGTTGGCGGCAGGTAGAGTTGCTCAGTGACAGCGGTCGAGGCCAGGATCTGCTGCTATTTAGTTTGTTGCTCTCCGGGCTGTGGGTGGTCAGATGAGTGTGTAGTTGGGTTATTCTTGGGTTTTAGTACTACACATATGTGGAGTGCGCTCGGGACTGGGCCCAAGGGCTTATGGGTATGGGTTTCCTCCGATTTCAGATGTTGTGAATGTGGTTTCTACAGCGGCAATGATTGCAAAGGAGTGTTGGTTTCTCACAGGGCCGCCGCATAGAGGAGGGGGCTGAGCACATTCCCTGTTCACGCTGGAGGCATTAGTTTAAAGCAGAACCTCTCCGTTATCTACTCCAATGTCCAGTATGTGGCGAGTATCTTGGGAAAATGAAGAGTGTTAGCCGCGCTGATTTTGGACCTGGCGCCTGGGGGTATTCTGGCAGGTCAGCTTGCGCAGGATCAGTGCACCTGTCTGATTTACCCAGGGTTGGTTGGTGTTAGTGAATTCTAGTTCTGGTGTTGTGGCAGGGCGCGGTGCCGTTGATTTTGCGAAGCTGGGGGAGGCCACGCAGCAGTGCCGGCTGGATTCAGGCACGTTCTGGTGGGGAAATGTCATGCGAGGCCCCAGGGTGTGTGGGCCTTGGGGGGTGGGGGCTGCTGCTGCTCGGTTCCGGCAGTTTGCTAAATGCTGGGGCCTGTAGGCGTGGCAAGTGTCTGTGGGAGACCCCTGATGGTGATGTTGGTGGTCCAGAAGGGGTTGTTTGCCTCGTCCTCAGAGGTCTCTTTCTCCGGGTCTTTGTGCCGCCATCTGAGCAGAGGGCAGAGGGGAGAGAGGTGACTCTGGGACTAGGCCACCAGCGCTCTCACCTGTTGTTAAATGTAGGTACTGCTGGTCGGCTGAGTCTGCCATCACTCTTGTCACCATACCGTTTACCCTGATTGTGCAGTGGGGCTTCTCCCTTCTGGCTCTCGATCTGTTCACCATCAACACCATGGGTCTCCCTTCTTCTGATGAGGAATCAGCTTCCACGTTGTGTTCTGCATTTATGGTCGGCACTTTTTTGTTGCGCCACCTGCAAACCAAAGCAAAGTGTCCTATTTTCTTGCTTACAGAGCACTCTTTGTCCCTCGTTGGACATTCTCGGTCATTGGCTAGGTGGCGCTTAAACGGTTCCATTCTTCCCCACTTCACTTCTCTTGCGTCAGTCACTTGCTTTTCTTTTCTGTTTTTATAGGTGATCACCTGGACTTCTGCTGGAGCAGAGCTGCCTGCAAACTCTTTGTGTCACCTCGCGGTCTCTTGTACGACACTCGCTATCGCTATGGCATTGTTGAGCTGAAGTTCTTTCTCTAATATAAACTTATCTTTCACCTTCCTGCTTTTGGTGTGGACCATCAACATGTTGCAGATCATAGCTTCTGCATTATTTCCAAAGTTGCATACCGCAGCTAGTTCCCTTAGCTTGGTTACATAATCGTCCACAGGCTCTGATCCTTCTTGTTTGCATCCATAGAATCAAATTCTGGGCAGAACCGTGCTTTCCTTACTGGCAAACCGCTTCACAATTCTTCTCATGGCCTCCTTGTACACATCATTGTTCTCACCACCTGCTTTGGGCGTAAAGCCTGCGAACACGTGTTGCCCTTCTACTCTGAGGGCATTCAATAACATTGCTCTGCGACTTGCAGCGGTATACCTCGCACCTCCTAGTGCCTCAACATATGTCGTGAATAGGGGTTCCCATTGTGGCCATGGGATGGCAGGCCTACCTGGTGTTTGTGGGAAGGGTGGGGGAGGCGTTGCTCCTAGTATGCTGCTGTGCGGGTGTCAGGATCCCGTCCTCATCGCCAAATATGTTGTATAATAATCAGGCACCAGGTAACCTGTAGCCGCAGACTTTCTTTATTCTTCTCTTGCAACTAATAAATTATTCCAAAGAGTGTCTTTAGACTGCAGGTGTAAGGTAAGCAATGCCTGGGGCCTCAGGGTTGTCCTCTAGGCTTTGTGGCAGTCATTATGTCCCTAAATATAGAGGAGCGCGGGAGCTGATTGCTCAGTGTCACTGGCGCCTTTGTAATCCTCTTTTCCGCTTTGCACAGGAATCGGCGCTCTCGCCGCAAGATCACGCGAGACTGCGGCGGTGCCGCATCTTGTGGGCTCTTTACAGCAAATATTGTGAACAGTAAAATTAATTAACAAAAACAAAGAGAACCGTAGAATAATGTGTTCATGGTTGAGAGGTGATTTATGCTAAACAACATCACCTTTTCTCACGCTCTTATCGAATACTTGTACCTCTGTCAGACCACCCATCTTCCTCTTCTTTGTCTTTTACTCCTTCTAAGGTTGTCAGTGCTCTTCACCAGCCCGCAGGGGGCTCTCACATTTTGCATGCTCACTTCCATCTATTACAGTATAATGTACCATTTTCTCTCACAGTGATTGACCAGGTTTTGGCTAAGTCCAGTCTCTGTTGGACCATAGACAGCTGCTGACTCTGCTGCAGAACAGTGCAAGACAGAAGAAACAGCTACTGTAACCCAGTTCCATTCCCATTACTCACACACAGGCTTGGAAGAATCAATGCCCTAAAGGTGCGCTTTTGGCCAACAGTCTAAGAAACACCTTCCCAAGTGCGTAGGCAATCCAACCCTACTTTTACCCTAGGCGTGGGACTGAATCACTCCTTCAGGCAAGCCTTGGCCCCGGAAGATGGCTATGGCGGCAACTGGAGCGGTATAAATGACTATTTGTATTTACATATAGGACATGGGAAAGGGGCTGTGGGGAGAGGGAGGTTAGTTCCACCTGTGGAGGAGGTCACAAAGAAAGCCTGCATTCCAATCATCCATTTTGAAGTACCAGGAGCGTTCACATCGAGATATGTGACGTATGGTGAGCAAATGAACCAGCAGAGAGCCGCAGTATGGCTCTGCCCAGTACCCATTCGAAGAACAGCACCTATTGACATACCCATCTTAAGAACACAATGGACAGTCAGGCATACATTAAGAAAACCCAACTAGCAAATAAGACGAAATGAAGATTGCTTAAGTACAGTCCCGGAAGAACCCAGAAAGGCCTTAATGGAAGACAAATGGTGACGTCACAAAGGCCCAGACTGACTTGAAGATAGAAGAAATGATGACCAGAGAATGATGCAAAGAGACGAAAACGCCACGAATAAAGATATCGTGAACCTAAAAGAGAACGATGTTGAAACATGAAGGTGCTTAAGCTGTAAGCAAGAATGAAGATATCCACTGGTTCATGCCTGTACATGTACTTGAAACGCAAGAAAGCTAAGAAAACAGTACTGCTTGCTATGCTTAGTAGAAGAATAGAGCGGCAAGCGCCATGTTTACATAATGTACCTCAAAACAAAGCACAGTATTATAAGTGCGAGTCCACTTTGCAATAAAAGCAGAATCGACAAGGTTGCTATAGGCCAAACACGACAAGCTTCATATTCTAGCGAAACAAGGAAAAACGGCTGAATCGAAACTCAGCAGATGCAACTCATGCCCAAGGAGACAAGGTCATACCAATAGAAGAAGCGAACAGTAGCTACATCTAATTGAAACTTAAAAACAGAATATCCTGCCTCTGAAAGGTCAAGATAAGGAAGCGTAGGCAGGTGGCAAGCCGAATAAGAATTAAATGCACAAATCAAGAGAAACTAGGCGAATTCACGGTGTCTGCATCATGTGATCATCCGAGCGAGGAGAAGCACGAGTTTACACCTACGCGTGGCATCCACCCAGAAGATAGCAGAACTTTCCCAGTCAGAAGATGCAGTTTCGAGGCCAACCACAGTTAGATAATTGACACATTGTTGTTGAAGTGATGATTGATTGTACCCTTAATTGGAGGAAGGCTGGGTTGATGGGGGGAGCGCCCTGCACCTGGCTGACCATTCTGCTCAATCACAGTAGACCAAATAATCTAGGGTCCTATAGTTAGTATAACCAATGGGACATTGCACTCTTAGTGACGTCTACAGTAGTCATTTTGAAGGAAGGGCTTAGATGCCCACCTGACAGTGTTTTACCCAATCACCTTACTCCGTTACCATATACAGATATAGCACCTATATTAAACTTACCTTTTCCGAACCAATAGAAATGCTTATTAACTTTTGAGTGTTACACATCAGCTATGAAGAGTTTTTAGTATAATTGATGTTGTTTTTATGAAGTTCGTTGGAGTTGAAGCGAGACGGATGATCGCATCACTGCTGATTTCCATGACTCCCCGTTTTTTGTACTTGTCATTAAACGGACTCCCTTTGCCAAACCATTGAGTTGTCCTTATTGATTGGTGTTGGAGTACTAAATCTGCACCCCCATCCATCTCAAAGGTGCAGCTATCTCGTCTTAAAGTACTTCGGAGCAAACCCCAACTCTATGGGCCCAGCCGGGAGACTCCCCAGTACACTTGGTAGCTGAGAGGATGGTCCATTGACCATCGATTATTGATTAAGTAAGACACCTATTGACCGTTGACATAAAGTAACTCTAGCTGAATCATTCCGAATTCGGAGGTAACCACGCCGCTATTTGCGGCATGGCTGCCTCCGAACTCGTCCAAACTCCAGCCTGGTGAATGGAGTAATTAACAGGTCCATTCCGAGGTCGGAGGGACTGCTAATTCCCCATTCACCAGGGCCATTCGCTATTTCCCATTTGAGCCCCCATAGGGCTCAATGGGAAGGGGGAAGGCGGCAATAACGGTACTGTAAATTACGGTACCGTTATTGACCCCGGAGTCCCTTTGCGGGTCCCGTCCTTAACGCTTGCTAAAAGCAGGCATTAAGGAAGGACCTGCAAAGGGAACTCGTAGTAGGGCGGTAAGGGTTTAACGGCACCGGTCTCGTTA
Source organism: Ambystoma mexicanum (assembly GCF_040938575.1). Classification (NCBI taxonomy): domain Eukaryota; kingdom Metazoa; phylum Chordata; class Amphibia; order Caudata; family Ambystomatidae; genus Ambystoma; species Ambystoma mexicanum. The sequence continues at coordinate 906,135,230 of NC_090937.1, read as the reverse complement.
CCGGTGACCTTTAACCCTTACTGTCCTACTCGGAATGATATCACTAGTCCTTTGCCATTCAGTTGAGTAGACTGTGAAGTTTCCCGTAGACAATGGTAGCATAAAAAGACTGTAGTCAGGGCCTGAACGGACCCGTGTTCTCCATGCATCCCTTCCCATTCCTATGGGCAGTGGAGCGGACTGAAAAACTGAAGAAGGCGGTAACGAAGGTGGTGATCCCGAGGGTCCAGAGAGGAACCATGCGAACGGTGTGTAAAACAAAAAATTGAATGCTTTGGCAAATAGTGCATGCCTTAGAACAAGTAAAGGGAAAAAGTAACAGAGGGAGGCGGGAAGAAAACAAAATATAGTTAGAAGTAGAGAAGACTGTACATATATAAGGGGATAATGACTCAAGAATAGAGAAGTGGAAGGTTACCAGGGTAGACACCCGAGAAGTGAAAGGTTACCGGGGCAGACACCCGAGAATTTAAAGGTTACCGGGGCAGACACCCGAGAAGTGAGAGGATACCGGGGGAGACACCCGAGAAGTGAGAGGATTCGCCTTATTCCTACACTTTAATATAGCGGCTAGAAGAAACGTGGACCCAGAGTCCCACATAATGGTGAACGATTAGACTACCACAATGTTTAAAGACATCATGAAAGGGGTACTTTTACACTCCATGAAGGGGTAATGATTAGAGGCAGAGATATCTGTGTCCAGCTGGTGTCTGTTTAGTCTGTCAAGCGTCTGTTGTATATGTTTTGTGTTGTGACGTTATATATCTAAAAAAATTTCTTTGAAAAAATGGAACCAAAACTTTGTGCGATTTTACAGCTGAGATGAAATCGCACGTGAATTAATGTTTTTGAGTAAAATCGGATAATATGAAATTTTTGTGAAAATTTGGATTGGAGCTTGCAGTGTTTGGTGCTCGCTCATATTGTTAGAAGTTGTTTTAAGTCACACAAAAACATCGATAAGTGTTATATAAAAGGAAAGGAAACAAAGTTAAACATGAAAGATATAACTCCATTGGCACACTTATGCAAGCAATTGCCAAAACACGCACCTAAGCTAAAGAAATATAGTACCGAGTGGGTTAAAGGTACCGCCCACAAGATGGTTATGCCATGGCCACAAAATGGGTCTTTATCTAAAGCCGTTTTACAACATATGACGACATATTTGCATGCCACATATTCAGGCAAAAAGCTAGAAAAACGCCTTGCTGTTCTCGAGTTGTTTGAACAGGGAAAGGAGGAAGAGCCACCAACAGCCTGGATACTTAATATATGCACAGAGGGGGGTGAGGCGCCTACCACGCCACCTGCCCCACCCGAAACAAACATTGAGGAAAGTAAGGACGAGGGGTTATACCCACTGAGAGAACTCAAAGCAGCCACAGGGTATAGCAACCCCGCATATGAGTCACCTACACATAGTAGTGACGGAAATCAAGGAAAGGATAAGGGCAAGAATGTTACCTCCGCAGTCCCACGGGACAAGGAGAGACGTGATGACGCAAGAAGAGATCAAGCACAGACAAGTACATATATTGACAAGGAGAGAGAAGGAAAGCGATGGAAGAGAAACGAAAGTAGAACTCATGAGATAGCATTCGCAAAAGACGAATGGATGGCAGGACACATTTTATTGAAATTCGATGGCAAAGGCATTCGAAACAAAGGGAGAAGTTAGGTGATGCACAGAGAAAGAGGAAAGAGAAGGAGTTAAGAGACGAGAGGATAAGAAAGAAAGACAGACAAAGGCGAGAACAGCTATATCGCGAAGAGCAAGAGAGACAGCTCGATCGCAACCCAAAAGCAGATAATGATCAAGACAGACAGAAACCGCAAAGGTTAGAAGAAGAGCAAAGGATACGTGAGAAAAGAATAAAAAGACAAAGAGATGAGGAAATTCAAAGGGTAGAGGATCGTCGAAATGAAAAGAGAAGGAAAGAAGATAGGGTCAGAGAAGAGGCGAGGAAACGCAAGGAGTTCGATGAGGATATAGAACGTAAGCGAAGACAGACAGCATGTGATCTTGAATATCTGGGGAGAGAGGTTAAAAAACCCGCTCCAGTGGTAGATTTGGAATACATTGAAGAATGTTTTCCTGAGTGCGATTCAGTACCAGGCACGTCTAGGACAAATATTGACAATGACTTCGATACCAGAAGCATCGGAGAAACGATCGAAAGAGTATATGACAAAATGGGGTTAGAACAAATACCTCAAGAGGAGGGGGAAGATGAGCGCCTAGAGAGCACTCAGCTTTACGACACTGAGGATGTCACCCGAAGTAGCGGGAATAGGGAATTATCTCTAGATAGATTAGAAATCAGTAGGAACCAAGACGATGCAAGAAGTTGCACGAATTGGGGACAGATAATGTCAGACCTGAAAGGGAGGAGCGCAAGGAAAATGAGGAGGAGGAAAGGAGCAAAAGACAATTCCCGAGGGAAAAAGGAATAAGATGGTCAGACACTAGCGATTCTGCTCCGAGGGCATCAGAGTCAGCCACGCAGCCTGACCGATATGTATCTCATGGTCAGAGGGGGGTGTCTTCACCCCGCCCTATGTGGACAGGGCATTGCCAGGTAGACGGCGAGGTGGAAATATTACCCCTGCAATAGACAGGAGAACAATGAGAGAAGAGAGAGAAGGCTACAGATTCCAATTTCCTGGGGGGAATAAGACCACAATATATTCCATGGCCACACATGGATCGAGAAAACTTGAAAAACAAGCTTCCAATATTGACATCGGGAGCCGGAAAATGGACACACGAGTTAGAAAAAATAACCGGAGGGAACACGTTAGCCATTGGTATTAAAGGTCTCCTAATCGCCATACTTGGTGAGAGAGCTGATGATGTGTGGGCACGAGCAGGCTACCCTGGTGTAACCACGATTAATACCTCGCATGACGGAGCTCCATTTAACAATTGTAGAGCCGCCGTATGGAAAACGCTACAAGTGCTATATCCAGATACTTCCGATATGGGAGCTATAATGACACGGAAAATGAAAGAGTCTGAGGATCCGTTGATTTATATACACAATTTTCAAGACGCATGGGTGCTCGAGATCATGGGCGTGATAATAGGGGGGACAGGGGGTTTTGTCCTCCCAACTTCTGTGGCATGCCTTTTTGCCCCCCCCAACTTTTAAAGGGAGGACAGGGGCGGCTGCAATCATCAATTATGTAATTGGACAGCGCAAGCCCGGCTGGGGTGCCCAGCAAGGCTTGCGCTGTCTCATTACATAATGCTGAGATGCCTGGCAGCCGCGCTGCAACACATTCAGGGCTGGGATGCCCTGCATGGCTCACCCTAGCTGGCCTGACTCGAAGTCAGCACTTCCAGGGCCTGCGGTGCAGAGAATCGCTTTCCGGCTTTGTATTCGTGCTACACACAGACAGGAACTAGGAAGCTCATTCAGCTTGCTGGTTTCTGTCTGGAGGTGCGTGAATGCAAAGAGGTTAGGTCGGTGTAACATGAGACGTGGCCCAGGCAGCATTTGAAAGCAGAGCAGAGGTATTTTATTTTTTTTAAAACAATTTTTTATTGTTTTTGTGTATATTGGTTGGGGGGGGGCTGGGATGCGGGCTGACCCTAGTGAGGGTTGTGTCACATTTGGACAATGTGAGCAGATCTCACAGTACAGATTAAGGTCCCAGGTATGAAAACACACTAACATTAACAAAGATATTCTCTGGTGCAAGCCACAGCTCTGCACCACCTCTAAAATGAGTCTTGCCACTTTTCAGATGCTACTAAAGCACTACCATCCTAATTTCAAATAGAAGTTGGCTGAAGGTGTGCCCTCCCCAAGTAGAATGGAAACAGTCAAGCTGATAAAACCTGTGACCCAAAATTGTCGCACTTTACAAATTCTGTGAAATGAATTTGAGTGCTATACGCATTCCAAACATGGTGAACTTTTGTTAAGCAGTTTTTACTCTAGGTGCGCAGAAGGAACCGTATGGAATTTTGTGTTAAAAGCACACTTTTAGGGACCCTGTATAACTTTTCCCCCTGCCGCCAAAAATAATCTTCATCAAACTGGCAAAAAGTATTTCGAGTTTTGCAGACACTTTTTCCGGACGGTTTGGTGCAAATTAGTAAATGGGTGTCATGATTCAGGTTACAGGCCACCAAAAACTGCTTCACTTACCAAACTAAGCAGGGGAGTATCCAGAATTGTAAAAGTGGGCGGGGAGGGGGGTGGGAGGGATGAGCATCGAAATGCAGTGTGTAAAATTCCACATGGTCTCATTGGCGCCCCCAAACCGCCCACCCCTGCCCCAATCTACTTTTTTGGTAACATTAGTGGACGATGGCATTTTAACACACAACAACAAAAGTAAAACTGCAGGATCATTCCAGATGAAGGAAACTCATCTATCGGAGCTCTGTCCAAGTCCTCTGTAAGTTAGGTGATGCACAGAGAAAGGGGAAACAGAAGGAGTTAAGAGACGAGAGGATAAGAAAGAAAGACAGACAAAGGCGAGAACAGCTATATCGCAAAGAGCAAGAGAGACAGCGCGATCGCAACCCAAAAGCAGCCAATGATCAAGACAGAGAGAAACAGCAAAGGTTAGAAGAAGAGCAAAGGATACGTGAGAAAAGAATAAAAAGACAAAGAGATGAGGAAATTCAAAGGGTAGAGGATCGTCGAAATGAAAAGAGAAGGAAAGAAGATAGGGTCAGAGAAGAGGCGAGGAAACGCAAGGAGTTCGATGAGGATATAGAACGTAAGCGAAGACAGACAGCACGTGATCTTGAATATCTTGAATATTTTACCACACAACAACAAAAGTAAAACTGCAGGATCATTCCAGATGGAGGAAACTCATCTATCGGAGCTCTGTCCAAGTCCTCTGAGGCAAAATACATGCAAACGTCCTCATTATTATATGGATTGCACCAACATAAGTGATTTCAAAGAAAAGGACATTGCAAGGCGCATCATCAGTCCTTGATACTTGGAGGAACCATGGAAGTGACTTTAGTATAAGTGGCCATGAATAAGCCAAGTGACAAATAACTTTGTGGTGCAAACTACCTAAGTTGCACTTTTGTTATATGTGGAGCAACTCTATAGTCATTACATTATAATAGCATGATGCATTAACATAAGCTTTGAAGTGATTCAGAGTCACTTTCAGAGCTGCAGATAAGGTACAATGTAATTAAATGATTTGCTCAGGATCACACATTTGGTTAAATGGTGAAACTGGGATGTGGACAATTTAAGTGACCGCGCACATCTTTCCAGGTTTAGTTGATATATATATTTTTATTAAGGTTTTGCTTTACATTTCATGTGCTTACATAATTATTTATAGCGAAGCCTTGGAAGCAAACCACATTACATAATAAACTAGCCTTTCATAGTAAACTAACCATACACTATATACATTGTCATAGAAATATGTTGAGAAATGGGAGTATGACTTTAGTTTTATTCTCCCTATACTACATGCAAAGTCACAATAGCATCATGTAGATTAATGTGAGCCTAACAAATCCCCCTTAGGTTTTAAAGCCATAGTCATTATTTCATAAAGCATGCAACATTATGCACCCTTCTCACTTCTGATCACTCCCTCCCATTCCCATTTCTAAAGGGACAAAAGTCCCTGCTAATGGTACCCCCTCCCTCCCATCAGTGCCCAATCGGATATTTAATATATGCACAGAGGGGGGTGAGGCGCCTACCACGCCACCTGCCCCACCCGAAACAAAAATTGAGGAAAGTAAGGACGAGGGGTTATACCCACTGCGAGAACTCAAAGCAGCAACAGGGTATAGCAACCCCGCATATGAGTCACCTACACATAGTAGTGATGAAAATCAAGGAAAGGATAAGGGCAAGAATGTTACCTCCGCAGTCCCATGGGACAAGGAGAGACGTGATGACGCAAGAGGAGATCAAGCACAGACAAGTACATATATTGACAAAGAGAGAGAAGGAAAGCGATGGAAGAGAAACGAAAGTAGAACTGATGAGATAGCATTCGCAAAAGACGAATGGATGGCAGGACAAATTTTATTGAAATTCGATGGCAAAGGCATTCGAAACAAAGGGAGAAGTTAGGTGATGCATAGAGAAAGGGGAAAGAGAAGGAGTTAAGAGACGAGAGGATAAGAAAGAAAGACAGACAAAGGCGAGAACAGCTATATCGCGAAGAGCAAGAGAGACAGCTCGATCGCAACCCAAAAGCAGATAATGATCAAGACAGACAGAAACCGCAAAGGTTAGAAGAAGAGCAAAGGATACGTGAGAAAAGAATAAAAAGACAAAGAGATGAGGAAATTCAAAGGGTAGAGGATCGTCGAAATGAAAAGAGAAGGAAAGAAGATAGGGTCAGAGAAGAGGCGAGGAAACGCAAGGAGTTCGATGAGGATATAGAACGTAAGCGAAGACAGACAGCATGTGATCTTGAATATCTGGGGAGAGAGGTTAAAAAACCCGCTCCAGTGGTAGATTGGGAATACATTGAAGAATGTTTTCCTGAGTGCGATTCAGTACCAGGCACGTCTAGGATAAATATTGACGATGACTTCGATACCAGAAGCATCGGAGAAACGATCGAAAGAATATATGACAAAATGGGTTTAGAACAAATACCTCAAGAGGAGGGGGAAGATGAGCGCCTAGAGAGCACTCAGCTTTACGACACTGAGGATGTCACCCGAAGTAGCGGGAATAGGGAATTATCTCTAGATAGATTAGAAATCAGTAGGAACCAAGACGATGCAAGAAGTTGCACGAATTGGGGACAGATAATGTCAGACTCCGAAAGGGAGGAGCGCAAGGAAAATGAGGAGGAGGAAAGGAGCAAAAGACAATTCCCGAGGGAAAAAGGAATAAGATGGTCAGACACTAGCGATTCTGCACCGAGGGCATCAGAGTCAGCCACGCAGCCTGACCGATATGTATCTCACGGTCAGAGGGGGGTGTCTTCACCCTGCCCTATGTGGACAGGGCATTGCCAGGTAGACGGCGAGGTGGAAATATTACCCCTGCAATAGACAGGAGAACAATGAGAGAAGAGAGAGAGGGCTACACATTCCAATTTCCTTTGCTCGAGAAGGGGGGAATAAGACCACAATATATTCCATGGCCACACATGGATCGAGAAAACTTGAAAAACAAGCTTCCTATACTGACATCGGGAGCCGGAAAATGGACACACGAGTTAGAAAAAATGACAGGAGGGAACACGTTAGCCATTGGTATTAAAGGTCTCCTAATCGCCATACTTGGTGAGAGAGCTGACGATGTGTGGGCACGAGCAGGCTACCCTGGTGTAACCAGGATTAATACCTCACATGACGGAGCTCCATTTAACAATTGTAGAGCCGCCGTATGGAAAGCGCTACAAGTGCTATATCAAGATACTTCCGATATGGGAGCTATAATGACACTGAAAATGAAAGAGTCTGAGGATCCGTTGATTTATATACACAATTTTCAAGGTGTATGGGTGCTCGAGACCATGGGCGTAATAATAGGGGGGGGGACAGGGGGTTTTGTCCTCCCAACTTCTGTGGCATGCCTTTTTGCCCCCTCCCCCAACTTTTAAATGGAGGGCAGGGGCGGCTGCAATCATCAATTATGTAATTGGACAGCGCAAGCCCGGCTGGGGTGCCCAGCAAGTCTTGCGCTGTCTCATTACATAATGCTGAGATGCCTGGCAGCCGCGCTGCAACACATTCTGGGCTGGGATGCCCTGCATGGCTCACCCTAGCTGGCCTGACTCAAAGTCAGCACTTCCAGGGCCTGCGGTGCAGAGAATCGCTTTCCGGCTTTGTATTCGTGCTACACACAGACAGGAACTAGGAAGCTCATTCAGCTTGCTGGTTTCTGTCTGGAGGTGCGTGAGTGCAAAGAGGTTAGGTCGGTGTAACATGAGACGTGGCCCGGGCAGCATTTGAAAGCAGAGCAGAGGTATTTTATTTTTTTTAAAACAATTTTTTATTGTTTTTGTGTATATTGGTTGGGGGGGCTGGGATGCGGGCTGACCCTAGTGAGGGTTGTGTCACATTTGGACAATGTGAGCAGATCTCACAGTACAGATTAAGGTCCCAGGTATGAAAACACACTAACATTAACAAAGATATTCTCTGGTGCAAGCCACAGCTCTGCACCACCTCTAAAATGAGTCTTGCCACTTTTCAGATGCTACTAAAGCACTACCATCCTAATTTCAAATAGAAGTTGGCTGAAGGTGTGCCCTCCCCAAGTAGAATGGAAACAGTCAAGCTGATAAAACCTGTGACCCAAAATTGTCATACTCTACAAATTCTGTGAAATGAATTTGAGTGCTATACGCATTCCAAACATGGTGAACTTTTGTTTAGGAGTTTTTGCTCTAGGTGCGCAAAAGGAACCGTATGGAATTTTGTGTTAAAAGCACACTTTTAGGTGCCCTGTATAACTTTTCCCCCTGCCGCCAAAAATAATCTTCATCAAACTGGCAAAAAGTATTTCGAGTTTTCAGGTTACAGGCCACCAAAAACTGCTTCACTTACCAAACTAAGCAGGGGAGTATTCAGAATTGTAAAAGTGGGCGGGGATGGGGGTGGGAGGGGTGAGCAACGAAATGCAGTGTGTAAAATTCCACATGGTCTCATTGGCGCCCCCAAACCGCCCACCCCTGCCCCAATCTACTTTTTTGGTAATATTAGTGGACGATGGCATTTTAACACAGTAAAACCTCAGGATCATTCCAGATGAAGGAAACTCATCTATCGGAGATCTGTCCAAGTCCTCTGAGGCAAAATACATGCAAACTTCCTCATTATTATATGGATTGCACCAACATAAGCGATTTCAAAGAAAAGGACATTGCAAGGCGCATCATCAGTCCTTGATACCTGGAGGAACCATGGAAGTGACTTTAGTATAAGTGGCCATGAATAAGCCAAGTGACAAATAACTTTGTGGTGCAAACTACCTAAATTGCACTTTTGTTATATGTGGAGCAACTCTATAGTCATTAGGTGTTTCCATTATAATAGCATGATGCATTAGCATAAGCTTTGAAGTGATTCAGAGTCACTTTCAGAGCTGCAGATAAGGCACAATGTAATTAAATGATTTGCTCAGGATCACACATTTGGTTAAATGGTGAAACTGGATGTGGACAATTTAAGCGACCGCGCACATCTTTCCAGGCTTAGTTGATATAAATATTTTATTAAGGTTTTGCTTTACATTTCATGTGCTTAAATAATTATTCATAGCGATGCCTTGGAAGCAAACCACATTACATAATAAACGAGCCTTTCATAGTAAACTAACCATACACTATATACATTGTCATAGAAATATGTTGAGAAATGGGAGTAGGACTTTAGTTTTATTCTCCCTATACTACATGCAAAGTCACAATAGCGTCATGTAGATTAATGTGAGCCTAACAAATCCCCCTTAGGTTTTAAAGCCATAGTCATTATTTCATAAAGCATGCAACATTATGCACCCTTCTCACTTCTGATCACTCCCTCCCATTCCCATTTCTAAAGGGACAAAAGTCCCTGCTAATGGTAACCCCTCCCTCCCATCAGTGCCCAATCGCTCACATTGTAATGCTCTGTTGATACAGAGCAATGTGAGGACCCTCTGCTGCCCATAGCTCCTTGGGACATTGTCCTGACAGCAGGGCACCTCTACCATTTGGAACGGGCAAGGTGTCTTGTGCCAGTACAATGAGCGCGCTTTGCAGGAATGGCTCAGCACACATTGTCCTGCCAGCGACACCTTTGCCGTTGGGCACCATCTTTGATGTGCCGAACGGGAGAGGTGTCCCAATGACAAATGTCCCAGTCTGGCTCTTAAAAGATCCACGGGGGCAGCTTCCCCCTCCCCTCGTCTCTCTGGCTTGGTACACCACTGCTTGGAGCCATTTGAACACAGAAAAACATACCATAATTTTAATCTTTCAGAATCTTGTAGAAAAAATCAATCAGCACATACACAAATAAGGTGCTGTGCAGAAACCAAGTTTGGAGATATATGGCATTTAAACATTGATACCAAGTATACTTGGTCACCCACTGCACTGCATTAACCGATGGCTTCTGCCTTTGAATGAAAGGAAAAATCAAGGGAATTGCTGACATTGCAGTGAATCTGTTCCTTTCGGCCATGGCTTTATAGTTCAGCTAGGACAAATTTAGCCCTAACTTTCAGGGTTCAGGGGGTGATAAAGTCTGGTCTGCTCAATGAACGTTGCGCCACTGTTTCCATGTGTTATTGTATATGTTCATATAAAGGTTGTGTGCACACAGTGTATGTCAATGGAGGTGCTGGGTGCATTTGTCTGTGAGTGAGAGTGTATGCAAGAATATGTGTGTTGACTTTTGTGTCTGAATGAATGATTAATAATGCATTGTTTGTATATTCTATTGGAATTAAGTTTGTGGATGTTATGTTGTGTCACTGCGTGCATGGCAGGCCGGCTGGAGAAGTGTGACGGCCCAATTGATTTTTAAAGATAGGCCACCAGCTTTATGAAAGTTACAACAGAGCGTCAGCAAAGGACTCATGTGGAGTAGTAGCCTAGTGTTATCCCTCAGGGATTTAGGTTGTTTGACTGAGGTACAAAATCACAGCAAAATTGACCATAGTCATTTTCACTGCGAATAAGTTTTTACCTCGGGACAATAAAACAAACCCATGTCCCCCCAAACTGCCAGTACACCCATAAACCCCCCTACTTAACTTTTCTCCATCTGCGGCTCTCCTTTACCCTGCAGCGTCTGATCCATCCATCTAACGCGGGTCGGATCTGATGCTGCAGGGTCCCTTTTTCTTCATTTTTTTTGTTAGGTCCCCTGCCACCAATGCTGAGGAATCAGGGGACACCCATGTAACTCCCAAATTAAAAAAATACAGAACATGAGGGGCGTAGGACACCCCCGCAACCCCAGCTCTGCATGTTCGGTATCTTCGGCTTCAAACTAATTGTGGTGAACGAATTTAGTCAAATCTATCATTCAACCATATTTTATCGAACAATTTGGCCAATACGATCCCTAAGAGACAGCACCCACCTGCAGCCTTTCAGCAGGGAGTTGCACAGAATCACACGGTGCAACAACAAGCACCAGGAGCACAACAAGGTGCACAACCTCAGAGCATGGGGACTTTTCCACAAGGACAATCCAAACAGGCACCAAAGTAGCAGTCACAACCAATGAGCACAGGGCAGGCCATGAACCCTAGAATGGGAAATGACCCTGCTCATGGAGGAAATCCAGCAGCACCAACTTTGCATATGAACTAGGACAGCTCACTGGGAACCCTGATGTGTTCTATCCTATCAGTGACACCAGACCCTCAAAGGGAACCAAGGGTGGATGCCGTTATAGGGGATAAAGAATATTCCTTCCTCGTTGACACAGTTGCAACGCGCTCGTGTATTCGTGAAGTCAGGTTTTCCTTGTCCGGCAAGGCCATAAATACTCAGAGTTTCACAGGAGCGACAAGTCGTGTTTCCTTTACCAGAGCACTTCCACTCTCTATAGGAGAATGTGAAATGAACGTGCCTTTATTATATTCATGTCAGACCCCAGTAAACATTTTAGGGAGAGATCTAATGACAAAGTTAAACATGACAATCTCGTTCACGGAGGAGGGCATAGTGTGTTCAACTCCAGGAATGCACTATTCAAACGAATGCAAAATAATCAGGGCATACTCAGGACGCATAGCCATGAGGGCCATACCATTAGAGCCAGAAATGTTCGCATATGGTATGCGTGTGCTTATGGCAGGATTACCAGGCCTGGCAGACAAAACCATGAGAACCCCTGATGAGTTCTTATTCAGACCCAGAATACCGATGCATGAGGAAGAGGGACACGTATTTCCCTTGATGATACGCACAGCTGTAGTACAAGGGAAAGTAGTCTTAATTGACGGTCACGATGACGAGAGCAGACAATGGTGCGCGATAATCGTCACTGGAGAAGGATATCGAGTGACTGACATCACCGATGACGATCTATTTCAAGAACCAACAGATATGGGAGAGACAATGGTGGAAGTGAGTCTCACCTTTTGGGTTAAAATTATTAAAGGAGAGGTGCCCCAGAGTATAATGCTGGCACTTAACCATCCTGAATATTTTGATGGCGACATGGCCCAGGTGCCTGTCTCAGTATGGACTACAGGACCCTATGACGTATGCCTCTTGAACGGGGTTGGAGAAGTAAGAATTAAATTGAAACCAGGAGCTATTTTACCCAAGGCACGACAATATCCCATGTCCAGAGAGGCAGATGAGGGGATTTTTAAGACAATTTCTGCCATGATGGACCAAGGCATCTTAGTGACGTCAGAGTCACCATGTAATATGTCAGTGTACCCTGTGAAAAAAAGTAAAGGGGGGTCTTGGAGGCTAGTGCAATATCTAAGGCCAATAAACGATATTGGTGAGGCCGAGTTCCCTCTAGTCCCTAACCCGTCTACAATCCTATGTAATATACCTGTTGAGGCAAAATATTTCACAGTGTTTGACTTGAAAAATGTATTTTTCTCAATCGCGTTGCACCGTGACTCACAGGATCTGACGTCATTCACGTTCCGACAAATGCGCCTGAAAGCACGAGGCTACCACAGGGGTACTGTGAGTCCCCTTCCATTTTCAACAGAGTCCTGCAGATGGACTTAAGCAATATTGCACTAGAAACTGTCGTCCTGCAATATGTGGATGACATCTTGATTTGCAGCACCAAAGAAGAGCAATGGAGATACGATTCTATTCAGCTATTGACTATACTGGCTGAGAAAGGATACAAGGTTGACAAGGAAAAGCTACAATATTGTCAAGAAGAAGTGCTGTACATAGGCAAGCTGATCTCGCATGAGGGAAAAAAGGTGACCCCATATAGCTGAAGCCATATTGAACACAGCTAAGCCATACACGATAAAGCAGATTCAGAGCTTTTTAGGCCTATGCAACTATGTCAGGGCATGGGTCTTTGACTACAGCTCTTACACTAAGCCTATAATTCAGGCCCTAAAGAAGGCCCAAGTAACGGAGGAGAAGATTGAATGGTCTGAGTCCATGGAAAAAGGGTTTGCTGAACTCAAAAGAGCTATTTGCACAGCACCAGTTCTAGGGATTCCTAATTATGCAGAGGAATTTTACCTGTTTTCGCATACAAATGGCAGCGTTTTGACGGCAGTGCTCACTCAAAGAACCTTGTTGGGGTACAAGCCCCTGGCATATTACAGCGGGAATCTGAACTCAGTGATGAGAGTCCACTTCCCATGCGAACAAAGTTTAGCTGACGCAGGATTCGCCATAGAAAAGGCCACAACCATTGTAATGGGATGCCCCATGACATTGTACGTCAAGCACTCGCTATTTGCCATTCTAGAGAAACCAAAGGGCACATTGACATCTCAGAGAGCATCTGCTTATGAAGTAATCATATCAACTCCATCGATTATGATAGTCCGATGTAAGATAGTGAACCCAGCTATGTTTATAGCGGAGCCAGTCACTGAAGGAGAGCCAATGCATGACTGTGCAAATTATGAAGAATTCTATGATGAAATTCCCAGGGTAAAAGAAAATGCCTTGGCAGGAGGAGAGATCGTCTTTATTGACGGGTCTTCAAGGATTAACCAAACTGGTGGGCAAAGATACACAGGCGATGCTGTGATGAAGCACACAGCAAATGGAGAATTTCAAGTGCTTCTTAGTGCACAAATACCATCTCATTATTCAGCACAGGTTGCAGAATTATTGGCGTTGATACTCGACATTGAGAATCACGCAGACCAGGATGTAACGGTGTACAGTGACTCCGCCTATGTGACATCGACAGTGCACACAGGCTTAGCGCGCTGGAAAAGGAGGGGCTACCTCCGAGCGGACGGCACGCCAGTACAGCACACAGCCTTATTGGACAGGCTCATAAAGAGGGCATAGCGGTCGTGAAATGCGCCGCCCACACGAAAGGGACAGATTTTATCTCGCGCAGAAATCACGCAGCAGACACAGAAGCCAAGCGTATGGCATCAAAAGATGAGATGATCATGGAAGTGGAAGTCATCCATATCAATGAAAAGATGATGGTGGCACAAAATATGCCTGAAAGTTACAGCGATTTGGGGCAAACACAACTAATGGAACTCCAAGGTTAGGCACCACAGGAAGAGAAGGACTTGTGGAAACATTGAGGGTGTTCTTTAAACCCCTCTGACAGCTTGTGGGGACAAGACAGCACTGGTAAACCAGTAATGCCTGTAGCCCTATTAAAAATAGCGCTGGAGCAGTTACATTACCCAGCTCATATGACTAAAGAGAATCTAGCAGCAACACTCGTGGAAGACTGGTTCATACCGAATTTAGCAGAGCACTTTGCATTTTTCATGGTGAACTGTTTAATTTTCCAGCAATTTACAGCAGGGCACACATTAAAAGTAATGAGAGGAGTCATCCCCAGGCCAAACAGGCCTTTTGAGCACTCGCACGTCAATTACGTCGACATGATTCAAGTATGTGACGGGTACAGATATTTAATTGTTGTGGTGTGTCCATTCTCTAGATGGATTTAGGCAGGTCCATGTACACAGCCAAACTCTACCTGTGCGGACACATTTCTAGTGAGGGAAGTTTTCCCCAGATGAGGGGTCTGCAAAGTCATGAGATCAGATAACGGCCCTCATTTTGTCAATACTGTATTCGAGCAGATTAACTTACTGCTTGGTATAAAGCACAAATTCTCGTTGGTGTGTCATCCACAAGGTAATGGGATCTGTGAGAAGCTCAAGGCCTTGTTAAAAGAAAGGATAGCCAAGTTGAAGCTTACTCTAAAGAAGGGATGGTTGCACTGCCTTCCACTGGCATTGTATGCTCTTCGGAACCAACCCGGCTCCGACCATCATGTTATGCCACACGAGATAGCCACAGGAAGAAGAATGAGAACTCCCCTAACGCCCCAAGACAGAACTAGATGTGATGCCCAGTCAACAGGAGAGGTTTTAGGATCTGAAATGCAAAACTATCTGAACTGCATGACATCTTGCCTTACTGTAATTTCAGACCAGCTGCTGCGACGATGAAAAGGGTGTAGTGCAGCACAGAATACAGCAGGAGACACTACAACAGATCAAGTTCAAGGTCTACGTGTTCCACTCATCTTCCCTGGCGACGCCGTCTTGGTGAGAAATCATACAAGGAAAAGGTGGGATGAGCGAAGTTTCAATCAACCTTTTACAGTAGAGGACTGCACTCCATCTGTTGTGAAACTGAAAGGCAGGAGAGCATGGATTTTTTTTCTCGGTGATATCAAACCCTACATCAGAGAAGGCCCCCTGCCTGCACCCCAATGGAGGAATCGACGAGCGACGGGGAAGAACCACAGCACATGCAGACGAGATCCATGATGAGGAAGAAGGACGCATGACCAGCCAGACAAAAGTAAAGAACATTTTACAAATTGTGGCTTAAATTGGACACTTCCTCTAAGCAAAAAAGGGGATAAGGACATAAAAACAGACACTCTGTGCATACTAGTTGCAAGGCGAAGAAGAAAATCACACATGGAAGCCACAACACAGGTCATTAACTATTGAACTTTGAACTAATGCATGCAAAAAGACTTAATAAAGGAAGGAGAACATGAGAAATTTTGATCGAGGGCACATAAACTGGAAACCAATATCCTGACTCTTTCTGCACAGTTACCCTGTTCGGAATCACTTATGGTGTCCCACAGTAGAGACATCACAAAGGATGTGGTCACCTATTTTGACTTAGTGCTAAAGTCATACCCGTCATTGGTAGGATGGCTCACCAGTGTCACTGACTTTTTAAAAGATCCCAAAAATGAAAAGATAATAAGACAACTGCTCACTGTCACAGCCGAACGATTTGTTTTGCTTCCTGAGTACAGTGAGAAAGAACCAAATGTCCCAAACACAGGCAGAAATCGATGAACTCATCAACACACTGTTCTTTCGCATAATCGAAGATTGTCCAACTCTCATTGGGAGAACAGCAGACATACTCACATTTCTTCGAGATCCAGCAAATACGGAACATTTGAGCCATCTCCTAAATAAGATAATCATTCTCGTTGCACTCCACTGGACCGGGCAGTGCAGACATTGCTTACATCAAAGAAAGAGCCTATAATCTTGAACCTCAACAAAGACAGGACAGATGTCCCTGTCACCAGAAGACAGCAGGTTGGCACACAACGTCCTTTTTTGCCTAGTCACTGACTTTCCAGAGCTAGTGGGGAGACCAATCGATGTTGACGTACTCATATTCATCAGAAATCCAGCTAATGTTGCACAAATGGGTATGCTCCTGCTTGAGATAATACTCCAGATGGAGCTCTCCGACTTTCAGCGAGACTACATGAGGAGATTCTAGAACGTTTTGCAGAGGGACAGATCGAGAAAACAGCGTCAAGAACTTCATTTGTATTGGATATTTTCTGTCCTTACTCCTCCTATTTGACCAACATACACCATGTCCTCAGGATTGAAGCAAATCAGGGGGGTGGATTGGGTGCTTACCTATTTCAAACATGCACAGTAAAGGGGACTCACTGAAGTGTTATATAATCTGTTTTTCCCATACTCTAACATAGGAATTGTATTAAGAGATAATCCATCACCCGCAAGAGGGGGACACTTGTGAAATATCTAACACTCATAAACGCAGTATTTGAAGGACAATATTGGTTAAGGAAATAATAACATTGACATTTTGGCAAATTATCGAGATGGGGGCCCAGAACAGCAACCTGGTCCTCCCACAAGAAGAGAGGCACCCCCGCTTCTCTGGAAGAAAATGCTGCCGCCTGACATACAGGGGCATAATGTACATATGCATCATATTCATCATTATTTTATTGTCATTAACGATCATAACTGCATTCTTTATTGGTGTACAAGGTGTTCTAAATTCAGTGCACCCACCTAATGATGTACGCATGAAACCCACAAAAACACCCAGACCTTATATAGTCATTCCAGTCCCTAGAAAATCTGATGGCAGAATGAATGAACTTGAAATTAATGTGATTGGCAGTGATACAAACACTCTTGTGGTAACAAATGGAAAGGAGAGCCGGAGGCAGGGTTGGCAAGGGATGAATGAAGTAACATTACTGTAAACTACATGCACGCAAACACTGAATGCACAAGAAACAGGCCTAGTGTCAATGACTACAGAACCACAAACTCAAACTGCAGAAAAGAAGAGACTGCCCACCATAATAAACTCCACAGCAGACGTTAAGAGAAAAACCAACCGAACCCATCATATCAGAAACTCTTAGAAAAACAAGAGTCAAATCGGAGAAACTCTCTACATGGACACAACGGATAGTAGACTCATTGTTTCCACACATAGCAAGAGCAGGGAAGCTGCAAGAGGAACTGAAGAACAAAACCACAGAAACTGTATTGCAAAACATATATATCCCAATGCAAGGAACAAGCACCAGTTCCGCAGTACAGCCATACACCAAACCAATGCCAGTATGGGTACGAATGTTCCTAGCCAAAGAAAAGAAACTATACGAGGAACAAGAGAAAGCAGCTAGAATACGATCAACTGAAATGGCGCAGATGAGCAGGCCTGCACCATGGACCAGGATACCTGAGAATCCTCCAGCAAGAAAAAGCCATACAGATGCCTTCAGGAATGTAGTCATAGCTAACTACAGGAAAACACTAAGAATCAAGAGAAGCATGCATGGAGATGACAATGAACTAAACGATTACCTGGACAGCATAGCACATCTGGGAAACAACAGTTGGTACCAACATATTAAAGAAGTTGGAAGACGAAGTTCAGAAGGGGAATGTTTTGTATGTGCACTCCTACCGTACAGCATGGGGAAGTCCAAGATCTTCGTGGCTGTAGAAATTGATGTCCAGACAGCACACTGTATGTCGCACGTAGCAATGTGCAAGACCAGAGGCCAGTTCATGGGTAGTGATGCCTCTCTGAAATGGGCAACTGAAGCAACTGATCCAAATGAAGACGACTATGTCCAGGACATAAAGACGAGAAACAATGGAAAGACAAAACACATTGTGATAAGATATGAGAAGCCTGGAGTTAAAGGAGCAGAGATTAGAAGAGAAGCAAATCAGAAAGTAAATGTTCAAGGAAAAACTCCGGAAGAAGCTCGGAGATGGAAGAATCGAGGCCAAATGCAAATTTGGGGAACAGTGCTTTCAACAGACGGATGGCAGAAAGGAGTAGTGATATGCCGAGCATGGATGGTCTTCGGTCATTATGAGCCAAACATCAACATAGTACGAAACGGATGAAAGCCATTATGGCCAAAACTTGCAAAACTACTCACATGGGTCGAAGACAGAGGAGGACCCTTGCAGATAGTGCCATTAGAAAGCCCAAAGTTCTGTTTCAGAAATAACGGCACACGGAAGATGGGAGAAAATCAGAACTGTGGACGAGTTTTTGACACTCCAGGAATGGTACATGGAACTGCAGTGATTATGGACCATTATTGCGCCTGTGGATCTAAAGCATACATCAGACTGCCAAGAGACTGGGGAGGCATATGCACGATAGTGAACGTCCATGTTCCAGCATTGGTTATCCTGAAAAGTGACCTGAATATTGACAGTTTCCCGAAAGCAGATGCTCGCCTGAGGAAGAAGAGATCTGTGGAACTGACAACTCGAATGAAGAGAGAGAATTACTTCTCTGCCAAATCAGAAGAAGCCTTTCATGCAATCCCATACGAACACAGGCTGTTTAGCCTCACCCCATCAGTGTTTGCAACGATTTTCATGCCGAGATTTCAGGTTGAGGCAAATACTAAATGGTTGCAGATAACCAGATGGGAGTTACTGCAGACCATCAACACAACCAGAAAAGGATTTAATGCAATTAAAGAAGAATTAAGAGCCATCCGACTGATGACTCTCCAGAACAGATACGTGCTTGACATGATCACAGCTATGGATGGAGGAGTTTGTGCAAAAGTAGGAGAATCGTGTTGCACGTTCATACCATCACATGATGAGGAGAATGGAACCTTAACTGAAGCCATAGGTACGCTGACAAAATTACAGAACCAAATAATTGATGAAACCGACGAAGTTGATGATGACAGCTGGTTTGGATCATTGTTCTTATGGGTCTCACAGTGGATGGCAGACATATTCAAGTTTCTAGGAGCCCTGCTAGTGATGATATTACTAGGATTTTGTGTTATCAAGATAATAATCTTGCAATGCCAGAAAACTGCGAAGAAAGGTATAGGGATGAAGATCATGATTGATGTCGAGTCAGGATGGAAGCCCAAAGACCGGACTGATGAAGAAATAAAAGACTTTGTGAAGGCCAGCAGTCACATGCCAGAAGGTACAAAATTTCTCTATCCCAAGAAGCACAGACACTATGTGGGAAGATGGATTTACTGCAGCCCGAATGGACAATGTCAACTGATGACCTGGAATGAAGACAAACATGTAATAAACTCAGGAAGCCTGAAGGGAGTTATAAAGATATGGACTCCAAAGAGACACTTCTTCAGGCCATCATGTGTAGATCCAGAAGATGAAGAAGGAATGAGCCCAAGAGAAGAAGTGAAGAAGAATACAGAAGAACAGAACAAAATGGATCTAGAGAAGGAAGTGAAAGTGGTTGATGAAT